>NW_016107487.1:3544929-3619934 GCF_001604975.1 Cebus imitator | reverse complement strand
TTTTTTGTATTTTTAGTAGAGACGGGGTTTCACCATGTTGACCAGGATGGTCTCGATCTCTTGACCTCGTGATCCACCCGCCTCGGCCTCCCAAAGTGCTGCGATTACAGGCTTGAGCCACCGCGCCCGGCCAGCTAGTCGGATTCTAAAATAAAATAAACATAGCATCACAGTCATACTTCTTAGGCTAATTTTTCTGTATCCCTGTGTTTCCATTTCAAAGGTGTCTGGCCAGAAGGATCTGATGGGACAGATATCAATGCACTGGTGCGATCCCACAATAGAAAAGTGATAGCTGTTGCCGATGACTTTTGTAAAGTCCATCTGTTTCAGTATCCCTGCTCCAAAGCAAAGGTAAACTCACTTTAATAGAAAGTAATGTTGTAGGGCCTTCTGTCCAGGGATGACTTCGCATCAGTGGCAGGAAAACATTTGTAGGTTACTGATCCCACCCCATGATATTCCAGTGTACAAAGGAGATAAGGGCCATCCTTGAGCAGCCAGCCAGGCAGTGCTTGTCTTCTCCCCCTTCCTAAGGCTAAGGAGAAGTGAGCAATGGAAATGGCAACTGATGATGTTATTCCTTTTTATTTATTGTCCAGTTGCTTTTTATTTTGATGTGTTGGCAATTTAAAATCTCTTCTATTTTAAAATATTGTATATGTTGGACACATCATCAATGTTATAAAACTAATGGAACTGTTTCCTGAATCTCCTGTAGTCCTGCCAACATAGTAAGTGTTCCCCTAACCATTTCAGAATAGTTGCTAAGCTCTGGCAAGTGTACTACCAACATCTAGAAGAGACAGACTTTTACCTATTTTTTTAAACATATAGTATGAAAATACAGAGATGTGCAGTTATTGTTTTGTTTTTCCTATGTAAAGTGACAATAAAAGGAAATACTGCTAGCCTTATTCCTGAGATTTGATAACTTTACATTGGATTTCCCATTTCACCAGCTGAGTTACCCCCTTATGTTGTCACCTCCACTTCTGAAGCAGGCATGTAAAGAACGAGTTTAATCTTCCTGTCTGATTTATTTCATATAGGCTCCCAGTCACAAGTACAGTGCCCACAGCAGCCATGTCACCAATGTCAGTTTTACTCACAATGACAGTCATCTGATATCAACTGGTGGAAAAGACATGAGCATCATTCAGTGGAAACTTGTGGAAAAGTTACCTTTGCCTCAGAATGAGACTGTAACGGATACTACTCTAGCCAGAACCCCCGTCTCTTCCACTGAAAGTGTCATCCAATCTAATACTCCCACACCACCTCCTTCTCAGCCCTTAAATGAGACAGCTGAAGAGGAAAGTAGAATAAGCAGTTCTCCCACACTTCTGGAGAACAGCCTGGAACAAACTGTGGAGCCAAGTGAAGACCACAGCGAGGAGGAGAGTGAAGGGGGCAGCGGAGACCTTGGTGAGCCTCTTTATGAAGAGCCATCCAACGAGATAAGCAAGGAGCAGGACGAAGCCACCCTTCCAGAGGACCAGCAAGACGCTTCACCCTTGTCCTAACACCCTGGCTTCAGTGCGACTCTCTTTTCCTTCAGCTGCATGTGATTTTGTGATAAAGTTCAGATAACAGGATGGGCAGTGATGGAGAATCACTGTTGATTGAGATTTTGGTTTCCATGTGATTTGTTTTCTTCAGTAGTCTTATCTTCAGTCTCTCAAATACAGCCAACTTAAAGGTTTAGTTTGGTGTTTATTGAAAATTAACCAAACTGAATATTGGAAGACTGAAACATTAATGCTGTCTCACAAGTTACTATGTGTAAGTGGTGTGATGTTAGTACTGGAAACAAGAACAGCAGTGGCATTGATCTGGAGAATCAGCCCCCTTGTTACCTGAACACGTTTTCTTCAGGAACAGCCAGAGGCATCACAAACACTGTTATCATCTACTGGCTCAGACTGTACTACTATTTTTTTTTTTCCAGCAAAAGAAACCAGAAAAAAAAACAACTCTTATTGAGATATCCTCTCACCCCAAATGTGTAATGGACACTTTTTAATTGAGAAAAACTTCAGTTTTGCCAAGTGCAATGGTGTTGCCTTCTTTAAAAATGATGCCATCTTCTTACACTCCCAGTGGATGCCCAGATGTGCTCTTAGTCTACTATAGAGGTGCTGCCTTTCTAAGTCATGATGAGCGACAGTCCTTTAATTTCTTGTGTGCAAATCTGTTTTATCCTAGAACTAAAAGAGCATTGGTTTGTTAAAGAGCTGTCAATGTATACTAAAACCGTCAATACTCAGAAATGGATTCCTCCAAGGAGTCCTTTATTAGCCTAAACATTCTCAAATGTTTAAGATTGAAGTGAATGGAAGGAAAAAAAACCACATGCCTTTAAAACTAAACTGTAACAATCACCTGGCTAATTTCAGCCTAAGCCTTCATAATTTGTTCCCTCAATAATAGGAGAAATATAAGTATAGTAAGTTTAGATGATTGAATTGGTGCTTGAAATTTATTGGTTTATTGTAATTTTTATATAAATTATATGAGGGATAAGATTAAGCAAATTGCAAATTCTTTTTTTTACTGAAGTGTGGATAACAGTCACAGCATTTTTTTTTTTTTTTTTAATCAACAGCATACTTAACAGACTTGCTATGTAGCAATTATTTTTCTGGTGGAATTGCTATAAGTCTTGTAAGTCTAATGTGGCTATCCTGTTATTTTGGGCAATGCATGTAGTATTATGCATTGGAAAGGTTTTCTTTTTAAGTTCTGTTGGCTAGCTATGGTTTTAAGTACGTTTCCTACTTTGAGAGTAATTACTGACAAATACGTATTTCCTATATATTTGTTTATACTTTGATTATAAAAATGTTTTGATTTTTAAACTTGCTGCATTGTTTTCATACTTTTTATTTTTTTGGTCAAATCATGTTTAGAAGCTTTGGATGAGTTAAGAAGTCTTAAGTATGCAGGCGTTTACATGATTGTACCATTCCAAAGTGCATCAGAACTGTCATTCCCTTCTAATACCTTCTCAGGAGTAATACAAATCAGGTATTTCATCATCATTTGGTAATATGAAAACTCCAGTGAACTCCCAAGGACATTTACAACATTTATATTCACACGCTGTATGGAAGGGTGTGGGTGGGTGTGAAGGGGTGAGTGGAGACACTGTGTGTATCTCTAGATAAGATGATATGCACCACGTTGAAAATACTCAGTGTAGATCTTTATGTGTATAGGTGTCTGTGTATATCTTTCCTTTTGTTTACAACTGTTAAAAAACCTCAAAGTGGTTCTCTTCAAAAGAAGAGAGATTCCAAGCAACCCATCTTCTTTTCAGTATGTTCCGTACATAGTTATCAGAGCATGCCAGTATCAGGCATATATATCATCTGCCTATTAGCAGTGATGACTAAATCATCAAATCACCATGTGCCACTCCCTGCAAGAAATATACTGAGATGACCAAGCAATTCTTGGAGAAGAAAGAGCATTTCTTTAAGTACCTGGGGACTACAGCTCTCAGTGATCAGCAGGGAGTTTGAGGACATCAGTCACTTTTGGGGTTGCCATGTACAATGAGATTTGTAATTGTGATACTCTTGGGGTGGTAGTTTCAAAAGACACTACTAATACGCAGAAAGCGTTCCAGCTAGTTAATGCTGGCAACTACTGTTTAATGGTCAGTTAAATCTGTGATAATGGTTGGAAGTGGGCGGGGTTATGAAATTGTAGATGTTTTTAGAAAAACTTGTGAATGAAAATGAATCCAAGTGTTTCATGTGAAGATGTTGAGCCATTGCTATCATGCATTCCTGTCTCATGGCAGAAAATTTTGAAGATTAAAAAATAAAAACAAAATGTTTCCTCTAAGTGCCTCTTAACATTTCTTCATTTATACTTCTAGTATCCATGACTATCCAGTTATCAGAAGGCATGACAATTCAGTAGACATTTATCAGTGAGCTACTACTGCTGCTGTGGATAAAATCATTCTAGTAGTAACAAACTCCATCTCATAATGTTAGAGGAAATTACTTCTGATTTATGTTCCCATTGAATATGGGGACAGCTTCGTTTTTCATTTGCTTCATGTCAGCACTTTAATGTTTACTATTGGATAATCCTGATGATCTTGGTTACCAGTCAGACTGGGCTGCCTCACAGTGCTAGTGAAGCACTTGAACTCCGTAGGCCATGTCACTCTTTCTCCCATCTCTCCCATGCTGCTTAGTAACACAGATCTTCTGTAAACCACAGTCACAAATTGGCTACTATAAATTTTTCTTTATGAAGAATAGGTTGATGATAGTATTCCAAACATTCCCCAGTTTTACAATCCCCAGAAATGAGGTTTTCATTATTGCTTTACTCGTCCCTGGTGACTGAATACTCACAGCCACTTACATATACTAACCCATGAGAGGCTATCCTGGGGCAGGAGTTCCATTTTCACTGATTCTGAGACAGAATGGCTGGTGGGCACCAAAACAAACCCACTGAACAATGTGATTTTTCTTTAAAAGTCCAAAACTTACCTATGGAGAAATGATGAATTAGATTTGGGGCACACTGATGTGTTGTAACTTCTAGAAGGAACCAGTTTTCCCGCTTAAAGCTATAAATACAGAACAAAAACATGTTTTTAGGACCAAGAAGGCTGAAGAACAGATGGGTAGGATATGGACCAAGAGCTGCCCTTGGAGGAGCGCCTACTGTGGGCCCAACATCCCCCCAACACCCAGGTGCTCAGACACAGGGAGGTGGCTGCAAATGAGTCTGGGAGATGTAGTAACCAGCCCATGTTCATTTCGATCATGGCCATGCTGAGACTTCATATTCTAGAATGTCAGAATTTGTACTTCTTCCACTACACTAGGAAAAGACATTCGTTAGACATAGGGAGAAAGAAGGGAAGGACCAGGGTAGAGATTCACAGACTTTGGAAAGGAGATCCGGGAAACAAGAGGGTCTGTGGTAGCCTCAGTCCTCAGTCTGGGCGTAGGCTAAGTCCACCACACAGCTGCGCGGCACATCTGCGTCACCATCGCTGAAACCCAGCCTCACTGGAAATGTCCCTTTGTCCAAGATGCCCACAACTGGAGACTCCAGCAGCCACAGAAACAACGGTCTGTAGGTATGTTTCCCAAAAAACACAGACCATCTCTTTGTGAAGGGGCCGCTCCTCACAGGGGCTCATGTAATGTTAGTCATTTTGTGCTGATTGGTTCACCTTTTCCAAAAGAAACTCGAATTTCGGCTCTACTTTCCCTTCATTAACAGATCCTGATAATAGCCTTAAAAGCTCTGACAGAAACAAGACATTTCCAGCTGGGCTCAATAGCTGACACCTGTAATCCCAGCACTTTGGGAGGCTGAGGCAGGCAGATCACTGGAGCCCAGGAATTCAAGACCAGCCTGGCCAACCTGGTGAAACCCCGTCTCCACCAAAAATACAAAAAAAAAAAAAAAAAAAAAAAAAAAAGGTTGTAGTGGCGCGCATCTGTAGTCCCAGCAACTAGGGAGGCTGAGGTGGGACAATAATTTGAACCCAGGAGATGAGGTTGCAGTGAGCCAAAATCATGCCACTGCACTCCAGCCTGGGCAGCAGAGGAGATCCTATATCAAAAATAAGACATTTCCTAGACAAAGGAAAAGGAAGAACAAATAGAAAAGTTTGAAAAGGAAGAACAAATAGAAAAGTTTGTCTCCTGGGAATGTCAGCGTGTTTCATTTATCAACTGTTGATGGATGATGACCTCAGGAGACCATGGCTTACTGAACTGACCACTTTTAAAGAATCTGCCAATCCAAAACAGGACAGTCATTACTAGATGCTGATATATGCTTTTTTATTTGAGACTGAGTCTTGCTCTGTCACCCAGGCTGGAGTGCAGTGGCACGATCTCAGCTCACTGCCACCTCCACCTCCTGGGTTCAAGCAATTCTCCTGCCTCAGCCTCCCAAGTAGTTAGCTGGGATTATAGGATTGTGCCACCATGCCCAGCTATTTTCTGTGTATTTTTAGTAGAAATGGGATTTCACTTTATTGGCCAGGCTGGTCTTGAACTCCCAACCTCAGGTGATCTGCCTGCCCTGCCTCCCAAAGTGCTACGATTACAGGCATTAGCCACAGCATTCAGCCCAATGTACGCTCTTAAAAGGCCAAATAATTGTTCCCAAATCCTCTTCCCTGTATATCACATTTGGATTCTGATTCAAATGGTAGAAAAAAATTGAGACAATTGGGAATTGTGAATACTACTTGATAGGCAATTATTTTAATTTTTAAAAGCATGATAATAGCCAGGTGTGGTGGCTCACGCCTGTAATCCCAGCACTTTGGGAGGCCGAGGCAGGTGGATCACTTGATGTCAGGAGTTCAACATCAGCCTGGCCAACATGGTAGAACCTCGTCTCTACTAAAAATACAAAAATTAGCCGGGCGTGGTGGTGCACACCTGTAATCCCAGCTATTCGAGAGGCTGAGGCAAGAGAATCACTTTAACCTGGGAGGCGGAGGTTGTAGTGAGCCAAGACTGTGCCATTGCACTTCAGCCTGGGCAACACAGCGAGACTGTGTCTCAAAAAAAAAAAAAAAGTGAAAAAATAAGTGTGATCATAGAATGGCAATTTTTAAAAAAAGCATCCTTAACTTGAAAATAAATAACTTGCCAATTCAGAAATCTGGTAGAAAACAGAAAGGGCACGACTTATATTTCTCAAAGAACAAAAACATGAATAGGCTTAAATGAAACCAAGGTGCTTAATGATTAAAATACAGCACAGCCTCATGACTAGGTGCTACTCAATGAAAATAGTTAACACTTCACCTGTTTAACATGTATTAACTCAGTCCATCTTTTCAACAATACTAAATTCCATTATCTCCATTTCACAGATGAAGAAACTTGAGATACAGAGAAGCCAAGTAACTTTCCCAGCTCAGCGAGTGGCTGAGCTGTGAGTGAAGCCAGGTGCTCCCGCCTCTGGAGTCCGCGCAGCGAGCCGCCATGCTTGCCTGCTGTCAGTTATGTGCACTGTAAAATAATTGTTGTTAATAAGAATGAAAAGGATTAAACTTCCAGTAGAAGAATTTAAGACTGGCAGAAGCGAAGGTGATGAGCCTTTGGACTCTGAATTGTGTCACAGAGTTGAAGAGGAGCTTAGGCACAAATCCTCTCCTGCTATCCCTACAACCAGAGCATGGGGCAGAGGAGACACCAGGCTGGTTCACTGTGGCGCCTGCTGCCAGCAAATGCCTGTTCTTCCTGCCTTCTCTGACCATGGGCACAAGAGTCCTCGGTCTCTAATGTTCAGTTTAAACCTACCGGTATGAAGACACCGCTTCCTTATTTTCCAGGCTTTGGGCAACTTCCATTTCACTGAGCTTAGCGTGCAGCTTCACTCCGTCATTGGCCAAGTGCTTTTTCCACTTCGTCCTCATTCCCCATCCCTCACTTCCTGTGGCAACTGGGGGGCGGCTGGGCCAACTCCATGCTCAGCCACAGAACTCTGATCTTCCGTCTCTTCCTTTCAGCAACATAATCCTGTAGTCCTGAAAAGAGATTTTCCTGGGGAGCCATCCATAGACAGATGAATACGGACCACAGCTGATGGCTAAGTATCTCAGTGGGATTCAACAACATCGATTCCAGAGGCCGACTTCGAATCCTGACGGGGTGTCGTTTCACCAGATCTCACTGAAGGCACTGAGAAGAGAGTGAGTGCCTGAGAAAGCGCCTCAGGGAGGAAACAGAATTTTTTAATATGCAAAGCCCTCAGCCTGGCCATCCCATTTCATGCGTGACTGAACACAGTAACCAAGCCCTTGCCCCTCCTAGGAAAGGTCACAAGATACTCTGGAACCTGCCACTGTCAACAGTGATGCCCATTTGGCCGACACTGGGTTGGAATGACTTGATAACCTGGTTACAAGCCAGGAAACCAGACACTGGTGCTGTCACCGTAGAGCTCTGTTTCAGTCGACAAATGTAAGTCAGGTGTCTCACAGCAGCTCCTCCTCTCCAGACTTCAGTGTCTCTGCAAGAAATGTGCATTGTGTTGCCACCACCTTCAAAGTAGCAGCCAGTGCGAATCCTGGGGAGTTTGTGTGGGACTGAGGATTCAAATGAAACATCCACCCATCACATATACATTAAGAACCTGCCTAGTGCAAGGAACTGTGTGGGGCTCAGCAAGGAATCTCAAAATGCGAAAATTATCCCCTGGCCTCATGGACCATACACTCTAGAAAGGTTGTAAAAACCAACCTTGTATATTTTAGAATTGGTGTAGAGCAAAGTCAGGTTCCCTCAAAATTAGAAAATTCTAACTAGTTGCTATAACGTATAATGGAAAACGTACAAAGTAAACCATTCCTAAGGAATCTTGGATTGGTCATCTACTGAAACCATCCACCCATTGCTTAAGTTCTAGAATCAACACTCCAAAAGGCTGAATCTCAGTATTTAAAAGTGATGTTGCTGCTTCTGGAATCTTCAGAGAAACAAAAGTGATGTGGAAGCCACACAGTGGAATACTACTGAGCAATGAAAAGGGCTGTGGACACAGGCACACGTGATGGTGCTCATGGGCATCAGCAATAGTGAAAAACAGCCTATCTCAAATGTTGACAAACCTCACTCCCACTGATAACATCATTTTTCAAATGACAAAACCATAGAGACAGAGAACAGACTAGTGACTTCAGGGGACAGGGCTGGAAGGGAGGGGATACGACTACAAAGGGGTGGCACCAGAGGATTCCTCTGTGGTGACGACGGTCTATGCGCTGATTAGCATGGCGGCTGCATGAATCTACATGTGGGGTTGAGTTCCACAGAGTGCACACAGAACTGCTGAAAACCGAGGAAGCCTGTGGTCTGGATTACTGTGTCATTCCAATGTCACTTTCCCAGTCTTATTATAGTTATGTAAGATGTCACCACCAGGAAAAGTGGAGGGAAGGGTTCATGGGACTAATATTTTTGCTACTTCCTGTGAGTCTCAAAACAAAAAGTTTACATAATAGGCTGGGTGTGGTGGCTCACACCTGTAATCCCAGCACTTTGGGAGGCTGATGTGGATAAATCATGAAGTCAAGAAATCAAGACAATCCTGGCCAACATGGTGAAAGTCAGTCTCTACTAAAAATATAAAAATCAGCTGAGCATAGTAGTGGCATACACCTGTGGTCCCAGCTACTCAAGAGGCTGAGGCAGAAGAATCACTTGAACCCAGGAGGCAGAGGCTGCAGTGAGCCGAAATTGCGCCACTGCACTCCAGCCTGGCAACACAGCAAGACTCAGTCTCAAAAAAAAAAAAAAAAAAAAAAAAATTTACGTAACAACAGAGAAATTTACCTTCTTTTTATGCTTTTGAAGGGAATATGGAGAAGACAATGAGCATCACTACCACAAAGCCTTTTGAAACTCTCTCTGCTCCTATGCACCTGCAGTGCTCCACCGACAAGTCAGAGGAGGCGCTACCGACCGTGGGACGCACGGTGCCCAATGCCTTTCAAGCTCCCACTTTGCTATCACGGGCCCCTGTGGGATAGCTAGCACGGCGTGGCCATGAGCGATGCCCACGTGAGGGACGGTATCAGTCTGGGGTCTGACTGTGAAGTTCAGCGTCAGGGACCAGAGAAAAGAGACAACTGGGAAGCACTGACAATTCACCGTCTGGCCCGCCCCTCCCATGTGTTAGGTTAGTTGATCTGTAACCCTAATACTCCCCATGCTCCTGTCAAACAAGCAAGGCGGAGACAACCTTTCAGTGTTTCTCCCCTGGCTGCAGGGGGCAAGGGCGCCCCTTCTCCCTCCTCATTTTGCTTCTGGTTGATGTGTCTTCAGTCCTCACTCCTCCTCGGACACCCTCTCCTGAAGCCATCCAGCCTCTGCCTTTCCTCGGGTGTCTGGGCTAAATCAGCTTCCCTTATTCAGAATTAATCAAATGGAAAGGAAAGGTAGAATTTCACTTTCTTTAGCGGAGCCCTCCGGAGGCTGCTGCCAAACTGAGATGAGGTGACCAGGCTTCCTCCAAGAGCGACAGCCCCCAGCTTTGTCGGCAATATCTGTGTTCATGTGGCCTGCAGTGTGCTGCCATGAACAGCTCCTCACCGGAATCATTAGAAATGTTTGCCAGGCTTGAACATTTCCACAGAGATGATTAATCTGAGTGGAGCCAAGAAGCCCCTGGGTAGGACTCAGCACTCACCAAAACCCTGGAGCCTTGGTGTAATCTAACTCCATCCCCACCCAGCGGTCAGCCTGTCCTGGGGCCAGTGAGGAATCTGAAAGCAGGGCTCTCACCACTGTAGAGAAGGCCCGAGAGAACAATTTTCACCCTCGGGGGAGAATTACTTGATTCCCATGAAAGCATTTTCCAGGGAGTAGAGGTGAGTTTAGGTGCTACCTGTGCAACAGAGGTGCCATCTCCCAGGTCTAGAAACGAAAAAAAGATAAAGGCCCTGCCCACCAACAGTACCCAGTCCAAAGGGGAGAGATATCCCAGCAAGCTCAGCACTTCAGAGAGAGATTAGCTGTCCCTGCATCAGAGTGCCACGAAGGCTGTCCCCTCTATCACTGGCTGGAGCCTGTATCACAATCACTGGTGTTTGTACTGGAGGCCGCAGGCAACACGACAGATTGTGAGGAAAGCCTGCAGATGGCTCCGTTAATAAAGCTGCCGTTCACCAGCCAAAGTTGAAGTGGTTTCTATGGGAAACTCTCATATTAAAATGGAAGTTTTTTTTTAATCAAATTACAGTCGTTAATTACATTTTTTTTAATTAAACATTATCAAGTTTAAACACAAGGATGTGCCAGGGAGGGCACTCAGGAAACCGCAGACATGGCTGCTGGCACCGCCAGTTGCTGAGGGGTTTCTCAGGCACAGGATCCCCCCAGGGGCTCTTGGACCTCCATGTCCTGATTCAGTGCTAGGGTCTGTTCCACGCCACTCACACGAAGCGTGAGGGACACCCACTACTGGTGAACCCGAGAGGACTGTGGGGCAGCCTCCACGGCTGCAAGCATCACTCCTTCCTCTACAGAGCCCACGCAGGGGCTTGAGCTCCAGGCGTGTGAGTGACACTGGCTGTCATCCTCCTCCTTGAAAACCCCTCCTCTCCTGTCACCTCTCCTCCAGGTTTCTTTCTGAAACATTCTCTCCGGGGCCTCAAAGCCTCGGGGGATGAATAACTCCTCCTTTCTCAGGCCCTGTCCCAAGGCACAAGGCCACTTGTACCAGCAGTGTGCATCAGCAAGACAGCAGACACCGGAAGACATGTACCCACTCAAGATGGAGAGAGAGGCCATCCAGGTACCATGCAGCAGTTACATCAGGACACTTCCTGATTACAGGAGGCTATCAGATCACTGCCTGTCCTCACTTGGGGCTGATGCCATTTTAGGCCTCAGCCCACCTCACCCAGGCGATCACTAAAACAGCATGTCGCTCCACACGGCCTTGTGTCGTTGGCGCACTCTCAGGGTTCAAACTGATAATAGAGCCTTGCATCTGGTGCCAAAACCCAGGAGGGGCTCCAGTCTGAGTCCCCATAGACCTGCCCCTCCACCCCGGAAAGCAGGCCACAGCCAGACAAAGGGAGCTCCTCAGCCTCAGTCGCCTCTCTGTGCATGCACATCAGCCACTGATCTCGCCTACGGCTTCTCTTGGTTTCTCTGGTCCAAAAATCCAACGCTGGTCCAAGAAGGCTCCAGCGAGTGCCAATCACTTACTGATCATCTGGTCTTAGGGGGACACCTCTAAGCCATTTGATCCTATTCCAGGAACAAAAAAGGCAGTGGTGATGACGGCTCCTTTTATTGTCTCCCTGCCGCCATCCAGGGCAGTGTCCTTTCCCTGTTCTCCTGAGCCTACTCTCTGTTATGGGAAATTCCCAGTCTACCATTCCAAAAGACAGCCCTTTAGCCTGCTCATAAGAAACCTGCAAATCTCAGGCCTCAGGCAAGATATCCACCCTAAGCACCTTCTCTTTTTTTTGCAATTCCGTCTGGCCACAGGACGAACTGGATAATGGGTCCAAAAGGCCTGCAAATGGAACATTAAACTTTATAATTTTAACTGACTTAAGCAATAATTGCTGGTGGCTGGAAAATGGGGAGAAATTCCTTATGTCCAGGCCTTTTTGGCACTCAGATCACAACCTGACCCCTGCAACTCTTGCTCGCCTGTTCAAATCCTCCTCCTCCATTCTCGCCTCCCAGATCACCTTTCTCCTCCCGACCCTACCTCTTTTTCCTCATTGGATCCAACAGACTGCTGTCCACCCTCCCAGCCCCTACCTCCCCTCTCAACCGCCTGTTCTAACCCCCAAGCCTACTCTTTGTCTTCTCTGCCACCACCTTCCCAGCCGCCATCTTCCCAGCCAGCACCAGCTCCAAAAGTATCCACTTCTTTTCCTACATCACCCTCTTCTCAGGACGATTCCAGCACTGCCTGTGCCCATTCTCCTCCCCCACTGCCCTCTCTTAAGGCCTGGAAATCCATCCTGCCACCTTATGCCGCTATTTATCCTTTACTGCCTATTAACTCAACCCCCCTCCCCCTTCGAACTCTCAGCAGGAACCACTTCCAGGTTCTTCTCTCCCACCCATACTCACTCAGGTGCCATCTTTGGCCCGTGCCCCACCCCTAATTCAGCACCTGTGCTAGAGTGCCCCCTTTGGGAAGTAGCAGGAACTGAAGGTGTTGTAAGAGTTCATGTTCCCTTCTCCCTCTCTGATCTCTTTCAAATTAACAAAACACTCGGTTCATTTCCAGAAGACCCTACCTCCTAAGTGTTTCAATACTTTACCCAGTCTTATGAACTAACCTGGCATGACCTCTACGTTACCCTCTCTTCCACCCTCACCCCAGAAGACCGGAACTGTCGTATCTGGACCCTATTTCAGGCACATGCTGATACAATTCACCACCAGGCTCCTGCACAGCTTACTGACATAGAGGCAGTCCCTAAGCAGGGCCCCAACTGGGATTATCAAGAGAGAGTCCCTGGACACCACCATCAGGACCACATGATTGTGTGTCTCCTCACAGGACTCAAAAAAGGTGGCCATAAAGCAGTCAAATATGAAAAACTCAGAAATCACCCGAGGTCCCAACGAAAACCCAGCCCTTTTTCTCTCTCGTTTAACTGAAGCCATGAGAAACTCTACGAACCTAGACCCAGCCAGTCCAGAAGGAACCACTATCTTAAACCTCCAGTTCATCTCCCAATCCACCCCCGATATCCAGCACAAGCTTCAGAAGCTTGATGACAGCCTTCAAAGCCCACAATGAGACCTTCTTAATTTATCCTTCAAAGTTTTTAACAATCGTGATGAGGAAAGTAAAAGGCGAAAACAGGCAGAGTTTCAAATGCTAGCCACCGCCATCAGGACCCTGCAGGCCCACAGGGCCACAGCTCCACACGGAGGGCTCCTAGTAATCTACCTCCACCCGGTGCCTGTTTCAAGTGTGGCAATGAAGGCCCCTGGGCCAGACAATGCCCAAACCCAGGTAAGCCTACCAGGCCATGCCCCCTCTGCAGAGGACCACACTGGAAGTCGGACTGTGAGTGGCCCCTGCAAGGACCGCCCCCATCCCTTCCTGAACCAGCCAAAAGCCCCTGCTCGGATCTCATCAGCCTCGCCGCTGAAGACTGACAGTGCCCTCCAACGGACACCCCAGCAACTACCATCTCTTCATCCAAGCCAAGGGTAACCGTGATGGTGGCAGGTAGGCCAGGATGTTTTTTAACTGACACTGGGGCAACCTACTCTGCTTTACCTAATTTTTTAGGACCCACCCAGTCCACCCAAGTCTGTTTTGGGAATTGATGGACAAGTCTCCAAACCCCAAGCCACCCGTCCACTCTTCTGCTCCCTGCACACCTTTTCCTTCACTCACTCTTTCTTAGTCCTGCCCTCATGCCCAACTCAGTTCCTAGGCAGAGACATCCTTTCAAAACTCCACACCACTCTCCACTTCCACACTCCCCACAGTAACCAACACGTCCACCCAGGCCCCTCTGGTGCTTCTAACTTTCCAACCTCCCACCCTAAAACATGCAACCTTCCCTTATCCCCCGTCTGTAGCTAACCCCGCTGTTTGGGATACTTTCACACCCTCAGTCACAAAACACCACACCCCCGTCTGCATTACCTTTAAAAACTCCACCCAGTTCCTATCACAGAAGCAGCATCCAACCCCCAAGCAGCTCTTGTAGACCTAAAACCTCTTGTATCATTTCTCACCTCCTCACCAGGAACCTACTCCACCCAACAAACTCCTCTTTTTAACACACAAATTCTACCTGTCAAAAAGTCAGATGGAACTTATCAGTCCAGGACCTCAGGCTCATTAACCAAGCTGTACTCCCAGTATGTCCAGTAGTTCCTAATCCATACACTCTACTTTCCACAATTCCCTCTAATACCACCCATTTTTCTGTCCTTGATGTAAAGGATGCTTTTTTTCCCAATTACTTTGAACCCTGATTCTCAAAACCTCTTGACCTTCACATGGGAAGACCCCAACACACACCTTTCATACCAGCTCACCTGGTGTTTACTACCTCAAGATCTCAGAGACAGCCCCCACCTTTTTGGACAGGGCCTTGCTCGTGACCGCTGTACCGTATGCCTAAAACCGTCCACTCTCCTTCAATATATTACCTACTCCTGTGTAGCCCTTCTCAAAAAGACTGCAATGCCCATACTACCACTCTTTTAAACTTCCTGGCAGAATGGGGGTATTGGGTCTCCCCTAAAAAGGAACAAATAAATATACACCTCTTCAGTCACCTACCTAGGCCTGGCCCTTACTCCACACACCCAGGGGCTCACAGCTGACCACATATCCCTGGCTCCAGTCCCTCCCGCCTCTGCAAACTAAGCAAGAAATTCTCTCTTTTCTAGGACTAGTGAGATACTTTAGGCTCTGGACTGCCTCCTTCACTCTACTTGCCAAACCGTTATACAAAGCTGCTAAAGGCCCTCTCCATGAGCCTTTAAACCCTATACAGCCTATTACCTAACCCTTCCGTCTACTCCAAAAGGCTCTCACCTCAGCCCCTGTCCTCACTCTCCCAGACCTCGCCAAACCTCTCCTTCTCTACTGACGAAGGTGAAGTTGCACTAGGTGTTCTAACCCAGTCTAAGGGACCCACCCTCCAGGTTGTTGCCTCTCTAAACAACTTGAAGCCACAGTACTCAGGTGACCTGACTGCCTCCAACCATTGGTGACAGCTGCTGTCCTCACTCTTGAAAGCCTAAAACTATCTCTTCACGCCAACCGAACAGTTTATTCAACCCATAACATCAAAGATATGCTAGCTCTCCGCAGTGTACTAAGTCTCATCTCTGCCCCATGGCTCCTCCAACTGTACGCTTTATTCATAGAGACTCCTCAATGCTAAACAGCTCCCATCTAAATCTGGCCACACTCTTACCTGAAGCTACTTACCTCCCAAGACGCTGCACACTTCTGTGCAGACACCGTTTAAACCTGTCTTACACCCTTTCGAAATCTTAACAGACCAACCCCGTCCAGATGCCTCCTTTACTTGGTTTGTAGATGGCAGTTCCTACCTACATCAAGGACGCCGACATGCTGGCTATGCTACAGTGTCACCCCCGACACTACTGAAGCCAATCTGCTCCCCTAGGCACCACCTCCCAAAAATATGAGCTCATCACTCTCACTCTAGCAGCCGGACAACAAGTTAACATATATTCAGACTCTCATTATGCATTCCACATCGTGCACTCACACTCGTCCATCTGGAAAGAACAGGCTTTCCTCACTGCAAAAAACACTCATGTCATAAATGGCTCTCTCATCAGCAAACTCCCTCAAGCTGCCAGACTCCTGCAGAAAGTTGCCATCATCCATTGTGGGAGCCACCAAACCCCAGACAATCCTACAATGGCCGGAAATGCTCCAGCAGATCAGGTTGCCAAACAAGTAGCCTTACAACCTGTGCATGGCCAGCTTCTGTCCCTGTCCTCATTCTCGCCTCTTTACTCCTTAGAAAAGGAGGACTTCCAAGCCCAAAACCTTCAAAAGCAGGGACCATGGTAGGTCAAGGAAGGGTGCTTCATTCTTCCCCACTCTCAAACAATCCCTATCCTCCAAAGCCTCCACAGCTCCTTCCATATGGGTTACAAACCTCTCTTGCAACTTCTCTGCCCTATTCTCACTTGTCCTCACCTTTCCAGGTGTGTTTGAGAGATTACCCAGTCCTGCTCTATCCGTCACTCCATGTAACCCCGGGGCTCCCTCCAGCCACCGCCTCTTCCTACCCACCAAGCCCAAGGCCAGGTACCCAGGCAGGACTGGCGAACAGACTTCACTCACATGCCACCCGATAAATGGCTCCTCTATCTTCTAGTCTTTGACTGCTCTTTCTCCAGGTGGGTAGAAGCATCCCAACAACTTCAGAAGGTGCAAATATTATCTAGCAAACTCTCAACATGCATATAATTCCCCATTTCGAACTCCCAGCATCCATTCTAGTCCAATAATGGGCCCGCCTTTATCAGCCAAATTACCCAAGCTGTCTCTACATCTTTAGGAATAAAATGAGTTCTCCACACACCCTATAGGCCTCAATCTTCAGACAAAATTGAAAAAGTCAACTCTGTCCTTAAAGCCCAACTCACCAAGCTGGCTCTAGAAAACTGCCAGTCATGAACAAGAAATCTCCCCTTCACCCTCATGAGACTCTGCACCACACCAAAGCACCCTCTTTTTATAGTCCCTTGGAAATCATGTACAGCCAAACTTTTGTCTTAGGGCCTCCACCATTACCAGGCTCTGAGCCACTCAGGAATTACCTCCCCTCCCTAATCCAGACAAGGTCTTTCATCCGTGAAGCAACAAATGAGGCCATGCCTCTCCCCATCGACACCTCCTTGTCCTCTCACCATAACTGTCTTGCAGGCACAGACGTGTTTATCTGCCAACCCGACCCCCATAAAAAGCTATAACCGAAGTGCACAGGCCCCTACACTGTGATACTCAGCACACCAACTGCGGTGAGAGTCCAAAGACTCCCCCACTGGATCCATTGCACCAGGGTCAAGCTCACCCCAAAGCCTACTTCTTCCTCTAGAACATCAACAGCTAAGTGTTCATCCAGGCCAATTTCTCCTACCAAGCTTAAATTAACCAAAAACGTTTTTGTTTTTGTTTTTGACAGAGTCTCGCTATGTCACTGGGCTGGAGTGCAGTAATGCAATCTCAGCTCACAGCAACCTCTACCTCCCAGGCTCATGATTCTCCTGCCTCAGTCTCCCAAGTATCTGGGACTACAGGCAAGCACCACCACACCCAGCTAATTTTTGTATTTTTTAGTAGAGATGGGGTTTCACCATGTTGGCCAAGATGGTCTTGATCTCCAACCTCGTGATCTGCCTGCCTCGGCCTCCCCAAGTGCTGGCATTACAAGCATGAGCCACCGCACCCGGCCTAACCAAAAATTTTCTAAAGGACCAAAACCCCATAGAAAGACCTAAACACAAGGAAGATTAATCACCTGCTTCCAGAAATGGCCTGCTATCTACGCAACCACTTGCTGTGCCTCACTTCCAGCCAAAATTCTTAATACAGGAACATCCCTCACCACAATCCTAATACTGTCAGTAGCTGCCCTGCTGTCCACAGCAGCCCCTCTGAGCTGCCGTATTAATTGGTCTTTCCATTATGGAGGAAAAATGCAACAATCCTTTACTTACCATCTTCATATAGAAAAATCCTGTTATGGAACCTTAGTCGAGGAATGTCTTGAATCAGGGAAAAGTTGTTATAAAGTAAAAAATCTAGGAGTATCTGGCAGTCCTAATGGGGCTGTATGTCCCAAAGGTAAGCACTGGCTTTGCTTCACCAAAATTGGACAATAAGTAAACACTCAAGTGCTTGAAGACATAAAGAGAGAACAGAATATTGCCAAAGCAAAAGCCAAAAACAACAACTCCCCCCAAAAATCACCCGTAGTATTTCCATTCCTTTATACAAAACTACAAGCAAACGTATCCCTTCCCAAGCCATGAAAAAAACTGTTTGTAGATCTAGAAGAACACACTGTGCTTACCATGAACATTTCCAATTGCTGGGTATGGGAGGGAGCTCGTATAGGTGAACAGTGGCCATGGTATAGGATACACATTCCCCCTTACTTACTAGCATCCCAAAACTCCAGCCTTACTTTCACCCCTCAGGAATGACCGCAGTCCTGGACGCTTGCAAACCCAGTAAGGGGGAGGGTATGCATATCCTGCAAGTGGACTAATACAACCCATTGCGCCGTAGGTGAAAGCCCCTGTCACCAAACCCTAACAATCAAGGCCTCCACCGCAGAATGGCCAAAGTTACCCCATGGAGCCTGGTCCCCTTCTAACTTAAGCTACCTCAATTATGTCTCATCAAGAGGCCTGGTACTATACAAACACCACAACCCTTATGCCGCGTACCCATGCCTAAGTGCACTATGAGACAACCCTATGGACAGCAGCCTACAATGGAATGCCCCGATGGATTCTTTTGGGTATGTGGAACCCAGGCTTGCTCATGGCTACCTCATCACGGGCAAGGTACCTGCTTCCTAGGCAAAATTAAACCTGGATTTTTTTTACTTCCAAAGCAGGCAGGCAACACTCTCAGAGTCCCTGTGTATGATAACCTAAACAGAGAAAAATGATCCTTAAAAATAGGAGGAAGCCAAAAATGTCAGGAAGAGGAGTGGCTTCTGCAACCGATCACTGAATATTCTGGTCCTGCCACTTGCGCTGAGGCTGGCTCATGGTAATAGAATAATTAGACTACAGGCTGTTCTAGAGATAATCACTAACCAAACGGCCTCAGCCCTGGAAATGCTCGCACAACAAAGCCAAATGCGCGTGGCAGTTTATCAAACAGACTAGCGCTAGACTACTTATTAGCAGAAGCAGGTGGGGTCTGCGGTTAAGTTTAATATCTTCAATTGTTGTCTTAACCTAGACAGACAACAGAAAAGCAGTTCTAGAAATCACTTCAACCATCAGAAAAGTAGCCCATGTACCAGTCCAAACCTGGAAGGGATGGGACCCGACAAACCTAGGAGGGTGGTTCCCTAATTTAGGAGATTTAAAACGTGGGCAGAGACAGTAATCTTCAGCACAGGGCTCCTCCTGCTTCTCCCCTGTGTTATCCCACTGGTAATAAAAGCCATTAAAACTCTTGTTGAAACTACAGTTAATCGCCAGACAATCCAGACAATGCTCCTGCTACAACCACATGATGGGTACCAACCCATCTTTCAAGAATATCCTAAAAATTGTTTTTCTTTTTCTTTTTTCAAAGGTGCACACGCCACCCCCTATGTCATGCCTGAAGTAGTTATTGAGAAAGTCGTACCTTTTCCCTTTTTCTATAACCAAACAGACGGGAATAAAAGATTCTCCCCGGGGCCTCAAAGCTTAGGGGGATGAATAACTCCTCCCTTCTCAGGCCGGGTCCCAAGATGCAAGGCCACTTGCGCCACCAGCATGTCGGCAAGATAGCAGAAGCCAGAAGAGCTGGCCGGAACACACGTACCCCCTGAAGATAGAGAGGCAGTCTGGGTACCATGTAGCAGCTACATCAGACTGGGGACACTTCTTGTTTATAGGAAACTAAAACCCCTACCCATCCTCACTTGGGACTACTTTAGGCCTCAGCCCATCTGCACCCATGCGTTCATTAAAAACAGCGTGTTGCCCTACACCACCTCATGTTGTTTGCTGACGCACTCTCAGGGTTTGAACCGATAATAGAGCCTTGCACTTTCTTCCCTCCTGCGCTTCCTCCCTCCCCTTATCCCTCCCTCTTTCCTTGCTTTCCTCCTTTCTTATTTTTTAACACTTTTTAAATTTATTCTTACAATCAAGTACACAAATCTCAGTGCATTGTACACATGTATACACCCACACGGCCAGCGCCGGAGGAAGACCCGAAACTGCCAGCATTCGGAAGTCAGCCTGTGACCCGCTCCTGTCACAGACTCCCACAGGGCGGCCTCTATTCTGACCTTCTAACACCACCAATTACTTTGGTTTGGTTTGGCTTTTACATGAATGGAGCCCAAAGTGTGTTTTCTGTCGTGTCCCCATTCCTCTGTTCATACACTACCACTCTCCTCCTCTTTGCTCACCTTAAGTCTTGGTTATTTCCCATTCTATTTCCTCATCTCACATAACCCTCTGCACAATGTCGCAGACATCCCTGGTTTCCGCAGACACCTGTATATTCGGTCTCGAGTTTTGACTCCAGTCCAGATCCCTCGCCTTCTCCCCAGACCCAATGCCTATGGGGATTCCTCACCTAGAGGACCCATAGGCAATCCACATTCTCCAAAGAAATGCCCTGCCTTGTTGTAAGCCCAGGCTCTGTACTCCACTCCCCGCTCACCCAGAAGCCGAGTTGCGCTGTCCTGGGGGCACCCCTGAGGCCTCCTCCCCTCTCCTGGGATTGGCAGTTGTCATACTGGGTTCACTCTGCCCTCCTCATGCCCCTGGGATCCATTCCTTCCTCTCGTGCCCTCAGCTATCACTCCGAGGCTCCCATCAGCTCTCATAACACTTATCAATTGTTGTGAGTCTTTTTCCTCTCCATTCTGTCCTCCACATTGCCACTGTGGGTTCAAAAGAACCAAACAAAACAAAAAAATCCCTACTGGATGGGGTGGTTATCCCCGATACACACACACCCTGCTCGCCAGCCAGAGTCCAGCTCTCAGGCCCAGCTCCAGGAAGGAGCTCTGTGAGGCCTGAGCCTCTTGCTCTCACCCTGGATCCCGCCTTTCCTCTCCTCTCCCCTGCCCCCCAGGCACATCCAAAATGCCCTCACACCTCGGTGCGTGCCTTCCCCATGTCCTCTGGTGGAAACCACCTATTCATGCGAGTTAAACAGCTTGTAGGAGCTTCCCTGCCACTCCTCCTTCTGCCTTCCCGGGGCCTAGCCCTGTCATTGGGCCACTCTGCTGCACTCTGGCAGTGCTCATCAGTCTGGGAACGCAGGAGGCTGGGAGCAGGGTCATCTTTCTCAATGTCTCTCCTGTGCAGCACACTGCAGAAGAAATGATTTGTGCTTTAAGGGCTACTGACGGCAAATGTGAGGCAAGTGGTCGGCGCCTCTGACCTCTGTTCAGACCTGGAGCCAAAGAAAGCGATCTCACCTCTGGCGTCCTGGGTTTGAGGGGCCTGAAGTGCCCCATCCTGCGGAATCCCGCACTGGCTTAGAGATTCTGTCTTGGTTATAACATGTCACATCCATAATCGATGGAGAAAATAAACAGAAAAAATATGCTGGATGACAAGTTATGGGTGAGTCCTGCAGGGGGACACAGTGGTTTACCTCTGTCCTCCCTCAAGCCCTCCTGCTGTGGCCACTAGAGAGGAACGTGGAATGCTGGCTCTTAGGAGACTGAGGCTGCAGATAGGCCCTGATGAGGACTCGGATCTACCCTTTGGCAGGAGCAAGGCCACTCACATCCAAGGCATAAAGGCTCAGAATAGGCTAGGTCGTGGTGTCCCAGAAGGCACCACACTTCGCCTGCACAAGTCCCACCTGGGCAGATCATGCCTCACTCAGCACCGCAAGGCCTGCCTGAGCTTGCCTGGCCTGGGCAGGCCACCTCAATCACTCCTTACCTTGCTCTCCCACAGCCATGGGATTGCTTTTTGCAAGTCACGTGCTTCAATCTAGCCAGCAGTGCTCCCCAGCTTCCTGCTGCAGCGGGTACCTACTCCCTTCGGCTCCAGGAACAGGTCCTGACTCAAGAGTGATAGGTGAGAGGACGCAAAGTTATAAAACAGCTTTCCAAATAACCATTTGCTCAAGAGGACTTAGTTCCAGAGGAGGAAAGGGAACAGCGACCAAGTATAAACAAAGGCTCCTCTGTGTAACTCAACTTTAATTAGAATGACAACTAATTGAAAGTAATTTATTGCTGGTTCATGAAAGGTTAATGGAATTCATGTTTTGGAGATGCTGAATGCAACACAGATTTGGCCAGAAACACAAATCTAACCTTTATGCACTTTAATTATTCGGTCAGAATCATTTCCTGGGAATAAGTCTAGTCTCTAGACAGCTCTAATCAAACACCACTGAACTTTGAAGTTGACATCAACTCATTCAGCTGCAACTCAATTTTCAAATTAATCTGCTGTATAACGTGGAGGGTTTGTGGCCTAAGCAGGGGGCAGGCGGGAGGGGAATATGGGCTTACAGCCTACCAGGTATGAACTGATTCTGGAACGTATGACCTTCCCCAGGCGAGGCACTTCTGGAACTGGTGCCAGGCCTTCTTAAGGAGAGGGACCCAGTCTGAGCTGAGCAACCACACTGCCTCCATGCTTGAGCTCAGGGCTCCACTCTCACAACTGAAGCGTAAGCCTGGTATAGCTGGAACCCTAAAAGCGGCTGGGGACCAGCAGAGCCTGCCTCTTCCACCCTAGCCTAGCTGCCCTTTCCCTGTTCTCTCCCTCTCCCTAGGAGAGCTGAGACGAGGGACTTGAGCTCTCTACCTAGCAAGATGCCCTCAGAAACCATCCCAATTTCTGTACCCATTACTTCCTTGGCCCTTCACACAGGCACCAGGTACACCCACACAGTCTCAGCCTCTCCTCCTCTGCCTTGGAAAACCCAGGTCCCTAATTCTGTCTGCTTTGCTTTACAGCCCTTCCAAGGCCCTACAGTAGGCCACGGGCGTCTGTTTCTTCCTACAACCTTCTCTGCTGACTGGGAGGCAACACCATTTCCCACAGCCTGTGTTAGCGTGGAATGTGGTACTTGGAGTCAGCAAAGATTCCAATCTGGCTAGTACACGTTAGGCAGTGTGGAGACCTGTGCTTTGGCCCTGAGGTACAGCCATGTGACCATGACAAATCTATGTCATAGTCAAGGTCAGAACAAGAGAAGGCAGGATGTCCCAGGAGGGCTGTGTCAGAACTCAAGGAAAAAAATATGACCTAAAGAATGTTCTTTCTCGCCATTCGTCAGGCCCCGCCCAATTCACGTTTTGCAGCAGCCCCAGGGGAAGTCAGCTCCAGCAGCCTCAGGACCCTGAGCAAGCAGCACCTGCGCCCCACCTGCCCATCCCAAAACATCTTGCAGCAGTGCCACACCTGGGCACCGTGCAGCCACACAGATGTCAGGAGGCCTGATTCCAGCTTATGCCAGTGACAGCAGCTGGTGACAGAGGGGACTGCAAGTGATCATCCCACTCCCCTTCTACCTGAGGAGGAGCTGAGCCACCCCCACTGCTCTTGTTCACATCATGAGAGTCAGGGTCAGCTGCTGCTGCCCTCCACACTGCAGGGCCTGACTTGCTACCACCAAGGCGTGACATGGGTTCCCAGAACAGCAGCTATAGCCAGGCTTCCCTCCACCCCCACCCCCACCCAGGGCAGCCTGCTGTAAAGCCACCAAACCCCACCAGTCACATGGAGCTCCCAGATCAGAACAGGTGAAGGATAGCTGTAGAAATCACAAGAAAGACATGGGGTTTTACAGACCTCAACGTCAGACAAGCCAGGGGAGCCTGCCCAGGGCCACGCACACGAAGGGAAGTAAAAAGCAGATAAATAAACAAAAGCTACCAGTGTTATCAAAGCCACGCCAACCTTCCTTCACCTTACCTGACAGCTTCACAGCAAAGTCACACTGGACGAAGGGGGCAGGAAGGAGAGGGAAGCAAGTCAGACCCTGAAAGGGAATCTGGCTGACAAAGAGCAAAGTGAGGGGTAAGTGGCACTGCTTTACAAGGACAAGTGTAAAGCAGCCATTTTCAACTGTTCTTACTCTTGTGTACCCTAAAACAAAAATTTACATCTATGCATATCTAAGCTTAATATCTAGAATTTTTCATTTTAAATTCAAATAGTTGCAAAAAGTAGTTTCTGTTGTGTTATAAATATTGGCTAAGTTATTAAATCACTTTTTTTTTTGAGATGAGTCTCGCTATGTTGCCCAGGTTGGAGTGTAGTGGTGCAATCTCAGCTTACTGCAACCACTGTCTCTCAGGTTCAAGCAGTTCTCTTGCCTCACCCTCCTGAGTAGTTGGGACTACAGGTGCCTGCCGCCATGCCCGGATAATTTTTTATATTTTTAGTAGAGACAAGGTTTCACCATGTTAGCCAGGATGGTCTTGATCTCCTGACCTCGTGATCTGCCCCGCTTGGCCTCCCAAAGTACTGGGATTACAGGCATGAGCCACCTCGCCCGGCCAAATCACTTATAAATGTATCCAATGGAATGTAAATTCCACTGCAGTTGGACACCCACCTTCATCTGGTTAAAAATACAAACTTCTGCTTATATGTCTATTTCCATTCTACTCCCATACATAGAACTTTATACCCCAAAATTTATCCTAATGTAATACAACTTTAGGAATGAAAGTCTCCTATTGCCCATACATAATTCTCTGTAACACTCTAAAATTGAAATTTGGTTAAATTTCCTGTGACCATAAACTCTAAGTGTTAGAAATATTTTTATTCTGAATTATTATAATTACTATTAGTACATAATTGACCAAAACAAAGTATAAGAAAATCTGTCTTAGAATGGTTCAGGTTTTCATAGATAAATCTTGCTTACTGTTAAAATAAGATCATTTCAGCACCAATTCCATTCCCATTTTTATTTTTACAGATAGAAGCACTGAAAAACTTTGATAAATAGAAGGGAATGAAGGTTTGTGATAGCAAAATCACAATTCTTTGAACTCCTGAGTTATAACTAAAAGTTGTGTGGTGATCTACTATCAAAATTATTTTTAGGCCAGGCACAGTGGCTCACACTGGTAATCTCAGCTACTCGGGAGGCTGAGGCAGGAGAATCACTTGAACCTGGGAGGCAGAGGTTGCAGTGAGCAGAGAACACATCACTGCACTCCAGCCTGGGTGACAAGAGCAAAACTGTCTCAAAAAAACAAACAAACAAAACAAATTATTTTTAATGATCAAGTGAAAACTTAATTGGTTCCTCCTTCAATTTTGTTAAAAATCTCTAAATTTAAAAAAAAAAAAAAAAAAAAAATCTCTAAATTGGCCTGAGCAGTCTATCAACAGCACTGTAATCCCAGCACTTTAGGAGGCCAAGGTGGACAGATCATGAAGTCTCTACTATAAATACAAAAATTAGCTGGGTGTGGTGGCATGCATCTGTTGTCTCAGCTACTCAGGAGGCTGAGGTAGGAGAATTGCTTGAACCAGGGAGTCAGAGATGGCAGCGAGCCGAGATCAGACCACTGCGCTCCAGCCTGGCAACAGAGCGAGACTCCGTCTCAAAAAAAAAAATTTCTACATTGCAAAAAAATTGTCAGTCTGAGTCACAACTTCCTCAATGTTACCAATATTTGCACTTATTCCCACACTGCCCCAGGGATGGTTTTCACTCTCCAGGGCAACACACTTGGTGGGACAAGAATGGCTGAGGGTCTGCCTTCCTTTAAAGTGAAAGAACATCATGCAAGACCCCCTTAAGCCAGGTGTACTCTGCAGCAGCTTAATTTTAGGAAATGTAATGGAGGGTGCCTTAAAACAATTCCCTTAAGTTATCCTTGTCTGGGTACCCTATAAAGTCTTCACAGCCCTGGGATCATGTCAACCCACAGCACTGTGGTAAAGAGGACTGCACTTAGCATCCTGGCCTAACTGCATGACCCGGAGGAGGTGAGTAGAGGGAATGTTCTTGTATTAACAGCATCTCACCCAGATAGCACTGAGAAAAGGCAAACCAGTGAGAGAGAGGTGGGTCTTCCTCTGAGTAAACAAACCAACCTGGCAAGGGTTCAAAGTAATGTGCTCAGAAGGCATAATCCTAACTCTGAAATAAAGTGAAAGGTTCTACACTGTCAGTTAAGATCCAAGAAGAGGACAGCCTGGGCTTCTTCCCTGCATCTGCCCCGACAGCCTGGCACCAAACAGCTGACTGGCCCAGTGGGGGATACCTCACCCAAATGGGCCAATAACATTCTCTCTTCTGGAATTTAGAGCAGGTTGCCAGTAGCTGGATGACAATTCCAAATGCAAGGAGAAGCAGAGAAAGCTGGTCTGCAGAAACAGAATTAAACAGCTGCATAATCAAGAGAGTGACATAAAGGACAGCTGCCTTGGACCCAAAGGCAGTCCTTGTGAGGCCCAGCTTTGCTTAGGTTCTGAAAAATCCCCCTTTCTATATCAACTGGTTTTAATGAATTTCTGGAACTTGTAAACAGAAGCGGTCTGGCTCAGACAGGAGTCACTAGAGACTATTCCTGAGGAAGTCAGCCTAACAGACCAAGACATTTAGCATTATCAACAAGTACTCTGGGCCAGGCAAGTGGCTCACATCTGTGATCCCAACATTTTGGGAGGCCAGGGCAGGAGGATTGCTTGAGGCCAAGGGTTCAAGACCAGCCTGGGCAACACAGCAAGACCTCGTATCTCCCCCCCCAAAAAAAAAAAAGCCTGTTGCAGCAGCACCAATAGTACCACTACTTAGGAGGCTGAGGTGAATCACTTGAACCCAGGAGGTCAAGACTACAGTGAGCCAATATGGAGCCACTGCACTTGAGTCTGGGCGACAGAATGAGACCCTGACTCGAAAAAAAAATAAAATGAAATTACCTTTTTATAATGATTAGTGATGTTGAATATTTTTTTAAAAACTGGCGTTTTTTAAAAGGTAAATTTTATTTCCTTTTTTAATAAGCTATCTACTCATGTACTTTGCCCACTTATCTCCAGAGTATTTTTTTTTTTTTAATTCTTTAGAGACTGGCTCTTGCTCTGTCGCCCAGGCCGAAACGCAGTGGCGCAATCTCAGCTCCCTGCAACCTTGACCTCCTGGGCTCAAGCAATTCTCCTGCCTCAACCCTTTTGGTATTTTTATAGAGACAGGGTTTCACCATGTTGTCCAGGCTGGTTTTGAACTCCTGGGCTGAAGTGTTCTGCCCGCCTCAGCCTCCCAATGTGCTGGGATTATAGGTGTGAGCCAAGGCGCCGGGCCTACTAAGGCAATTTAAACCACAAAGAAATGTTATCACTTAGAGGACTGGCAAAGATCAAAAAGTCTGGTAATTTTTTTTTCCTTTATCCAAAATGTGTTTATAGAGATGTTTTCCCACTCACCTTGATTCAGAGTGCTTTTAGTGCTGCTTCCTCCTGAAGGAACATCCTTCTGTAAGCCTTGCTTTTCCTCCTGTAGGCTGGCAGAGGACACTGGAGCAGCCAACACACAAAACTACCGTTAGTGCATGGCTAAAGACCATGGAGATTTTATAGCATCCTGGGCACTTCACATCCATGAGGTAGGGGTTGGGGCTCTGCACCAGGTGTTTCTTCTTGTGTTTCGTCTTCTCCTCTTCTGGAGACGGATGAAGGAGATCCTTTGTAAGAGGCATGTTCTCGTGGGTAGGTCATCACCGCCAGAAAGGGGTAATATTTTATGTAGACAAAGGTAAAAAGAACTGGGCACTTTCAAAACTGCTAGACAGGAATGTAAACCAGCATCATTTTTTTTTAGTAAGGAATAGCACTACTGAAATTGGAAATGCACATCCCCTTCACCTGCTAAATCTCACAGCTAGAAATGATCCAATAAATATATTCAACATTATGTTAAATGACATCTAAAGACTATGCATTAAAGTCATATTTATAAAAGCAAAAAAGTTTAAACTGAATACCCTTCAAAAAGAGACTAAACTATGGTACATTCATAAAATAAAATCCAGTGTAGAAAAATGGGACAGAACAAGCTCAAGTGAGATTTGAAAGGTATACTACCTACCATTTAGGCAAAAATAAAACAGGCAAAGAAAATGCATCTATGTATACATTCATAGAATATGTCTGACAATAAACAGAGGAAACTGAGGTAGGGAAAACACAAGTTCAGCATTGAAGCCATCTTGTCTGTCACAAAGTAGGGAAGTGCTAAAGACTGATAGGAGATGCTCACAGAACACAGAAGCCACATTTGAGCACTGAAATGGGTAATGGCAGAGATGGTTATTACACATCAAATGAGGATATTACAAATTTCTTTAAAGGCTCATCTTCAGGGAAATGTCAAAAACATAAAAGGAATGACAACAGAAAATCACTTTACAACTACCTTAGTAATAATTCAGTCAGGAATGACCAATGAACACAGAGTGCAAACCTGCTAAGGACAGGATACTCCTAGTCTCAAATACAAATATCACCCCTCAGGCTGCTTGCTAATCGCAAAGGGGAAAGGGTAACAACTTGACAAGGGAGAAATCTGGCAGACACAACTTCAAATCACCAGTAATGGGACAAACTGGTAACAAGTGCCATCTGACATCATAAGGACACTGTATCACCTATAAAGAATTCCTGACAAAAATGTTTAACCTGAAACCACCAATGAGACAATCAGACAAATCAAAGTTGAGGAATATCCTACAAAACAACTTGCTTGGACTCTTCAAATAGGTCACTATCAGGAAGGGCACGGGGGACTGACTCTTCTGGATAAAGAGTCACAACAACTAAATGCAATGTACGATCCTTGGCAGGATCCTGGACCCAAAACAAAACCAAAAATGAACTGCATCTGCTGGTAAAAATGTTAAATGGTACAAGTGAGTTGGAAACAGTCTGGCAGTTCCTCAAGATGTTAAACACAAGAGTTACCATATGACCCAGCAACTCCACTCCTAGGTATACACCCAAGAGAAATGAAAACATATGTCCACGTAAAAACTTGTTCACCATTGCTCATAGCAGCATTATTCCTAACAGCCCCAAAGTGGAAAGAGCCCAAATGTCGATCCATAGAAGAGTAGATAAAACAAAATGTGGTATATCCATTCAACTGAATACTATTCAGCCATAACAAAGAGTAAAGTATCAATCCATGCCACAACATGGATGAGCCTTGAAAACATTACACTGAGAGAAGCCAGTCACACACATCACACATCATGATTCTATTTATATGAAATGTCCAGGAAAGACAAATTGAGACTGAATGTAGATGAGTGCTTGCTTTGGGCTCGGAGGTGAGAGTTGGGGTGGTGGGAGGGAAGGCAAGTGATTGCTAATGGGCACAGGGTTTCTTATTAGGGTGATGTAAGTGTTCTAAAATTGATGCTAGTTATGGCTGTACAACTCCAAATACAGTAAAAACCAATGAATTGTACACTTTAGGTGAACTGTAAAGTATGTAAATTATATCACAATAAAGATGTTATTTTAAAAAACACAACTACAAAGAACTCATTATTGGAACACCTGGGGAAATTTGAAAATAAACTATATATTAGATGGTAGTATTGTTAACCTTATTGAGTCTGACAACTGGATTATGGTTATAAAGGAACACATGTTCTTACTCAGGAGATACTTGCTAAAGTATTTATGGCTGATTTATCATAATTCCATAACAATCTAAAATGATTCAACAAAAACCAAATGTGTGTGCATATATACATTGCGTGTGCCTATGTGAGAGAACAAGAAAAAGCAAAGGTGCCAATATATTGATAACTACTGATCTAAGTGAAGGACATACAGGTGCATATTAGGCTATGCTTAGTCTTTCTGTAGTCTGAAATTTTTCAAAATAAAACCTTGGGGGAAATACCACAGAAAAACAAAATTTAGACTTGCACAGAGATACACATATATTCTTGCAAGGCTACTACTATTTTCAATCACCACATTTTATCCTGAGCAAGAGGTCACTGTTCTGTGCTATGGTAAGATACAGATCATCCCTTTATATCCAATAAAATTCCACCATTTTTTCAAAATTAATATAGGCTAAGTAAAGTCTACTAATCATGAGAGCAAAGGAAATTCCTGTCTAAATGAACTCAGTTACAGGCACATTTCACTAAGCAGCAGGCAGTTTTTATAAGGAACCATATGGTAATCATCAATATGCCATTAGACTCCTATTACTAGACTTTTAGGAACCATTTTGTAAAGATTATCTGGTGCCTAATTAACAAGAAAGGAATTAGACTCAGGTTTAAGATGCTGCTGGTGTTGTGAAATTACTCTGAAAGGTCATTCGAAGAACTTCAAACTTAAAATTTTTCATTCATGTATTTATTCCACAGTCAAAATAAGTCATAATTTAAAGCTATAACATTTTTAAAAGATAAAGGAGAATTTGTGGCAAAGCTGTATTAATAAAACAGACACCAGTCTAAAGTGCAACACTAAGCAGGTGTTCTCTGTTCCCATGGTGGAATAAATACACACAATTACACATAAGATTTCACTGAAGATAGGAGGTGAGGCAAATAACCCTTTGAAATGAACTGCCCAGTGAACAGAGGCAGGTTACAAATAACTTCTTTTAACATCTTACTGCAAAATGCAAAAAATCCCCGAGGTGACTACTAACTCGAAGCCCTCATTTTATGCATATGGCCTTGGCTTCTGTATTCTTTCCACAGTCACATCCAAATCCAGAAAGGCTTCTGCACCCCATGCTCAAAAACGCAACCTCAAGTCCCTGAGGCACAGATTGACATTAATAAGTCTGTGTGCAACTTTCATCCAGAACCTCCAGGGAAATCAGGAGCACAAACACAGAGCACAGCACCGTTTCTTTAAACAATGGCTTTAATTGTGGAATGAGCTCTGACAAGCCATATGCATTTCATAAACAAACCAAAATATCGCCTTCATATCTATTTTTCTTGCATTTTTAAAAATGTTAAGCTATCCAAGTTAAAAAAAAAAAATTAACAATGAAAAACGAAATTCAAAGGGTTTATGCCAAAAAAAACAAACCAGTCCTCTGCAGCCTAACTCATTTTTTGGGCTGCGCAGCCATGTAGAGGGCGATCAGGCAGTAGATGGTCCCTCCCACAGTCAGCGCCATGGTGGTCCGGTAAAGCATTTGGTCAGGCAGGCCTCGTTTCAGGTAGACGGGCACACCATCAGCTTTCTTGAAAGAAAGAATTAACAAGGGCATGGTTGAGAAGAAAAGCATTTTATAATTTTATTCTTAAAAAACAAATTTGTCTTCTCTGTAACTAATTCATCAACACGTGACAGTGGGAAAAGCCCTAATACATAGAATGCTAACTGAAACACTAGTAGATGTTCCTATAAATGTAGCTAAAGCTTGTAAATCCAAAGTTATTCTCCACAATGCTGCCACAGGGAAATGCATGCAAAAAATTACAAATGTCTGACATTTATCATATATTGCTTAACTGGAGGACTGGTGAATTTTTTAAAAGGTAAAGGTAATCAGTAGCTAACAAAGAAGTGCAGGAGAGGCTGGGCACAGTGGCTCACACCTATAATCCCAGCACTTTGGGAGGCAGAGGCAGGCAGATGGCTTGAGCCCAGGAGTTTAATGTCAGCCTGGGCAACATGGTGAAACTCTGTCTCTACAAAATAACTAAAATTAGCCGGCTGTGGTAGTACATGCCTGTAGTCCCAGCTATTAGGGAAGCTGAGGTGGCAGGATCGTTTGAGCCCAAGAGTTCAAGGCTTCAGTGAGCTGTGAGTGTGCCAATGGACTCCAGCCTGGGTGACAGAGTAAGACTCTGTCTTAAAAAAAAAAAGAGGTGCAGGCACAAGAAATGGTCTCCATTCTGTCTTTAAAATGAAAAAAAGAGGTGCAGGCACAAAAAACGTTCTCCATTTAGTTTGGCTTCTGATCATGAGTAGATAAGGTCAGAATATGTCAGGTCAATTAATAGATTTAAGTCCACTTTGTATTTGAACTGCCTTCTTTCCATCACACAGTTAGACCCATTTAATAATCAAATTCCATGAGATATTTAAATCATCATCATCATTTCAGAGACTGGGTCTCACTCTGTTACCCAGGCTGCAATGCAGTGGCTCAATCATAGCTCACTACAGCCTCAAAATCCTGGGCTAAAGTGATCCTCCTGCCTCAGCCTCTGGAGTAGCTGGGATTACAGGCACATAACAACACACTTAGCTAATTTTTTTGTAGAGACAGGGTCTCGTTATGCTGCCCAGGCTGATCAAGCAATCCTCCTACCTTGGCCTCCCAAAGTGTTGGGACTACAGAAGTGAGCCACCATACCTGGCCTGTTTAACTCAAATTCTGCAGTGTCCAAAATCCCTCTCCACTGCACCCTGAGATCCCAAATGCTCTCTCAAACCTTACTTATCGGAAAAAAAGAAATTAAACTGATCAAAACTAAAGTGCTCTATCCTCAAGATGGGTCTGAATCTGGACATACTTTTGAGGAGGAGGAAGCTACCTTACAGCAATAGCAGTAGCAAGCACTGTCACTCCCATGGCACCTAAGATTGGGTCAGATAGAATTTGCAGGTAGATTAATAATATTTTAAATTCCGATTCTGGCTTCTCTGTTGATCTGCAAACCTGTAAGCTCCTCTTCTACTTTCAGCAACAGCTTAGTGAATGTTAATATCAAGCAAGCAAAAACAATTGGGAAAAAACTCACTGCCAAGTCACTGCATGTGTCACAAAGCCAAATATGTATATATTGAACTATTCAGTTATACAGGCTATTGCTTCTTCTATGCAATAAATGATCAAGTGCTATTTATGCCATTTCAAAACACTCATACCCTTAAATACTAATGAGGAAAGTAACCACCCTCCCCTCTTTTATCAGTATCTATCTATATAAAATATTTATCTACATAAAGTTCTATTCAGTTATGTCTCAAACTAAAATCAAGAGACTACTACTTAAAGAAAAAGGAGGAGGTTGGGTAGTAAACCAGATTAAGAATTAGTTTCGGCCGGGCGCGGTGGCTCAAGCCTGTAATCCTAGCACTTTGGGAGGCCGAGGCGGGTGGATCACGAGGTCACGAGATCGAGACCATCCTGGTCAACATGGTGAAACCCCGTCTCTACTAAAAATACAAAAAATTAGCTGGGCATGGTGGTGCGTGCCTGTAATCCCAGCTACTCAGGAGGCTGAGGCAGGAGAATTGCCTGAACCCAGGAGGAAGAGGTTGTGGTGAGCCGAGATCGCGCCATTGCACTCCAGCCTGGGTAACATGAGTGAAACTCCGTCTCAAAAAAAAAAAAAGAATTAGTTTCATAACGGATTTTTTAAGCCTATTTATTTCACAGGTTTCTCTGTTATCTAGAGTATCTTCCCTCACCTGGAAAAACTTCTGCAGCTCTGGAACTCTGTTTTTCCCAGCATAATCATACACTGTGGAATCAGAGGTCACTTTAGTTGGTGTGGCAAATATGATAGGTGGTGCTTCTGTGGGAACCACAGGCTTTAATCCCTGTAGGGAAAAAAAGGAAAATGGCAAGTTGAAAGTATGTCTGAGCAGGCTCTGTGAAATAGTGAGGGCAGCCATTCAACCACAAGACAGGAAGTCAGTCTCTCTCCAACTTTCCCAGAGCAAACCCAGTAAAGAACCCCCTATCGTAATGATTACAGGGGGCGGGTGGGGATCAGGGGGACGACAACAAATGTCCAGTCTGAGCTTCCAGAAATACCTAGTATCTTCTTAGCAAACCAGTAAAACATTTATAATCTGTTATGAACCTTTCATTAGCTTTCATGAGGGATCTGTCTGCCCCTAGAGCAGGCTTCAGAAACTTTTCTAGACATACAATAAAGAAAAATTCAATGCAGAACAGCCTCAGTGGTTTAAAACAAACAAAACTTGCCTTTCAGGACCAGAAACAAAATCAAAACAAAAAAAAATTTTGAAATGAACTTTTCAGCATAAAGAAACCATAAATTGAGAACACATACAGTAAAAATTTAAACAAGGTGGAGTGGGGAGTACTGACACATGCTACAACATGGATAAGCCTTTAAAGCATTATGCTGAGTCAAAGAAATCAGCCACAAAGACCACATATTATATGACTCCATTCACAGGAAAGTCTAGAAGGGGGAACCACAGAGACAGAAGATACAGAGCATAGATTAATGGTTGCTTCTGGTGAGGCCTGGAGGCTAGGGAGGTAATAGTTAAAAGAAGGTACACAGGTTTCTTTTTAGGTGATTAAAACGCTCTAAAATTAACTGTGGTGGGAGTTGCATATATCTGTGAATACACTAAAAACCCCTGAATTGTACCCTTTAAATGGGCAAATTGCATGCTATGCAAATTATATCTCAATACAGTTGCTTAAAAATAAGGTGGCGGGGAGCTCTGGTTTTTTATCTGAAAGGAGTAAACCTACAGTGACAAATATACAGTTATCCAAAATAACCTGCAAATTGAAATAAGGAGCTAAGAGTTATAAACCAATAAAAATCATCCTTTTATATTACATTTTAAATAAGAAAAATAAAAATTTAAAGTCAGAAAGCAGAATTCAAGACCAGCCTTTTCCTTTTACAGACAAAGAAGGAAACCTCTTGCCCAAATATAGTCATCAGTCCGCTGATTCTTGTCTCCAAGAAATCTAAATTTACCTGTAATTGACAGGGCCTATTATAAAGATTAGATATTGAAAACCTCAATGCTACTCCCACCAGGCAAGCATTAGATGAACATGTCAATACAAAAAGCATTAAAGTAAACTTGGCTTCTATTTCTTCTGACACAGTACAGTAAATGGGAATGAACCATGGCCTGTTTTCTGTCATGTATTCATTCATTCAACATTACTGATCACTTACTTTATACTAAAAATACACAATGAATAAGATAGCCACAATTTCAGCCACCATGAATATTAATATTACAAATCAGCAGCAGCTAGTATCTATTTAACCCTTGTAAAATGTCAGTATCATGTTAAACATTTCACATGCATTACCTCACTTAATTCTAAAAGCAACCCTATGAAGATATTACTATTCCCATTTTGCAGAGGAAAATCCTGGAGAGAGAATAACTTGACTTAGATCAAATAGCAAAAAGCAAGTCAAGTTTTCAAACTCAAGCCTCTCTCAAGTCCAAAGCCCTGGCTGTTAAGTATTCCACAATTAACACCCCATCCTCCCATCAACTATTGCCTGAAAACAACCCATTTAAAGAGAAAGTTTGGTGAGAAAGATGTTGGCTTACATTTAGAAATATAACACACTCAAAACAGAGACTCAGAGGCATCAGCGAGGGAAACAGGCTCTACCGAGATAAAAAAAGGCTAACAAGGATCATGGTTTGAACTGGATGAAGAATATCAGATACTCCTTTATATCATTCCGTGAGCACACCACATTTCCTCCTTGAAATGATCATTTCTTCTTGAATGCAAAAATGTAAAAACCTTTTCTAACAAGGATCTCCAAAAATGGTTTGAAAGTAAATTTATGTTTTGACAGGACTAATGTGAGAGTATTTTTTGAAGGGATTCTATTTGTTTTGTCCAACCATTCAGCGATTCAAAACTACAGCAAAGTTTTTGAACAATATCATCTGAAAACAGGCAAATGAACCAGCTAATTTTAAATTAATTCCGTATTTCCCTTTATATTGCAAAAGTTTATAGAATTGAAGTTACCTATAATCTCATTATCTTATCCCATTAATTGTTATAAATAAATTGTACATTTTCCTCCAATGTTTATTCAGGTTTAGTAACTTTATAGTCACAGTGTAAAATCCTACTTTTTTTTTTTTTTTTTTTTTTTTTTTTTTTTTTTTTTTTTTTTTTTTTTTTTTTTTTTTTTTTTTTTTTTTTTGGTGTCTTTGTCTCCTTCAGACCTGTTCTGATCTTAGTTATTTCTTGTCTTCTGCTAGCTTTTGAATTTGTTTGCTCTTGCTTTTCTAGTTCTTTTAATTGTGACATTAGGGTGTTGATTTTAGATCTTTCTTGCTTTCCCTTGTGGGCATTTAGTGCTATAAATTTCCCTCTAGACATTCCTTTAAATGTGTCCCAGAGATTCTGGCACGTTGTGTCTTTGTTCTCCTTGGTTTCAAAGAACTTCTTTATTTCTGCCTTAATTTTTTTATTTACCCAGTAGTCATTCAGGAGCAGGTTGTTCAGTTTCCATGTAGTTGTGTGGTTTTGAGTGAGTTTCTTGATCCTGAGTTCTAATTTGATTGCACTGTGGTCTGAGAGATGGTTTGTTATGATTTCTGTTCTTTTGCATTTGTTGAGGAGTGTTTTACTTCCATTTATGTAGTCAATTTTAGAATAAGTGTGACACAGTGCTGAGAATAATGTATATTCTGTTGATTTGGGGTGGAGAGTTCTGTTGACGTCTATTAGGTCCACTTGATCCAGAGCTGAGTTTCAGTCCTGAATATCCTTGTTAATATTCTGTCTCATTGATCTGTCTGATATTGACAGTGGGATGTTAAAGTCTCCCAGTATTATTGTGTGGGAGTCTAAGTTTCTTTGTAGGTGTCTAAGAACTTGCTTTATGAATATGGGTGCTCTTGTATTAGGTGCATATATATTTAGGATAGTTAGCTCTTCTTGTTGCATTGATCCCTTTACCATTATGTAATACCCTTTTTTGTCTCTTTGATCTTTGTTGTCTGTCTTATCAGAGAGCAGGATTGCAACCTGTGCTTTTTTTTTTTTTTTTTTAATTTGCTTGGTACACATTCCTCCATCCATATATTTTGAGCCTGTGTATGTCTTTGCATGTGGCATGGGTCTCCTGAATACAGCACACTGTTAGGTCTTGACTCTTTATCCAATTTGCCAGTCTGTGTCTTTTAATTGGGGCATTTAGCCTGTTTACATTTAAGGTTAATATTGTTATATGTGAATTTGATCTGTCATTATGATGCTAGCTGGTTATTTTGCCCATTAGTTGATGCAGTTTCTTCATAATGTCGATGGTCTTTACAATTTGGTATGTTTTTGCAGTGGCTGGTACCTGTTTTTTCTTACCATGTTTACTGTTTCCCTCAGAACTTGTAAGACAGGCCTGGTGGTGACAAAATCTCTCAGCATTTGCTTGTCTGTAAAAGATTTTGTTTCTCCTTGGCTTATGAAGCTTAGTTTGACTGGATTTGAAATTCTGGGTTGAAAATTCTTTTTTTAAGAATGTTGAGGGATCGATCCAGGATGGCCATTTAGGAATAGCTCAGGATTGCAGCTCCCAGTGAAAGCGCAGAGGGTGAGTGGACACCACATTTTTATTGCCCACAGACTAGGAAATCCCCAGGCGGAGGAGCCTCATGTGTCGCCAGCGCGGCTGTTTCGGCCAGCGCGGCTGTGTAGGCTGGCGTGGCTGCTTTGCCCTGCGCAGCTGCTTTGTCAGCGCCCCAGTGTAGCGGTTCTCTGTACAAAATACACTGGTCTGGGTGCCCGTTAGGCTGACGATTGGAGCCACGGGAAGTCGCCCATTCATCTGTTTAAAAAGGGGACTGAACAGGGAACCAGGACAGTAGATTCCATGGCAAAAAAAGCACCATGAATCTCAGTGCCGCTGTTTAAGCCAGCGCAGTGAGTCGCCACACGGGAAAACACACAGATCTTGGCGCCTCTTCAACAGGCGACTGGAACACCAACTTAAAAAAAAAAAAAGGCNTTTTTGGAGACAGAGTCTCACTCTCTGTTGCCCTGGCTGGAGTAGAGCGGCACAATCTCAGCTCACTGCAACCTCTGCCTCCCGGTTTCAAGCCATTCTCCTGTCTCAGCCTCCTGAGTAGCTGGGACTATAGGTGCATGCCACCATGCCCAGCTAATTTTTGAATTTTTCAGAGACAGGAATTTGCCATACTGGCCAGCGTGGTCTTGAACTCCTAACCTAAGGTGATCCACCCACCTTGGCCTCCCAAAGTGCTGGAATAACAGATGTGAGCCACCACACCTGGCCCATTATGCTTTTTTTTTTTTTTTTTTTTCCCTTGAGCCAGGTTCTTGCTTTGTCACCCAAGCTGGAGTGCAGTAGGGTGATCCTGGCTCACTGCAGCCTCCACCTCCCAGGCTCAAGCCCCCCAAGTATCTCCACCTCCCACCTCAGCCCCCTGAGTAACTGGGACTATAGGAAAATGTCACCACACCTTGCTAAATTTTTAATTTTTTTGTAGCAGGTCTGGCTATGTGGCCCAGGCTGGTCTTGAACTCCTGGGCTCCAGAAATCCTCCCACCTCAGCCTTCAAAGTGCTGGGATTACAGATGTGAGCCACCAGGCCCAACCTCATCCTGTTTTTGTTTATAACAACAAGTTTTTCAGGCTTCCACAGTCTTTGTAACTATCAAATTTACTCTTCTCTTTTTGAGGCAGGGTCTCACTCTGTTGAATTTAATCTTCGGAACAACCCTGTAAACGAGGTATTATCAGTCCATGTTACAGGTGATTAAAACAATGCTCAGGGATCCCTTAAGAAAGATGGGATTCAAACTTATGTTTTTATTACACCATACTATCAACAACTCTGCGGTTTTGGTCCCACAGGAAAAGGTAATCAACATTCCTAACATTTCAAGGCAGCTGGATCACTAGCATAGGCTTCTCAAGTATGGAAATGACCAAGAAGCTTTATCTACAGGAGAGGAAGCGGCATAAATCTCTTCACCTCTGCCTACTCCAAGACTGCAAGGACTGTGAGCCTCAAACATGTCCCTCCTCATCACAACAGTGCCATCCTTTCAGGCACTCAAGCCAAAACCTTGAAAATATTCTTTTTTTTTTTCTTTTGATACTGAGTCTCACTCTATTACCCAGGCTGGAATGCAGTGGCGTAATCTCGGCTCACTGAAACCTTCACCTCCCAGGTTCAAGCGATTCTCCTGCAATTCTCCTGCCTCAGCCTCTAGAGTCACTAATTTAGAGAGAAGTGCTAATTTTTGTATTTTTAGTAGAGACGGGGTTTCATCATGTTGGCCAGGCTGGTCTTGAACTCCTGACCGCCAGTGATCCACCCACCTTGGCCTCCCAAAGTGCTGGGATTACAGGTGTGAACCATACCACACCACACCCAGCCAAAACCTTGAAAATATTCTTGACACCTCTCCCTCATACACTGCAAATCCTTTTGGCTCTACCTTTAAAATATATTCAGAATCTGACTACTTCTCACCTACCTCCACCAATTCACACTCAAGTCTAAGCCCCTGGAATTCTACAACAGCCTCCCAACCGGTCTCTTGGCATCCACTCATTTGTTGCCGTAAAATCTACTCTTAATACAGCAACCAATGATCTCATTAAAACAGAGGATGTCACTAGACAGCTCAAACCCTCTGAAAGGCCTATCTCATTGAGCAACCAAAGATCTTACAACGACTTTCAGAGCTCTACAAAATGCATCCCCTTCTTAGCCCCTCTTATCTTTTCATTTTATTTTTTGAGACAGGGTCTTGCTCTGTCACCCAGGCTGGAGTTCAGTGATACAATCACAGTTCACTGTAGCCTCGACTTCCCGGGCTCAAGGAATCCTCCCACCTCAGCCTCCTGAGTAGCTGAGATGAGAATTGTGCACCACATCCAGCTAATTGTTTTAAAAAAATTTTCATAGAGACGGGGTGCCCCTACGTTGGCTGGTCTCAAACTCCTTAGCTCAAACAGATCCTCCATTCTCAGTCTCCCAAAGAGCTGTGATTACAGGCATAAGCCACTGTGCCCCAGCCTAGCTCCACTTCTCATTCCCCTCTTTCTCCCCAAGCCCACTGAACTAGCTCCTAAAACCTCCCAGGAACAGCCATGTTCCCTCTGCCTAGAATGCTCATCTTCACGCCTCCACATGGCTTATACCCTCACCTTCTTCAGATCTTTACCCATCCCTATAAGTCACCTTCTCAGTGAGATCTTTCTGACCACACTTTAAAAAACTGCATGTCCTCCCCCTTACCCTACTAACAACTTACCCTCTTTATTTTTCTCCGCAGTACTTATCACCACCTAACATACTACGTTTTACTTTGTTTATTGTGTCTCCTCCTACTACAATGGAAGTTTCATGAGCACAGGATTTTGACATGTCTTGTTCACTGCTCCTATATTCTAAACTTAGAAAAGCAACTGGCAGAGAAAGCGCATTCAGTAAATAAATGCAGAACGTTCACATAAACTAAAGAAGGCTACAGCTTTACCACAATGTAGGTTTGAATATCTCAGAAACAAAGTCTGATAAATTGGCACTTTATAGCAGAACTTCTACAATTCCCAAAGCACTAAGAAAACAACCTAAAGCTGTTTTAACGTAAGTGGAGAGGCGGCGCATGAGGGCTCACACCTGTGGTCCCAGCAGTTTGGGAGGCTGAGGTGGGAAGATCACTTGACTCAGGAGTTCGAGATCAGCCTGAGCAATAGAGTGAGACCTTGTTTCTACAAAATACAAAAAATTAGCCAGGTGCAGTGGTGCACACCTGTGGTCCCAGCTACTTAGGAAGCTGAGGTGGGAGGATGACTTGGGCCCAGGTGGTCGATGGGGCTGTAGTGAACTGTGATCATGCCACTGCACTCCAGCCTGAGTGACAGAGACCCTGCCTCAAAATAAAAAATAAGTGGATCATAGATCAAGAAAAATCACATACTTTACTTTTTAATACTGAATCTCTTAGCTGCTAATAAGCCCCACCTCCAAGATTCATTAACAGCCATTCAACCTTAACCATGTTTAGTAGTTGAGTCTTTCTGACAGACGATAAGGAGTTTTGTTTCTCTACATCCTCACCAATACTTCTTATCATCTCTCTTTTTTATTCTAGGCATTCTGGTGGATATTAAATGGTATCTCATTGTGGTTGTGATTTGCTTTTCCCTAGTAACTAAAGATGTTAAACATGTTTGTGTGCTTACTGGCCTCTATTTTTGACGAAGTTCAGAGAATTATAAATAAGACGCTTTTCAATCAACCACTGGAAAATACCATCCCAACAACTACTTGCTGTCAAGGTGACTCATAAATCTTTACCCATACTATTGTTACAGAACTACCTTTTCCATATTATGTTATTTAATGCATGTTATTCACTTTACTTAGTACTAAAAGTTACAAAAATCTTCATTATATGTTTCCAGGAAAGGAAAAAGCTGAAGTACTCTTAATTACCAAAGACAGAGCACCTAGCTGGGAGGGCACCTGTCACAATCACTCTGAAATTTACAATTCACATAAAGCCTACACAATATCACTTCTTTTCAACATAGTTTAAGAAATCTTTAAGTAACTAAGAAGTTCAAATTCTCAAGAGAAATGCAATTCAAGAGGAGAGGTACCAGAAATCTGAAAGCCCTATCTATACAAAACTCATCTCAAGGCAATCTCTGCTCTGAGTGCCAGTTTTATTCCCATATGCATTTTTGGTCGAAAAATTTACTTTTTTCTTACTAAGCAACAAAACCTAGATTATGCTAAAGATATATTAAAAGAACATAAACGAGGTGTGGTGGTACACATCTGTAATCCCAGACACTCAGGAGGCTGAGGTGGGAGGATTGCTTGAGCCCAGGAGTTCGAGACCAGACTGCAACACAGCAAGAGCCTGTCTCAAAAAATATTTAAAAAATAAATAAATAAATGAACATTTACTAGCACCAACAAAATAAACTGTGATGTATTTATAAAATGAAATCCTACAGAAGAATAAGAGGATAAAAGGAATTAACTACTGAGACGTACAACATGGATGAACCTCAAAAATATGTTCTTAATAGGCTAGCAGCCAGACACAGTGGTTCACATCTGTAATTCCACCATTTTCAGAGGCCAAAGCAGAACGATTGCTTGAGCCTAGGAGTGGAAGGCTACAGTGTACTCTATGATTCTGCCATTGCCCTCCAGCCTGAGCAAGAGCTGGTTCCATTTACATGAAGTTCAAAAAGGGGCAAAACTATTTATGATGATAAAAGTCAGAATAGGAAGGGGGCTGGGACTGACAAGAGTGTACAAGGCAACTTCCTAGGATGATATAACATTCTGTATATTGAGGGAGGTGTGGTTATACAATGCATAGGTTTGTCGAAACTCATCAAACGGTAATATTTAAGATCCATGCATTGAAGAATACACTTCATAGAAGCAGAAGATAGAAGTGGCCATTTTCCCACACAATCTGTAAAAGAAATAAGTGTAACACTGCTCACTATTCCTTCCTCACAAGTCATTACCAACTTGGTTTCAGTGACACACACTGGTTTCCCTTCTCACTTGTCTATTCTTCAAACACATTATCCTTCTCCACCCTCCCTTCATGTTTCTATACTGTGACTACGATCCAGCCTTTCTTCCCTATAAACTTCCTAGGTAGTCTGCCCAACGGATTCTACTACTGCCTATGGGGTAAAAGCACCCAAGTTTGTTAAACTCCATCTGCTACCATGACATATCAAAAGCTCAACATTTATAAACCCTCAACTCTTCCTTCTCGTTCTCACCCCCCCCAAAAATTGTCCTTCTTATCCTAGATTAAAATAATTGTTTTTGTTTTTAGAAACGGGGTCTCACTATGTTGCCCCAGGCTGACAAAGGGACGACTGGGAGGCCGAAGGCCAGATGTCTTCAAACAGAGGGAGAAGACCTAACCTCGGGTCATACTGGGGACTCCACCAACCCATCCCTTTTAGAAGAAGCAAGACCCCCGAGGGTCACCTTGACCCCTTCCGTGGGCCAGACCGAACTTCCACGCCAGGCCAGCCCCGGCAGGTGAGCAGGTACACAAAGAGGGGCCTCAGTGACCACCGTACGCCGGTGTGGAGAGGCCCCGGGAGGTGCAAGGAGAAATGAGACAAACTCAACCGTGGGCAGAAACCTTCCCCTGGCTCCAACGCCGCGACTGCCTGTCGCCGAGGCTTGCACCCCCATTTCTCCTGTCCGACCTGGCGCGGAGCCACTCGTACCTGTGGGCTATAGGCCTCCGAAGCCCATGCTCCCGCCAACTTCTGCGTGAAGCCACTAAATTTGTAGTACATGACGCCTGGATTCCGGCTTCCCGCATCCGCTGCTTGCGCGACCGCCCCAGAGAAGGACCCCGCCTCCCCGGCTGTGGTCCCAAGACTCAGCGCAAAGACCCAGCGCCGGGACTAGGGCTGCCCGAAGATCGCCTAACTTAAAACCTGCCCACTTAACCAACATTGGGGAACCAAAAGCCAGGGTTCTCAAGACCACGAAAGGCAAAACCAGCTCTAAGAAAGCACGAAAAGGCGCTGTGGCAGAGTCTGCAGGAAATATGAAGTTCCTTCCTTCCCCCCAATTAGATTTGGGCAGTGCCACGACAACTCAAGAAATGCGCAAGCGCTTCACGGACTAAACCCGGCGGACTAAGCCTGGCAGCGTCGGAGTCAGGTGGGGCAGGCTCTGGCAGGGGCTGGCTCTAGGAGGGGCCGGCTCTAAGAAGGGCGGCTCTAGGCGGGGCCTGGGAGGGAGAGGGCGGGATTTGTGTGTGTGGCCTGGGTGGAGGCGGGGCTACGTCAAGGCCGGGTGGGACCTCCACCGGCGGAGAGCGTCTGTGCTGCGGAGCCACCGCCTGGTCATTGGGGCGAAGGCGTCTCTTTACCAAACTTTACTTGATCGTAGTCTCACTTACTTCCTTCCGACCCAGAGCACCTCTTGAAGTATCCTGCTATTACTCAGTCTGCCCAGGAGTATAGACCTATTGGCCACGCTTCCCCTGGCAACCCGGGAGTTGAAGCAAATACAAAAATTTGGAAGCACCTGCTGAGGGCTGTTTAGTACCAAGGGCTGTTAGGATTTTTGCCCCAGTAATATAAAAATAGCCTCCTGGGCTTTGTGTAGAGGAAATGCACATGCAGAGTGACCTTTAGGTACTAGGATGTAAATGTCATACAGTTTCTCAGAACTGGTTTTTACTCTGACCTGAGTTTTAAGGTCATTGGTTATTCATCCTTTTCCTGGCCGCTGCTCTTTGCGATAAATGAGGCAGGGAGAGGGTGATCAGAAACACTTGTAAAATCTGGACCTTGAGCCTGAAAGATCTGGAACTACCACTTTCAGTTCTGCTAGTATTCGCTTCAGTTCAATTTAAAGATGTCTGTTAAGCCGGTGCTGTTTGCAAGGTACCCTGTAAAAGGAGTATACTAGTTTCTTACTCTCCAGGGATGGACCAAGGCTTTTCTTAGCTTCATCATCTAACCATAGGTTTACACAAACATATCCTAGATGCATTTATGAAAACATGTTGCAAATTGATGGATAACTAACCTTTATATAGCACTTTCCTAAACTCATTTAATCTTTGCAACAATCCTATAGGTAATCTCCATTTTACCATACAGGAAAATGATGCCTGGAGAAGCTAAGTAACTTGCTCAGGTCAGGGATAAGTGGCAGAGCTAGGCATCTGGCTCAAGATTTCCTACTGTTAAGCACTATGTTACAGATAAATAGATATGAAGACATTCCAAAAAGAGGAGGATGAAGGCCAAGCACTCCAGGGCAAGGCTGTACACCAGCATCCTGGTTGCAGGCCTAAGTTCAAGAGCCCCAAGTATTCAGCACTGCCAGTATGATGCAAAGGTTTCAGCAGATTCATAGAAGCCAGCCTAAAGTTGCCCCTTTACAAAGCAGCATTGTGATATAATGGAAAGAACATGTGATTTAGGTTTATGTCCATATTTCTCTAAGGATAAGTGGTTTGGGACTAGTGATTTCCTTTTTGTTTTTTTGCTTTTGAAACAGGGTCTCATTCTGTCACCCAGGCTGGAATGCAGTCGTACGATCTCGGCATCCTTGACTTCCCAGGCTCAGGTGATTCTCCTACCTCAGTCTCTTGGGTAGCTGGAACCACAGATGCACATCACCAGGCCTGGCTAATTTTTTGTATTTTTAGTAGAGACGGGGTTTCACCATGTTGCCCAGGCTGGTCTCAAACTCCTGGGATCAAGTGATCTGCCAAATTCAGACTCCCAAAGTTCTGGGACTACAGGCATGAGCCACCATGTCAGGCCTACCCCATGTTTTTATACTGAATAGATTCGGGAAGATTTTTCTACAGACAAAAGTTTGACTACCTCAAAAGAAATGATTCATTGCCATAAGCCTTCTTGAGTCCCAGGTGCTAGCAAATACTGAGTGAAATAAAAAGCCTTTTGTAGAGTTTAGAATGAAAAGAGAAATTAAATTATTTAGGACAGCTACTGTTTCCATCCCACTGACTTCTGGACATATTTTGGAAGAAGAAAGTAAAGAATATTCTGTAACTTTTAGCAGCACTAAGGTGTACCCGCTTCTTGTATAAGGTGCCTGTCAACACTGGTTATTTTCTTAAAGTTCCTGCCATCTGATTTTAGATCCTGCAAGACATAAATTAAGAATCCTGAAAATGTTACAACAGCCGGGCTGTTCAGTGGGAGATAAAATGTCAGTAGCAGAGTGTGGGTTGGGATGTCACATGGAATGGCTGATCATGGAAAGATTTTGTCTCATTTCCCAAGTAAAACACAGCACACTCTGACAGTACTAAGGCACCCTATTCTCATTTGTATTTGCATATCCCACCCAACATCAAAGACAATCTTTTTTATCATGATCCCTTCAGGTTGTTCCCCAGATTCTATTCTGAAGGGAAGTGACCACGACTCAGAGTGCAGAGAAGCTTGCCAACCACCAAGTGAATTGAGTGAGTGCAGATGCCAGTCTGGCTCCTGCTGAATCTGAATGCCACTGCTTCTCCATTTGTTAGGGGTGTGTGCTAATGGCCTCTGGCAAGCCACTCAGTGAAAGTGCTTGAGGAATGGATCTGAAACCAATATAAAATTTAAATTGGGTAATACTGAGTAGCGATAGAAACCACCGGTGAAATTGTTAATTTTTTTAATTCTCTCATTTTTTTTTTCCAAACTGACTTTTTAAAAATTGGCACTTAGTGGGTCTGGCAGAGTTAAAACATGTAGGTCTATAGGACTTGAGGTCACTGTGGGCTCCTGTTTCTGAAGGATTTTGCCTATTCTAGGGTAGTTTCCTGAGGGAAAATGAAACATACGTAGTGCAGTGCTATAGTGAGTGTTACCTCTTCTATTGTCGTTTATGTCTACTCTCTCTTTTTACATTTTCCCAACATTTAAAACTGCTAGTAATAACCCCAAGAAAAGCATCCCCAGTAAAATACTGGAAAGCAAAATGGAGAGCTAAACTCACTTTATGATATTCAGAATGACAACACCTGCCATGCAATTATTCAGCAATTTTCATGTGGCAGAAATCTCAGCTGTCATCTCTTACTGTTTTTGTCAAATAAAGCCCTATCTGGTGTGGAAATTTTAACATCCAAACCTGAAACCTAGATCATATTGATATTGAAAACCAAACCTTTCTTAAAGCAGGGTGTTTTCATAGCTAAAGAGCTGAGGGTCTGACTGGCTCATTTCTCACCCAAAGGAGGGGAAACGGCAGCTGGGATTGCAGTTGCCAGGACAGCTTTATTGCGGTATGGGATGAACATATTGACATCAACTCCCTACTCTGACCTTCTCGTTGTTGAATGTCAATACAGTGTGTGAAACTGCCTCACTTTTGCCTGCCTGCTTTTCCTTATGTGCAAGTCAAAAGCACATCCACAGAGAATATGGATTTAACTCAATTTTGACACATCACATTTCATCTCACTAGTTAAGAAAGGCTGAGGTATGACTCACAATTTATTTTAAATCATTTTAAATACACTTAATTATGCATAGAAAAAAGTTGAGATCCAGAACAAGATTCATGCTATTTTACATTGACATCATCTATAAAATTACAGTACACACAGTGTTGTCTTATACATAGAATGAAAGGATTCACAGTGGCCTCCAGTTTTGAGGATGGGTGGTGGTTTCTCATCACTGAGGATTCCCACTCTCTACCTCACATACATCTGCAGTGTTGAAATATTTCACAATGAGCATCCATGAGTTCTGTAAGCCCACACACACACACAGAAATAATACAAAGTCGGCTGGGCGCAGCAGTTCACAGCTGTAATCCCAGCACTTTGGGAGGCCGAGGTGGGTGGATCACCTGATATCAGGAGTTCAAGACCAGCCTGACAAACATGGTAAAACCCTGTCTCTACTACAAATACAAAAATTAGCCAGGCATGGTGGCATGTGTCTGTAATCCCAGCTACTGGGGAGGCTGAGGCAAAAGAACTGCTTGAACCCAGGAGGCAGAGGTTGCAGTGAGCCTAGATCATGCCACTGCACTCCAGCCTGGGCAACAAGAATGAAATTCCATCTCAAAAAAATAAGAAACAAGAAAAGAACACAAAGTCCCCAAAAAAATACAAATTAGATTTTTTAAAATGCTTCCATGTACTCACACCCCCAAACTACCAGGTAATTTAGAATGTTCTTTACACCCCTGGAATAAATGTGAGGAGCCTCTTACGTGACAGTGTCCAAGTGTTAGGCCACAGGCAGGATGACTCAAGGGCCATTCTGCCCATCACAGTTAACACTATAGTGGTTCTTCTTCCTAGGGCTTTTGGAGAAAAGAATGAATGAATGAACAAACAAATAAGAACAAACACATCACCTCCACACATTGCTGTGAGAAATGAGCAACCACTCTGGGTAGTTACTGACATCAGTGCCCAGACAGCTGTGGAAATTGGTGATCAAGTGGAAAAGAAGATGAAGAACCATACACCTGGGTCTTAAGGAGGCTAATGTCAATGGATCATTTTCTTTTGAAGTAGCAGAATTTTTTGTCTGTAGAAAAAGCTACCTGAGGCCAGGTGCAGTGGCCCACGCCTATAATCCCAGCACTTTGGGAGGCCGAGACAGGCAGATCACCTAAGGTTAAGAGTTCAAGACCAGCCTGGCCAACATGGCGAAACCCTGTCTCTACTAAGAATACAAAAAAAAAAAATTAGCCGGGCATGGCAGCGGGCACCTGTAACCCCAGCTACTCGGGAGGCTGAGGCAAGAGGATTGCTTGAACCTGGGAGATGGAGGTTGCAGTGAACCGAGATCACACCACTGCACTCCAGCCTGGGTGATAAGAGCGAAACTCTGCCTCAAAGAAAAGAAAAAAAAAGAAAAAGCTACCTGAATCTATTCAGCATCAAAACATGGGGTGGGCCAGGTGTGGTGGCTCATACCTGTAATCCCAGCACTTTGGGAGGCCGAGACCAGTGGATCACTTGAGCCCAGCAGTTTGATACCAGCCTGGGCAGCATGGTGAAACCCCATCCCTAAGAAAAAAATCGAAAATTAGTCAGGCTTGGTCACACACCTATAGTCCCAGCAACTTGGGAGGCAGAGGTGGGAGGATCACCTGAACCCAGGAAGTTGAGGCTGCAGCGAGCCAAGATCGTGCCATCGCACTGCAACCTGGGTGACAGAATGAGACCCTGTCTCAAAAAAAAAAGCATAGGGTGCTCTACTAGCCACTGAAGATCAGGATGTCCAGATTTCACCCTGCACTAGAATTGTGACCTTTGGCTACTTCCTTAACCTCTCTTGGCCACAGGTTAAAATTTTCAGTTTAACAGGGTGATTGCAAGGATTAAATAAGATGTTATGTACTGAAAAAGCTTAAAGAAAATATGTAAATACCTGGAAGTCTATTTAGGAAATACATGTTGTAAAAGTAGTAAAACTGGATCTATAGTCGCTGATATAGCCCAAAAATTAGTTTAGCATGATATAAAGCATTAGAGTTTTGAGTCTAGTTTATGTTTATATGAAGTTGGCTGGTTATAATAAAAATTGTAACCTACAAATCTTTCCATTTTCCCAGCCCCCTTCCTTTTCTCTCTCTCTTGCTCTTCCCTCTTCAATCTCCTTCCCCAGAAGTAGTAAGTATTAGTTAAGGCTGTGGGACAGCCAGACTACAGCTGTCAGGTGGATTCTGGTATGAAAACAGCCACCAAAGATAAGAAATCTGTGTAAGGCTTGAAGACCAAAGACAGGAGTTGGGTATCCCACTAAAATACCAGCCAACCTTTTAGCATTGGCATTAAACTTAAAAATCAGATCACTTCCAAATGCTAAATCTATAATTTTACCTGCCTCCCCTTCCTTCTCAGATTTTTAAACGGTGGAGATTTGGCATTTCTTTAGTTTCTGCTCCATAGAAAGTGAAAGTCATGACCTTCTGAAGAGGGTGACAAGTACATAGGCTGTACCTGACTAACCTGGGTCTGGATCCCAGATCTTCCTACTGACAAGCTCAGTTACCTTGAACAAGTTACCTCCCCACTCTGAGTCTCAGAGGTGAAATCATGTTCTGAATCAGAAGATTATCCATGTATTACCAGGTAGCAAAGGTACCAGCATGTGTCCACTAGTGCAGAGCACAGCCTGCCAAGTGATTTCAAAATGGCTAACTTGGGGAGGAGGGCTGGGGAAGTCAGCCAGGGTCTTCTTCTGAGAAACCAACAGTTCTGTAGTCTAGGAAACAAAACCTGTAAAGAAAAAGAAAAAAAAAAAGCTAGGAGGAAGTTATCAATCAGTGGAAAGTGTCCAGTGGAAGGCAAATCTCCTCCTTAAAAGAAAGGGAACTGGAGAGGGTATGACGTTCCCAAAAGCACAGCTGAGAAACTTGAAATGCCCAGGTCAAGGGGCACTGGCCTTGGGCCTGGAACTTCCAGCCACACACCTGCCCTTGGCATGGCTGTGCCTTCCATTGACCACCCATTGGCACTCTGAGCCGGGGGGAATTTTGCTGAAAAGCCATTCCATACAAACCCAGATGTTTCCAGCAAAAGGCTTATGCTGAAGCTCAGCTTTCTGACAGCAGGAAGCGCCCAATGCAGACAGGATTGCTGGTGTTTCATTGTGTGATCCTCACATCTCTTCCACGCCCAAACTGCAAGGCTACCCTGTCCTCTTCCGTGGCACCGCTCCTAGGCCCTAACACCCCACAGATACACATTGGAGAATAACCACATCTATTTACATTTAAACTATGGCAAAGGTAAAAAATCAAGGTGTTTGTGTTTTTTTCCTCTGGGAAGAAGCAAGCACTCTGTAACACACAGATGTCAGGAACGCAGAGCCTGTAAATCTGCCCAGGCAGTTCTGTTCTTGAATCATTAAGAACAACCGAGTGGGTGGAAGAACATGAAATTGCTGTGTGCACTCATGTTTTGTTTATGGAGCAATCATTTCTAGATGTGTTTTCTTTTTTATGAAGAATCTTTTCTATGTTTGCCTTTTAACACCCCACCTTCCTTCCTGTCCCCAGCTCTCCCACACCCACTAAAAAGAAACATTGAGAGCATTACAAAAATCTCTGTAAATTTAAAGAATGGGTTACAGTAAGTATCTCTCTAAAGCAATTCCATTTATTCAGTCAAAATAAATGATTTAGTAATATGAATAACATAGATAACAATTGAGTATGAACAGTGTGTATTGTTTAAAAAGCTCATAACAACTGCTCCCTAATCATAAAAATCACTTTCCTTTTTCCATCATTGTGCAATGAGGACCTTGTTAACCCAGTGATTTGAAAGTTCTTGTGATGCTAATTATCAGCAGAATTCAATTAGTATATGTAGGCTTATGTACCTGCCACAAGATTCTTCACTGAGCCTTAGTTTCTTTATCTATAAAATGGGAATAATAGCTACTTTGTGAGGATTGAGTTTATTCATGTGAATGCCTAGGACATAGTAAGCACTCATTAAACAGCAGCAGTTACTGTTATTACTAATAGTTGTAGTAACTGGGAGGACTGGATGGAGTAGGATTTTGCCAAATCCTATCAATTCTCTTCTCCAGTAGACCCCAACCTTGGCATATAGCAGGCACCCAGTAAATGGTAGCTCTTAGACTTACCAAGGCCGTAACAACTCGTCAGTGCCCCAGGCTTCCCACATCCCCAGCAGTTTCCATCCATCTCCTGACCCGTCAGGCTGCTTTCCCCACCGCTCCCAGAAGGGAAGTGTGTGTGTGGCTCTGCTGCTGTGTTTACCATCTGGGTGGGTCTCACTTTATTGCATTTTCTCCCATTGTTTTTGGCTTCCCAGCATTGTCCCGCCTGGCACACGCCCCAGCCATGTTCTCTGTGGTATATCACCATGATGTCCTCCAGTTTGGGGCATCAGCTTGCTGCTACAGGCAGAGCATGGTGGCATCAGGTGGCTTTAAAAGAGGGGGAGATTGCATTAAATTTTCTCTGAGGAAAATGAGCTTGGTTTTTTAAAAAAATGTTCCATGAAACAAATCTAATAACTTAGTTCCCTAATAATTTTTCTGCTTGCTATAATTGCAAAGCATTCTTCCACAAATAGTGGAATATTATTGCTTTTCAACAGGCTAATAAGATTGCCTATACATAGTGCTTTTCAGGCTTTACCCACAGCACAAACAGGCACCAAGGAAACTTCCCCAGCAAACCAGGGCTGGTGCTGGAGAAGACCTAGGAGACCCACTGGGTGCCACAGGCCTTCAAATCATGCTTTCCCCAAGAGGGTCTTACAAGTCCTCACAAGAGGTACTTTGCCTTTTGTTCTGAAAGCCTGCCCAGCCAACACTTCGTGTCCAGGACAAGGTCTTAACCACAGCAATGCAAACTAGGTTACCAGGCCTACTTTCTTCAGGCTCTGGGACTGCCAGGGGCTGTCCATCTCCAGCCAAGCACACTCCAGGAGTTGATCAAATTAGAGAGTTGGAGGAGGGGTGCTGTAATGCTGTCAGTCAACTAACAATTTCTGGTGGGTTGTAAAAGTGCCATGTATCCTGCAAGCTTCGGGATGAGTAGCCCAGTAGGATTCTAAGTTAAATGATTCAAGAAGAATAACTCTTGGTGAGGATTTTGTGCCTCAGAAATGAAAACAAAGCAAAAAAGGCCAAACCTATTTTTCTATTGATTGCAAATAATGAAGGAAGGAATTTCTTTCCAATCTATTTCCATTAAATTCCCTTGATGACATTACATGTCACCTGAGTTGACAGGCATTGGAGGCCTGCAGCTGTCCGGCACCCCTCATGGGCACTTATGGGCTGGGCCTCTGCAGGCTGCTCAGTTTTGACACTGTCCTGCCCATAAGGGGATGGCCCCCAGGGAAAATGGGTAGAGTCAGCTGAGAAGGTTCTAGGGTATCGATGGAACTGAGGCAGTTAGGAGGGGACGGCAGTAGTGGCCCTGGAACAGTGAAACAGTTGACAGAAGGAGGCAGAGGCTGGTCCGCTGCCATCGGACATTTATACTGTCTCCTGGCCTTGCAGACCTCTGATTTAGAAAATCATGGGGAACGTTTCCTTTCTAAGAAAGGTCACACAAGAAAGAAACAACATCATTTAACCCTGTAGAAGGAGCATTGGTGTTATTTAAATTCCTTATAGGATGCAAAATGCTGTGCAATAAATTTTACCAAAAATGCAGTTAAATTCAACAATAAAAGTAGATGAGCAGTGCTGTCTAAGAGAATGTTCTCTGATGATGGCCATGTTCTGTGTCTGTGCTTGCCAGTATGGTGGCCACTGTCCACATGTGGCTACTGAGCCTTTGGAATATGGCTAGTGCAATTGAAGAACTGAATTTTTAATTTAATTTTAACATAGCCACATACAGCAAGTGGCTACATTGGATAAGATAGGTGTAAGGGGATTAAGGGTTGAAGGAGAAAGTCAACTTAAGGGCAACCTCCCTGTTTGTCCAAGTCCTGAAAGAAGGAGATCCAGGCTGGGCGCAGTGGCTCATGCCTATAATCCCAGCACTTTGGGAGGCTGAGGCAGGAGGACTGCTTGAGCCCAAGAGTTTGAGACCAGCCTGGGCAACATAGCTAGACTCCATCTATGCAAAAACCTTAAAAAATTAGTTGAGTGTGGTGGCATATGCCTATAGTCTCAGCTACTTAGGAGGCTGGGGTGAGAGGATTACTTGGTTGCACTAAGCCAAGATCACACCAATGGACTCCAGCCTGGGGACACAGCAAGACTCTGTCTAAAAAAAAAAAAGCAAAAGCCAAAAAGGAAAGAAGAAGAAGAAAGAAAGAAGAAAGAAGAAGAGGAAGAAGAAGAGGAGGAGGAGGAGGGAGAAGAGGAAAAAGAAGAAGGAAGTCTACCTCATTTGCTAATGAGTTCAGACCATAGGAGTAAAATAATAATTTCAATTTGTTTTGAAAAGTGCTTTATTTTCTGTCTAGATGTTGAACTATAATAGCTTCTCTTTTTTATAATTTCAGTGGGGAAAATGCCATTATATGCTTCTGGAGAATGGAAGTGCCATCCTCAGCATGTGCGCACCATTAATAGCTTCATCTTTTAGCCACATAGGGTTTTTGCCTCTGTAGGCTTCTAACATCATATTACGGTTTTTACAGCCAGAGTCATGGGTAAGTTCTTCTATTGCTAATGACAGGTCAGGTTTCTCACCCTAATTTAGGCCACCACTCTGTCCAAGAGTTCACTGCATTTCAGCATTTCTGATTTGTGCCCTGGCGACTTATTCCTCTGAGAACTGTTTCGTGTGCTGCTGCTGCTTGTTCAGCAACCAGTTCACATCAGCAGATCTGAGCGCCGCCCCTGGGCCTGGGTGAGTCCCCTGAGGATAAAGTGGCCTCTGTCCTGAGACAGTGGGCACCAGGGAAGGAGCAGTACACAAGTCTCTCCGGCTGCCCACCGCAGCCCAATCTCCCAGCAAGCCCCTCGGAGCAGGACCTGAAGCCCTAGCCTCACCCCTTGCAAGGGGCAAAGGTCAAGCCGAGGGGTTACAGGTAAGGGGAAGCAAAGGGTTCTTAAGCAGGGTACAGGTGGGCAGCAGCAGACCAAGCTCTGGGAAGCAGGGGAGGAAGAGGGAGATGAGATTTTCCAGGTTAAGAACAAACAAGGGAAAGATCCAGTAAGTAGGCAGCTGGGAGCCACATACCTGGGCCAAACAATAAGCTTCTACAAATCCATAAAGTGCAAGCACTGCATAACAGCACGCTCTGATGTCAGAGTTCTGCCCTGGCCTTGTGAAAAGCACCAAGGACTCACCTTGCAGCAGCCAGCCCCTAAGTAGTGGGGTGGGGGCTGGTATGTCCCAGGCAGCTGGAGGATGCAGAGAGCAGATGCACCAGACCAGGCTCTGCAGGCCTGGACAGGCAGCTCAGCCAGGCCTGATTTGATATAGGCTCCTAATGAGCAGGATAAACACCATTTGGGGCCATTTGCTGTAAAAGGGACTGAGGTGTATAAGAAATTGGCCTTGTATGGGCATAAAACACACACATCAGCAGAAAATAACGTGCTGGAAAAGTTTAAAGACGTGCCATTCTGAGTGTGCAGAGGCGTTAATGCTTATGTAATTAATCATTTCATATTTGAAGATTGGGATTTTTTTCCCTTTTAATTAATTAGCCAGTAGACTCATTGTAGTACATTTTTCATGTCAAAAAGGCAGTGGGTTCTAAGAAAAGGGAGGGGGGCCACAGGGGAGAAGTGACAGCGTGTTATAGTGTGCTGTGGAAAGTGCAGGGAACCACCGTCCCTGCTTAAAAAAATCCCTGTGGAGGGTGCAGAAACCCAGAATTCAACAAAATGCTTTTGACTTATCCAAGTCTCATAAATGCGAGACTGCTGGTGCTCACATTTCCCTGAACCTGCATTTAGCTCCTTACCAAGAGTTGCTGCCTACTCAGCTAATGTGTCTGTCTTTTACTAGAAAGAGGATGCAGCAAGAGGGCTAAAGGTTAGACTCTGAAGCCAGCCAGCCAGATTCCATTCCTGACTGCACCTTATCAGCTGGAGACTTTGAGCAAGGAATTTAACCTTTTTGGGTCTCAGTTGCTTTCTGCATACAACGCAGATGATAGTACCTACCTCAGGGTTATTGAGAAAAAATAAAATAAATTGCTTACCTGGCACATATTGAAGACTCAGAAATGATAGACTTTATTACTAGAAGAGCTGCACTTCTTTGTGGAACACAACACCACCCTTGACTTCTTTTTCTGCTTTTTGTTTGTTTTGTTTTGTTTTGTTTTGAGGCAGAGTCTTGCTCTGACACCCAGGCTGGAATGCCCTGGCACGATCTCAGCTCACTACAACCTCCACCTCCCGTGTTCAAGTGATTCTCGTGCCTCAGCCTCCCGAATAGCTGGGATTACAGGTGCGTGCCACCACATCCGGTTAATTTTTGTATTTTTTTTAGTAGAGATGGGATTTCATCCTGTTGACCAAGCTGGTCTTGAACTTCTGACCTCAAGAAATACGCCTGCCTTAGCATACGAAAGTGCTGGGATTACAGGCGTGAGCCACCATGCTTGGATTATCCACTCCTGATTTCTTCACAAAGCGCGTGCGTGGGTGGGCGCGCGCGTGTGTGTGTGTATGTGTGTGTGTGTGTGTAAGAAAATACATATAACCATTTCAGCCATTTTTAGGTATACAGGTCAGTGGCCTTAACAATATATTGTACAGCCGAGCGTGGTGGCTCATGCCTGTAATCCCAGCAGTTTGGGAGGGCAAAGTGTGTGAATTACGAGGTCAGGAGTTCGAGAACAGCTTGCCAGTCATGGTGAAATGGTGTCTCTACTAAAAATACAAAAAAATTAGCTGGTCACGGTGGCGCATACCTGTAATCCCAGCTACTTGGGAGGCTGAGGCAGGAGAATTGCTAGAACCCAGGAGGCAGAGGTTGCAGTGAGCCGAGATCATGCCACTGCACTCTGGCCTGGGCAACAGAGCGAGACTCTGTCTAAAAAAAAAAAAAGAATATTATTGTACAACCATCACCACTATCCATTTCCAGAACTTTTTTTTATCTTCCCTAACTGAAACTGTACTCATAAATACCAATTCTTTATTTCCCCTCCTCCCAGCCCCTGGCAACCACCATTTGACTTTCTGTATCTATGAATTTACTACTTAGGACTTTTTTTTTTTTTGAGACAGAGTTTCACTCTGTTGGCCAGGCTGGAGTGCAGTGGTGCAATCATAGCTCACTGCAACCTCAACCTCACCAGGCTCAGGTGATTCTCCCAGCTCAGCCTCCCAAGCAGCGGGGACTGCAGGTGTCCACCACCAGGCTTGGCTAATTTTTACATTTTCTGTAGAGACGGGGTATCGACATGTTGCCCAGGCTGGACTTGAACTCCTGGGCTCAGGTGATCCTCCCATCTTGGCCTCCCAAATAGCTGGGATTACAGGCATGAGCCACCCCACCTGGACTGATTACCTTTTAACTGTTCATCTCCCTGTCTGGAGGGTTAGCTCATGAAAGGAGGGACTTTGTTCCTCTTGCCCGGTACAGAGCAGGAGCTCGGTAAATATTTGTTAAGCAAATGGCTGAATTGCATCTGTGCATTTCCGCTTGAAGGGCTTAGTTCTTCCTCCACATCTTCTTTCAGACACAGGTCCAGGCTCCACCTCTGACTTCTCTCTCTTCTCTACCTTTATCCTCAGTTTGTATCCTACTTTTTTCACAGAAATGTCTCTCCTAACGTTCTTCTTCCCCCTGGTTGGCCCTTAGCCCTGGATTACTCCACCTGTGGCCAAGACTGCAGTCCCTCCAATTAACCCCAAAAACTTTTTCAACAAGTCTTCTTTCCCCACATTTTCCCCCATTAAGATTCTGCTCCCCAGCTGGGCGTAGTGGCTCATGCCTATACTCCCAACACTTTGGGAAGCCAACACGGGAGGATCCCTTGAACCCCAGAGTTTGAGACCAGCCTGGGCAACATAGTGAGACGCTGTCTCTACAAATTTTTTTTCTTAATTAGCCAGGAATGATGATACACGCCTGTGGTCCCAGCTACTCAGGAGGCTGAGGTGGAAAGATCACTTGAGCCCTGGAGGTTGTGGCTGCAGTGACTTGTGATTGTGCCACAGCACTGCAGCCTAAGAGACAGTGTCTCAAAAAGAGAAAAAAAACAAAAACAAAAACAAGAAAAGAGCCTACCAAATCTAAATATTAGTTCAGATACAGTTTCAATTGCTAAATCAAAAGTCAAAATGATAGTAGTTTAAACAAGATAGAAGTTGATAGAATCTAGGGCTGATGACGGTCCACAGGGTCAGAGACCCAGGCTCCTTCTCTCCAGTCCCTCTGTCATCCTCTTCATGGTCTACGATGGCTGCTCCAGCTCCAGTCATCACAGCTGTCAGGGAGGAGAGAAGTGGGCATGGGGGGAAGCCCCCATCCTTTAAGGGCATGAGCCAGAATTTGTGCACATCCCTTCTGCTCACATCCATTAGCCAGAAATTAATCACACAGCCATGCCTTGCTGCAAGGGAGATGAGAAAATGGGTGCTATGCCCAGTGAGAGCAAAGATCTTTAATTATGAAAGGACTCAGGGGGAGTGGACCAGGGAATAACGAGCAGACTTTCCTATAGCAGACGGCAAAATGGTACAGGTACAGTATGACATATGCCAAAAGTTTTCAGCAGTCATGAGCTCCAATGATTTTTCTGTTTGGTTTATGCTTTTCTGTACAAATACTCTAACGAACATTTATTATCTTTGAAGTCAAGGCAAAAAAACGTTACCATATTTCCTGTCTAATTATTTGAGTCTCCCTGAGCTTCTGCTTCATTTCCTGCAGGCCAGGGTCTTTGCAGTGCCAGCGCAGCCCTGGCTCATTTCACCTCAGTCTTTTAATCATGCTGTCCCTAGGGCCCTGAGCGCTGCCTGACCCCCTCCCCCAGCATCCCCATTCAATTCTCCTCCTCCTTCAAGATCAGTTCAAGATCCATCCACCTGTACTTCTGCTTCTCCAGGAGAAGTTCCCTGACTATCACAGGCTCTGGGCAGTCTTGTCTCAAAAGTAACCACATCACATCCACATCCACACTTTCGTACCTTTGTTAAGCCCTCAGCAGTCCACCTCCACCCCCCACTACGGTATCTTATGTAAGCCCCAAGACTGGAAGAGCCTGAAAAGCAGGTGGCTACCTTACACTGCTGTGGTCTTACCATTGGCTCGCCAGCTGACCCTGGGGGCAGGTACTTCTGTTTCTGAACAGAGAGGCAGAGCCATAGTCTGTTATTTCTGGCTTGCCTTTGTCAAAGACGATGCAATGGAACAGTAGAAGGATTTCAGTTCAACTACTCATGGGTTGCATCTCTTGGTCTGTGTTCCTTGAACTTATTAACCTGTAAAGTTAAACATAATCACAAATATCACCAAGGTTGTTTTTAAAAAAAATCTTTCTTTTTACAAAAGCAACATAGTATAGGAATATTGAAAAATACAGAAAAATACAAAAATAAAAGCAAAACACCTAACCTTCCACCCCCTTACCCTCCCTTTTCATGAAACATGTAAAGTAAAATAGGAATAGAAGAGATCCTCCCACCAACCCAGAGCTAAACTCTGTGAATAAATGATTTGGCACAAACATGGCTAGGTTTTTGTTTCTATAGTTATACTAAATGTAATATCTTTCCATATTCATATCTATAGCATCCATATAGTATCTATGTCTATATAAATATAGACATATCAAGTACTATTTTTTCCCAAATAAAATGTTGTTATACTGTTCTACAACTTTCCATTTTTTCAATGATATTTGTATGACATCAAGGTCTTGCTCTCTTTACATACACACACACAGACACACACTAATGCACAAGTGCATAAGCACACTCAACCTTATCAACATATCCCATTTGTATGTGACATAATTTATGTTAAACAGGCCCCTATGTATCAACAATTGTTTTCCACTTTAACACTCTAATCAGTGTTATAATAAATACCTCTGGGCCAGGCATGGTGGCTCATGCCTATAATCCCAGTGCTTTGGGAGGCTAAGGCAGGGGGATCACTTGAGCCCAGGAGTTTGAGGTCATCCTGGGCAACATAGTGAGACCTCCTCTCTACAAATTTTTTTTAAGTTAGCTGAGCGTGGTGAGCACCTGTAATCCTAGCTACTCAGGAGGCTGAGGCAGGAGAACTGCTTGAGCCTAGGAGTTCAAGGATGCAGTGAGCTATGATGGCACCACTGAACTCCAGCCTGGACAACAGAGTGAGACGCTATCTCTAAAAAAAAAAAAAAAAAAAAAAAAAGGTGTGTATGCATGTGTGTGTGTGTGTGTGTGTGTACATATACCTTTGCACATATGCCTTTACATTCTCATACTGAAAGTGAGATTGCTGGGTTGGTAAAGATGTGCATTTAAATTTTGTTAGATACTGTCAAGTTACCTTCCAAAAAGGCTACAGCTAGTTTCCCAGATCTCCATAGTCTATGTGGGCAGGTTAAAGGCCGCAGTGAGGAGTCCCGGTGCCCAGTACAATCCCCGTGTCTACGCCACCAATTTAGCTTATGCCCCACTTCCCAGTCAGGAATGAGCAGGCCAGAACCTACAGCAAAAGTTGCTGTGAGTAGGACACAGAAGGAGCCATCTCAAAGATGTTACCACAGTGCCCGGGACATAGTAGTCACTTCACGGACTCAGCTGCCATTATTATCTTTTAAATTTTAGCTAACCAGATATGCAAAAAAGTCATATTTTATTGTCGTTTTAATTTGCATTTCTGGAATCACTAAAATGATTATGGTAACTTCTCCTGAGAGTGCTGCTGGCTTCCCCACAATGTGTTATATATTTGGCCAACAAGCCAATCTCATTACAGTGCTCTGCAGAGCCTCATCATACAGGCCTGTGCACCAGACTGACTCAGAATAGACCCCTATTAGCCACAGCTGCACCTCCAGGGGGCTGCCTCACTGTGCAGATCCCCTCTCCTTCGCCTTCAAGGTCACAATGTGGCTGGACTTTAAAGGGCAGGGACACTTGAGGTAGTCGAGATCAGAGAGGCTTAGTTTTCCAAGACACTGGGAACCTGATGGAGGGTCTCAGGAGGCCTGGAGACTCATGCCTACCCTTGATGGGACCACTGCTAAAGTCACCTATGGTAGGGTTGCCAGGCTTAGCAAACAGTAATATGGGACACCTTGTTAAATCTGAAGTTCAGAGTCAGGCATAGTGGCACATACCTGTGGTTCCAGCTACTCGGGAGAATGAGGTGGGGAGATTGCTTGAGCTGGGGAGTATGAGGCCAGACTGGGCAACATAGTGAGACCTCCCCATTCACCTCTAAAAAAATAAGAATTTGAAATCAGATAAACAAGGATAGCAATATTACATGGGATATATTTACACTAAAAAAATTATTTTAAAAGTATTCATTATCTGAACTCAAATTTAACTGGGTGTACTGGATTTCATCTGGTAGCCTAGCTACCAGCTACTTTAGGTTTTTTATTAATCTGCTGTATTAGTTCTCTATTGCTGCTATAACAGATTACCACAAATATCATGGCTTGAAACAGTACAGACTTACTCTCTTATAGTTCCAGAGGCCGAAGTCCAAAATCAGTTTCACTGGACTAAAGTCAAGACGAAGGCATGGCTAGTTCTTTCTGGAGGTACCAGGGGAGAATCTGTTTCTTTGTCTTTTCCAGATTTTAGAGGATGCCTTCATTCCTTGGCTTATGGGTCCTTCTTTCATCTTCAAAACTAGCAGTGTTGCATCTTCAAATTCTCTCTGTCCCTCTCTGACTCTGACATTTCTGCCTCCCTCTCATGAGGGCCCTGTGATTATATTGAGCCCACCCAGATAATCCAGGAGACTGTCCCCATCTCATGATCCTTAATTGCACCTGTAAATTCCCTTTTATTTATTATTTTTGTTAGAATTATTATTATTTTTGAGACGTAGTCTTGCTCTGTTGCCCAGGCTGGAGTGCACTGGCACAATCTCGGCTCACTGCAACCTCTGCCTCCTGGGTTCAAGCAATTCTCTTGCCTCAGCCTTCTGAGTAGCTGGGATTACAGACAAGTGCCACCATGCCCAACTAATTTTTGTATTTTTTAGTAGAGATGGGGTTTCGCCATGTTGGCCAGGCTGATCTTGAACGCCTGACCTCAAGTGATCTGCCCACTTTGGCCTTCCAAAGTGCTAGGATTACAGGCATGAGCCACCGTGCCTGGCCCAAACTCCCTTTTACCATGTAAAGTATATTCACGGGTTCTGAAGATTAGGACACAGACATCTTTGGGGGACCATCACTCAGCCTACCACATCGGCCTGGTAACCTTCATACATTACATTACTTCTATTTAAAAAAGCATTCTGAGTTCTAAACTTCAACACCAACTTTCTTCCTCTATCTGTATAATAGCACTTGACCTCTGGTTAAAACAATTCTTTAAGATACCTGAAAAAAGAAAAAAAATAGCACTTGACATATTCTATTGTGACTATTTTACATCCTTCTGTCTGTCTCCCGACTCATTCATCTCAGTCTACCCTGTGCTTCACACACAGTAGGCACCAGAGCCAATGACGATTGAATTAATATTAAATTTCAGATTAGGGTGTGCCTCTAACTATGTATTTATATTACGGAAGTGAACAAGAGAGGTTGTGTTGGGTGGGAATGTGGACTTGGGAAGAGAGATGGGTCAGGACCAGAGAGAGAGGCTCAGGTACGAGAGAAAAGAATGAGGCAGAAGGGCAGGAGCACCCCAAACTGTGGCCCCTCCCTGGGTCCTGGGTGCAGACAGGGTACATTTAGGAGGTGGCGATGAGTGTAGCACACCCCAAGGCAAGGATTTGGGTGTAAGGACTTGGAGAGATGATCCCAGGAAGCTTAGTGAGGGAGCAGACTTGTTTACAGGTGATCGGAGCAGGGATATGCTGGGACACCAACATTATCTGCTCAACATGGTTATTACTAGGAGGTGAATTACAATGATGTACACCTTAACTTTATTTTGTAACATTTTTAAATTTTGCAAAAAAAGAATGCTTCCATTTTGTAAAAAGATATATATATATAAAATTGTAGGAAATTTTTGTGCCTCATCAATGCTGTGGTTGGGCTTCTCAAGAAAGATTGCTTTTCAGCCTCCAAGACAGCTGCCATCTTGACTCTCCTGATCTGGTGTATGTACAGAAAACATCCATTGGCATTTCTGGTTTGGGTTTACTAAAACTATCCTCTTTCCTCACCCCTTTGCTTGTCATGATCTTTATACAGTTATCAGTTTCCAGTCATAGTACATCAGGGTCCATCTCCGTCATTAATGATCTCCTCTCAAAATAAAATAAATCTCAATTATTATAAATTCATCAAGTTCATTCTGTTAGGATGAACTTTTGTTTCCCTTTATGTTCTTGCTTCAATGAATTTTGTTATCTGACTCTTTTCAGACCATGTGTATCCCATATCTGTGTTCATTCTTTGGTTCTTGAGTTGGGATCATGAAGGGAAAAAGGGCCATAGAAAGCTGTCATAGGTGACAAGACCCTTCTGAGTGTGAAGAGCTCAAAGGGCTGTCAGGCTCCACCTTGGAGTCCATGATAACAAGATCGCTGGTCTCCGCCAGCCATCCCTAGGGCTGGTCCCAGGTGCAAATCTGGAATAGCAGTCCTCCCGAAACATCCCAGTTTGGGTGGATATGGGTTTGTGGATTAAACAGAAAGACTGCAACTCAGAGGCATTGGAGCCACCTGTCTAGTTTCTTGATGAGAAAGAGAAAGAAAGAAACTGTCTAGTTTCCTGATGAGAAAGAGAAAGAATATGGACAATTTCTCTTCATTCATTTACCCCACAGATTGTTGTTAAGGGTCTCCTCTGGGCAGGCACTGTGCTTAGTGCCCAATCAGAGATTAAATGTGAATTATTTTCTCCCAAAGGAATAAAATATCTGATGCCTGTGATGCTATCTGGTCATCCCAGAAATGGAACATGTAAGAAGTGCGGAGGAAACAGAGAGAAAAGGAAAAAGGGAGCAAATAATCCCTACCCATGAGAAACACTGGGGCCACAGCCCATAGCCAGCTGGCTGACCAGGGGTGACTGACACAGTTAGATGCATGTGGCATCTCATTCCATCAAAAACCTTCAGGAACATAGTGTTTCCATAAATAAGCAAAACACACACACACGCACACACACACACACACACACACGCGCGCGCGCTCTCTGTCTCTCTCTCTCTCTCACACACACACACACTCACAGTCCGGAATGCTCTGCTAGCTTGCCACATACAGTGGAGAAGAAGGGTTACATTTTTGTTTACTTTGGCAAATCTAAATTTGAATCTAGAATCTCATCACAAGGCCTGCCTCACAGACACTGGGCCCTGCCGTGCATATGTCCCTAATGCAGTGGGGGTGGAGTGGGGGGAGGCCAGCACACTAAGGTGGGCCAGAGCTCAGGCCTGGGGTCCCCTGCCAGCTATTCCCTGGCTGCCCACCAGTCTGCCCTTCAACTGCACAATCTGTCTTGCAACAACAGTTGGCATTCTGTTTTCAAGGGAGGAGCACCAAGTGCAAATTTTTTTTCTTTTTCTTTTTTTTGAGAGGAAGTCTCACTCTGTTGCCAGGCTGGAATGCGGTGGCGCAATCTCAGCTCACTACAACAACCTCTGCCTCCTGGATTCAAGCAATTCTCCTGCCTCAGCCTCCTGAGTAGCTGGGACTATAGGCGTGCACCACCATGCCCAGCTAATTTTTTTTTTTCCTATTTTTAATAGATACAGGGTTTCACCATATTGTCCAGGATGGTCTTGATCTCTGACCTCGTGATCCACCTGCCTCAGCCTCCCAAAGTACTGGGATTACAGGCATGAGCCACTGCGCCCGGCCCAAGTGCAAAATATTAACCAACCAGAAGTTAAGCTTTGACACAAAATTGATTGCTGCCTCAGTGAATTGAATTCAGTGAGTTGCCTCCTTATCTTAGTTGTGTTTGTAATAATCGGTAGCACCTCTGCCTTACCTCTAGGTAAGGAAGTTGGAGGCAGAGCGAGACAGCAATTAGGTAGGATACGCTGTTGGAGAATATGACTGCAAGATGATCATCTCCTTAGTGGCAAAGGAATAGCTGCTCTTCCTCCACATTCATCTCCACTCCCCCCACCCTTCCCACATCCACTCTGAGCACTCTGCGAGCGGCAGGAGACCACTCTGCTCTGACAACTTTCTCTGCCACTGACATTATCTCCTAATTATCTTCTCAGCAGTGACGGCCTGGTACCAGTCTTCAACTTGTGCAAAATGATTATGATACCCAATCTGATTGAGAGGAAAGGAAATTCTGCAGTTCTTTGAGCTAGCTTCTTGGGGCTGTTACCATTTTCCCAAAGGGCCTCAATATTCACAATGATCAGAAGGGGAAAAGCACACAAATATTTTTCAGCCAGATGAATATGTTTATGTAAGAGGGTAACTCTTGTCCACAGCGGAGTTTCCAAGAACCAGAGCCATTAAGTAAATGGCCTGAAACAGAACCCAAACAATGTCAGGCTTGTGTTTGTTCTATGACATACACCCTGGGTGGTGGGATACACTGCAGTCTTTTAAAAAAATGATTTTTATTTTAGAACCAAATTACTTTTTCCAACAGCTTTGAAGTACGTAGCTGCAGCACGTGGCATGCTTTGCTAGGGGAAGAGGCCAGTTTGGCCCAGAAATCAAGTGGTGGCATTTAAAGGCCAACTTTGATGAGCACATGACTGCATCTGTCCTTAGAGAAGGAAGACTAGAAATCATACCCCAAGTTCCCTGCCCAGCCTCAGGCCCCTTCTTTCCTTGGTCTCTGGTCACCTCTTGGTGACATAAACCAGTTTCTGGTGGCCTAAACCTCCTCTACCACCTCCTCTAACACCAGTGTGAAGCCAACTGGTCAGAGAAATAGAGCCTGAAACTGCTCAACCTTGGTTAGCTTCCTTTGGTTTCATAAACCCAGAATCCTGACTGGCCATGCTGGTGGTCTAAGGGGTCTACGGGCTGTGAATGGGTAATGCTTCCACACAGATGGCAAAGCCACCCAAGTGTTTGCAGGCCTGACACCTACGTGTAAGGACCACACATAGTGTTCCACTTCAGGTCAGTAAGCCACCCTCCTAGTCCCTTTCCTCCTCAACGACTCTCTGGGAACAGCCTCGGTGAAGGGCAAAGGCCTGAGAATTTGGCACAATGCACACTGCAGCACTTCTTAGTTCTTGAATATATGGACAACAACTTCTAGCTCTCCAGACTAGAGCAGCTGTGTGGGTTTACTTTAACTGGGAGTCCACTGGCTCTCCAATCCTGGTGTGACTGAATTTACTGTGCAGTTGTCTAAAAACCACCTCCTTCTCTGGGGCAGTTTTCCTTTGTTTTGCAAAAATAAGTTATTAGAGCAACTTCCTAAGCCATAAGCTTACTGGTCACTAAACCTCACAACTGCTCAGGTGAATGGACTGTCTAAATTTTAAAAATATCATTAATGATTCTATTACTGGCTTTGTGAGAGGAAATGTTGGAAGAGAAGTACACGGTAACATTCAAGCTGAAATGCTCGCTTCCCTTCCAAATACACAGCAGCTGGGTGCCTCTCCAAGCCTCCCTTTTCCTCTCCTGCCCACCTGCCTTCCCCCAGCTCTGCAAGGTGCCAGCCTTGCCAGTTTCTGGAGCGTGGTTGTCAGCAAGGCTGTTGCTGCTGCAAGGAAGCTGGGACACACAGGCCATCAGCTGGGCTGCCAGTTGTCATTTAAAACCTCGGGCTTCTGCTATTTCTTGTAAATAATTGGGGAACAAGTGCCTCCCCAGTGCTAGTCTTACTTCATTCCTTCCTCAAATCAATTCAACAAAGATTTGTTGGCCAGTTACTAAGCGTCAAACAGCGACAGAGAGAAAATGCAATCCTGGTGAAGAAATACAAAATTTATCATCACTGAGGATGTGCAAGGCTGAGGCTAGCCCTAAAGATGCCAAAATGAATGTTGCCAGTGCTGCCTTTGAGATGCTGACAGAAGTCCTTACCCTCAAGGAACACACAGCCTCAGAGACTGATGGGAGGCCACCATCAACCTGCTGTGACAGCAGGCCGAGCCAAGTACTGGGAGCAGCAGAGGGAGCCCTTCCAAAGGCAGGGACTGTAGAAAAAGGCAGGCTGAAGCATCTAAGCTGGCCTAAGATGCCTAAGATTTCAGCACGAGGAAGAAGTTGACATAAGAACGTGATGCAGAAAGTCACAGTGGCAGCAAAATGCAGGAAGGTTTCAAGGTGTCACAGAAGAATAACCCTCATTGGACCCCTGTAACAAAAGACAGATTCACAAGAGAAAAACAGACAGAAGCTGATTAATATGTATAGTTCACATATGCATGGGAGACACCTGGGCAATAAGTAGTTCTCAAAGAAGCAACCTTGAATTCCAGCTTGTTCTCAACAAAGAACAGTACATTTTTAGAGAAGTGACAGGACAAGGGAAAAGGACTTTGGGTCTCTAGGGGGAGCACTTTGGAGGATGGCAAACACACGCAGATAAAGGGGAGTTAGCAAGGCTTGTTAATGTGGATTCTTCTGGTACCGTCTCCATGCCATTAAGGGTCCAAAATTGTCTTCAGTGGTTAACCTTTGTCCTCCCTGGTAGAAGAGAGGGCCAGGAAATCTTTTGTCCCTGTAAATTTGTGTCCTGCTTTTAGGCAAACAGGGAAAGGGCAGAGAGCTTTCCTTCATCTTCATCTGCTGCTTCTTATCTTCAACTCATCAGTCCTTCATATTTGGGGCAGCATATTCTGGTCTCCCACAAAGAAAAGCCAGCAAGGATGGTGGAGAGGATCCAGGAGAGATGGGCTCCTTCATTCGTGATGTCCACAGGCGGGGCCACTCAGGGAGGGTCTTGGAGACCATGTTGAAGAGTCTGGTCCTGACTCTGCCTCATCAGGCAGTGACTGGGAGTTATGGAGTGGGGAAGGCCTCTGTTTGATCACCGTTGCTTCCTCTGACGGAAAGCCTCCCTCCCCTTCTTGCTGTGGGCCTTCTTGCCTTCCAGATGTAAGGGGTGAAGTAGAGAGGAAGAGGTGGCAGCCCAGCATCCAGCACTCTCCTCCATAGAGTAAAGTTCAAGGGAAGTAGGGCTGAGGGTTTGTACATCTGGGTCGGTCCTGACTGATCACACTGCCCCGCTTTGTGATACCAGGCCAGTTCCCCTCTGGTCAAATGCCAGGGTTGGCCCCTAGTGATTATGGCAATTAAAAGAATCCTCCACATTTCCACCCGCTTTGGGTAATGATAATGTGTGTGCATGTCTGTCTCCCCTAGTGGATAGTCCTTGCCTTAACAGCAGGTGTTATTTTTGTCTTCAGCTTGGCATGTTTTCATGTTTAGCACTATGCCTTGGACATTTCAAGCACTGACATTCATCTGTTTAGTGCACATATATTACAATACTCTTTTTTTCTTTTTGAGAGGGAGTTTCGCTCTTGTTACTCAGGCTGGAGTGCAATGGCGCGATCTCGGCTCACTGCAACCTCCACCCTCTGGGGTTCAAGAGATTCTCCTGCCTCAGCCTCCTGAGTAGCTGGGATTATAGGTGTCTACCACCATGTCCGGCTAGTTTTTGTATTTTTAGTAGAACCAGGATTTCACCATGTTTGTCAGGCTGGTTTCGAACTCCTGACCTCAGGTGATCCACCCACCTCGGCCTCCCAAAGTGGTAGGATTACAGGTATGAGCCACCACATCGGCCAACAATACTCTTCATTTTTCTACTTTATATGTAAACATTATTTTTAAGTTCCATAGTCAGAGAGCAGTAGCAATTCTCATGCCAATACAAACCCTTCCAAGTTTTCCACTTAGTCACCTTGAATTTTACTTAACTCCTAGAACACTAAGGAATCTAGCAGGTGCCAATGTATGCAACAGTTCTTATTCACTAATGTAAAAACAGCAAAATCCCTAAGAGGATTTAAAGATGTTTATCCAAGCTCATACTTGTCAATGCAGAACAAATTCATAAATAGATAGGTCTGAAGCTGGATCTCAACATTGACAGATTCTAGCTCTTGCAGCAAAGCCATTTTCACAAGCACCATCTTCTTTCTGGGGCCTGGCATCCAGGCTTCACCTTGCAGCCAGGTGGATGCACAGGAATAAATCAAGGCTGGCTGCTCGAACCTCTATCGTAGCCTGCACACCCTCTGGGGTCCTGGAAAACACGTGGCCCAGAAATAGCTCATGGTTGGCAAGGAAGTGGGAGTATGTAACACCTTTCTATTTCCAATATGAAATTTATACCTGGAGTGGGACTCTGGAGGATTGAGATTGCTCTCTGAATCTTACTCACAAGATGAACCAGGACTGATGCAAAAGAAAGAGCTAGACAGGCAGTAACTGGTAGCAGAGTCGGTCACTGGTCTTAGAGCCAAGAGGCCCAGTTCCTGGCCCTGGGTCCACCCCCACTAGCCATGTGACGTTGGGCAAGCCACCTAACCTCCCTAAGCCTTGCTCATGAGAAGCAATGCTACCTGCCTTGCTTACTGCTTGTGGTAGTCAACTAAGTTAAAATATATAGATGTGTGTTTTCAACTCTAAATCACTGTGCAAGCTCAGCTAGAAATTATTGGCAATGCCAGGGATGTGGGGGTCTGTGCCCCCTCCCTCAGCACCTGGCATAAGGAGCCTGACTGCAGGTGGTCACTGTGAGGAAATGATCTTTGGGTGATCTCACCATTCCCACTTAATACCATTCCCAAAGGAGACCCAGAGAGTTGTATTCCTTTCTGTCAATAATGAAGTGGAGCCCTAAGAATAAATGTTTCACATTTACTGTTCTTTAAATAATAAAGAATTGATAGTCACTACAGCAAATTGTAACAGAGAGCAAAAACAAGAAAATGTAAATTCTCACTGTCTTAGCTTGGGCTGTCATAAAACACCACAGACTGGTGGCTTCAACAGCAGGAATGTGTGTTCTCACAGCTGGGTTCTGGTGGGCGGGGCTCTCTTCCTGGCTTGCAGATTGCTGCCTTTTTCCTGTGTGTTCACATGGCTTTTCCTCGGTGTGTGCACAGAGAGGGCTTTCTTCCTTCCTCTTCATATAAGGCCACCAGTCCTATTAGAGTAGAACCTTATGATTGCATTTAACTTTAATTACTTCCTAAGAGCCCTATCCTCAAATATAGTCACACTCGGAGTTAGGGGTTCAACATATGAATTTGGGGGTGAGGGCACAATTCAGTTGATAACAGCCAACAGTCTCACCCACCTAGAGAAAATCACTGTTTATACCTTGGTATATCTTCTCTCCTTCTTCTATGCACATAAATTTTTTTTTTAAATAAGATCATACTACGTAGATTACCTTTGTTTTTGTTTTTATTTTTATTTGAGAGGGAGTCTTGCTCTGTCGCCCAGGCTGGAGTGCAATGGCGGGATCTCGGCTCACTGCAACCTCCGTCTCCCAGGCTCAAGCAATTCACCTGCCTCAGCCCCCTGAGTAGCTGCCACCACACCCAGCTAATTTTTGTATTTTTAGTAGAGACTGGGTTTCACCATGTTGGCCAGGCCGATCTCAAACCCCTGACCTCAAGTGATCCTCCCCCGTTAGCCTCCCAAAGTGCTGGGATTACAGTCATGAGCCACCTTGCTGGCCCCAGGTAGATTACTTTGTAACCTGATTTTTTCACTCAACAGTATGTGGTCATAGTCTTTCCACATCATCAAACATTTTTCCAACATCGCTCTTAGTAACTCTGTAAATTCTTTGCTGTGGCTATGCTATTATTTTTATGGTCCCTGAATTTGGACTTTTGGTTTGTTACCAACTTTACTTAGAGTGCTAAAATAAAGGCCCTGGACTTTTTCCTGGGAATGAACTTATGGGTCAGTGGGCACGCACATTTCTAAAGATTTTAATGTGTGTTTCCAGAACGTTTGTACCCATTTATGCTCCCAGTAGTAACAAATAAAAATGTGGCTTCACTTTTTCAAGAAGAAACTTTTTATTTTGGACTATATTTGTATCTACAGAAGAGCTGCAATTATAACATGAGTTTCTGAAAACACTTCACCCAGTTTACCCTAATGTTGGTACATTACCTGAATATAGTGCACTGTCAAAACTCAGAAATTTAAATTGGTACATCATAACTAACTAAACTGCAGGCTTTATTCACATTTCACCAGTTTTTTCCACTAAGGTTCTTTTACTGTTCCAGGATCCAGTCCAGGACACCAAGCCGTATTTTGTGTATCATCACTTTTTAAATATTATTTGTTATCAACTGCAGGAAAGTCCCTGGTGTTTTGGGGGACTTGCTGTCTCTAATGCTAACTAGTGGTTATTCATTGCTTCGGGGTATGTCTTGTTTCTGCCTGTATGTGCTCCATCAGCAAAGTTTGCAGGTGCACTGTTCCATCAGCAAACTTTACTGTTGCATGGGTGATTTAGAGGAATTGATCATGGCGGCTTACTGCCCCCACCCTAACTTTGTAAAGAGCCAAGGGGAAGGCTCTTTATGTGGGAAAGGACATATATGTGTTCCTACTGCATCTCCCATGTGAAAGTCATGCAGGAAACATTTATAAACAACAGCGCCAAAATTGGATTTTGCTCTATATTTGGAAAATTTGGCCCTTCATTACAAAGCAAGCTGATGCTATCTTATTTAGTTCATTTTTTCGCTCATCTCCTGTAATTATTAAATTACAGAGCCATATTTCCAAAGCTCTAAAGAAAAAAAAATGGATTAGGAATAAAATCTTTTAAGCTCCTTTAGGAAAGCTCTGGATTCATTTATGAATGGTGGATGCAAAGCCCAGGGAATGACCTATTCTGAGCCCTCCTGGGTGAATGATTGGCTTCATTTTCCGTAGCTCTACAATGTTCACTCTCTAATGTAGAACAAGGATGATGCCTTTAATATTTTGTTCCTGGATGTATTCCTGATTGCTGCATGGCCCTATCCCCAGGGACAAAAGTGAACGAAGGAATAAGAAGTCATGAAATCCATGAATGATCAGGAGGAAGAAAACAATTTAAAAACCCAGGGAAACAAGGCTGCTGCGTTATCAGACTCCTCTGAATAACTCCATTTTGATCTTGCGGAGTTAGTCCTCACTTTTCTCAGAACTGTCAAACTGAAGAAGTCTTTGTTCTTTCCATAGAGAGGCCTGTTTCTCTTAGGTGACTCGAAAACTTAACAAATAATCAGTGAGCTATTAGAACAGCTCTCCTACCAGCATTCACAGGCTATTATCCTCCTAGCTCCAAATCAATCTGTCGATTGATTCACTTATATTTTCATTTTCTCTGAGAGTCCAATTTGGACTCTTTTCAGCAAGGGTCCTTGGGGACACCTATTTGTTTCTCTGGGCAGTCCAGCTTTGGCTTAGGATTTCCCCCAGGCTGTCACCACCCCTCTCATTCCAAAGGAAAGTGCTGTGGGCTGAGCTTGCAGGTTTAGCTGGGGAATCTTTGGGAAGGACTCTTCTGGAGAGTGCTGCTGTGACTATTTTCCTCCCAGACAGCCCTGCCAGGATGTGGCTCTGCAGGCCAGATCTGAATTCCAAATACAGGGCCCATTTGCCTCATTATGTTTTGTGTCTTTATTAAGAATGAGGGGGAAATTAGAGCAGAAGATCATTTCTAACATGATGCTATTGAAACCCCCAGCAAGCCATGTCCTCCTCACGGAGCACTCCACATTGTCCTCACTTCTGTGACCAGAAGAAAGGCCCTTAACTGTTGGCTAAAGACCCAAGGCAAAGTGACATATCTAGTTCAATCCCAGTAACTCACAGTTTAATAGCATGAGCTCAAACTCTGCTTCCAGCACCTTCTAGCTTGCAACAGCATCCTTAAGATTGGCTTATTTACAATCAGCTTGGGGATGAAGGATTGAAACCAAAGTGGCAACAGAAACAGACCAAATTTCTCTCTACAGCTTCCTGAGAAAGCTGTCCTTCCCAGCCTTCTCATTAATCAAGAGAGTAGATGTCTAGTATACATTTGTCTCTCTTTTAAACATTTTATATCTCTGTCTTTGATGAATTCCATCAAAGAAGCTTTTATGGTGCCAGGCACTCATATCAGTATCTTAACATTTGGCCCCCAATTTTTTCAACCAAAGATATAGCAAAATCTTAGGGATCTCTTTATTCATAACAATTAGAGCATCTGAAATTGGCTAAAGAATTATTTCATCAGTTCAAATCAAGTCAAGATGTACCAAAGCCTATGCCTAAGAAAATGATGCTAAATGTTGGAAATGCCTTACAGTCATGAACTCAAGAGGCTCTCCTTGCCACCTTCTTCTAATGCATTTAGGGAAAGGGAGCTTGTCTCCCATCTTAGTCCATGCTGCAGGTCCCATCTCCCTGCCCTGCAGGTTACCTCATCCCTTCCTCTAGTCTCTGCTTCTCCTTGGCCCTTTGCTTGTGCCACTACTAGTAACAACCTGGAACTTTGGGATCTCCTTCCTTCATATCCTGGGTATCAGGGAGTGGGTAGGTAATGTCAGGTGAGGATGGGTGTCCCCCGCCTGCCTTGTCCTTCTGATTCTGTAATACAAGTACTGTTGTGGTGGCAGATTGAGGGGTAGTGCTACACAACTGTTACTGAAACATGAGGGTTCAGTCTAGGTCCTGCTGCTGGCAGCATAGAAAGCCAATCACTGAGACAACAATTACAGCCAAAGAGAAGGCTCAGCCTCCCAAAATGCTGGGATTACAGGCATGAGCCACTGCGCTCGGCTGTGGTTTGTTTTTTGTTGTTGTTCTTGTTTTGAAATGAGGTATCACTCTGTCACTAAAGCTGGAGTGCAGCAGCTCGATCCAACCTCTGCCTGCCAGGCTCAAGTGGTCCTCGGCCTCCCGAGTAGTGGGGACCACAGGTGCAGGCCACCATCCCCAGCTGATTTTTTTGTATTTTTGGTAGAAATGGGGTTTTGTGATGCTGCCCAGGCTGATCTCAAAATCCTGGGCTCAAGCAATTTGCCAGCCTTGATCTTCCAAAGTGTTGGGATTACAGGAGTGAGCCCGCGTGGCCGACAGCACTATGTTTTAGTGGAAACAAAGAGGAACTGAAGGATGTCTACATGTTGAATGCCGAAACCCCCAAACTTCTTCCCCTATTGGCTTCCAAGCCTACATCTTCCAGACGGGAAATTGCAGGCATCTTCTTGGGGAATGTGACTTAATAACATCAGGGGACGTCTAAAGACAGGATCCAGCCAGCAAGAATAAGACCTACAGTAATCAACAGGGATTTCAATCAGCCAGAGACATTGGCATTAGATGAAAATCTCTATGAGGCTGGGCACAGTGGCTCACGCCTGTAATCCCAGTACTTGGAGAGGTCAAAGTGGGTGGATCACCTGAGGTCAGGAGTTCAAGACCAGCCTGGCCAACATGGTAAAATTCTGTCTCTACTAAAGATACAAAAAAAAAAATTAGCCGGGTGTGATGGTGGGCACCTATAATCCCAGCACTTTGGGAGGCTAAGGTGGGGAAATCACTTGAGGCCAGGAGTTTGAGACCAGCCTGGCCAAATGGTGAAACCTGTCTCTACTAAAAATAAAAATAAAAAATTAGCCAGGCATAGTGGTGCACACCTGTAATCCCAGCTACTTGGGAGGCTGAGGTAGGAGAATTGCTTGAACCCAGCAGACGGAGGTTGTCATGAGCTGGGATCATGCCACTGCACTCCAGCATACATGATAGAGCAAGACTTCGTCTCAAAAAAAAAAAAAAGATGAAAACCACTATGAGAAAAAGATAGAAGCAAACTGACAGAGACCACATCAGGTGAACAAAACTTTTTTTAAAATGCGGGTGGGAGGACTGGAATACAGGGAATAAGAGAAAAAGTTAAGTCAGGGTTCCCAACCCCTTCACCTTAGACCCTTACTAGTCCATGGCCTGTTAGGAACCAGGCCACATAGCAGGTGAGCAGCCGATAAGTGAGCAAAGCTTCATCTGTGTTTACAGCCACTCCCCATCACTCTCATTACTGCCTGCGCTCCGTCTCCTGTCAGATCTTCGGTGGCATTAGATTCTCAAGGGAGTGCGAATCCTATTGTGAAATGTAAGGGGAAATGTTCTCACATGTCCCAGGGACAGGAGCCAGGCTCATTCTGCATATTTATTCTGGGGACTCAGGGATAACAGGACAGATCTTCAAAAATCCTGCTTACAGTAGGGTCCCAGAGCTCTGGGGAGAAATGGAAAAGGAATTTTTGACATGTCAGCACTGTGAACATTACTGACTCAAAGAGAGAGAGCTGCAGGAAAGAGGTCGCTAGGAAGAGAATTTCCTAAGAGACCACGACAGTGACCATGACAGAACAAGACATGCTTTAAATCTACCAAGCCCAGAGTCAAAGCCATGTTATGAGAGGACTTTTCTAACCCATTTGCCATCCCTCTGTTCCTACATCTGGGCCTTGGAAAGATAAAAACTGGGCAGCAGGCTCAAAGTTGGAGGATTTGAGAGAACTCACCAGAGTGAACTAAAGAAAAACACCAAGCACCCACTTCTTACCACCCACCTGAAGCAGACCTAAGTTGGAGGAGGAAAGAAATTTAGACAGTAAATGAAGTTCAGAGTTTTTATTAAGATCTTGGATGGATAATTCAATTTATAAATTGAGACTAGGATTATGTCTTAAAGTGACTCTAAGATTTATTATCTAAGAATGAATAGAGAAGTCTTGGACCTGCCAGAGTTTTTCTCCAGGAGTAAAAAAAGATTATCCCACTGGAAAAAAAATGTGTCTTTTTTCCCCTATGGTATTTTTGTTACAGCAACCCACTGAAATTTTTAAAGGAAGTTGGAAACAAAAAAAGAGAAGAAGTTGTGTTTTGGTTATTCACCAGTGATGCTTGTCCAGTATACTAAAATTCATCTATTATAAATATTCACCCCTCTTCTCTTAGTCTGTTTTCTTTTAATGTATCGATGGTGACTTTTGTCAAAACAAGCTTTATATCTTAATTTTAAATGTATTGTTTTTTCCTTTTAAAAATATGTGTGTATATATATCTATACATATATTTACATTTAAAATGTATATGTATATATTATGCATTTGTCTATATGTAGATATAAATGTATGTGTATATATTATATATACATATATTTTTCTGTGTATATAATATATATGTATGTATATGTATAGGTGTGTATACATCCATACGCATATTCCATACACATATTTATATGCATACATGCATAGAAAAATATATGTATATATAATATATACACATATGAAAAATGTATGTATATATGTATATGTGTGTATACATTCACATACATATATTTTAAAAAGAAAACAATACATTTAACATCGAAATATAAAGCTTGTTTTAACAAAAGCCACCATCCATAAATTAAAAGACAACAGACTAAGAGAAAGGAGGTGAAACATTTATAATAGATAAATTATATGTAGAAAAAAAATGTGTGTGTATATATGTATGTGTATGTATATATATAAAAATATGTGTATACACACACACACATATGTGTGTGTATATATATATATA
>NW_016107487.1:3542102-3544551 GCF_001604975.1 Cebus imitator | reverse complement strand
TTTCACCATGTTGACCAGGATGGTCTCGATCTCTTGACCTCGTGATCCACCCGCCTCGGCCTCCCAAAGTGCTGGGATTACAGGCTTGAGCCACCGCGCCCGGCCATATATACATATTTTTGAGACAGGTTCTTGCTCCATCTCCCAGGCTGGAGTGCAGTATTGCAATCACGCTTTACTGCGACCTCAACCTCCTAGGCTTGAGCGATACTCCTACCTCAGCCTTTCCAGTAGCTGGGACCACAGGTGCACATGACTATGCCTAACTAATTTTTTAAAATTTTGTAGCAATAGGGTCTCACTCTGTTGCCCAGGCTGGTCTTGAACTCCTGGGCTCAAACAATCTTCCAGCCTCCCAAAGTGCTGGGATTACAGACATGAGCCACTGTGCCCAGTCTCCTTTAAAAATATTTTAAAAGAAATACCGTGACACTTGGGAGGCTGAGGTGGGACGATCGCTTGAACCCAGAAGGTGAAGGTTGTAGTGAGCCAAGAACATGCCACTGTACTCCAGCCTGAGCGACACAGTGGGACTCCGTCTCAAATAAACAAACAACAGAAAAATACTGTGATGGTTAATTTTTTGTGTCAACATGGCTGGGCTAAGGGATGCCCAGATAGTTGGTAAAACATTATTTTTGAGGATGTTTATGGAGGTATTAGTATTTGAATCAGCAAACTGAGTAAAGATCATCCTCACTCATGGGGATGAGCATCATCTAATCTGTCAAGAATCTGAATAGAACACAAAAGCAGAGGAAAGGTAAATTTGCTCTCTTTCTTTCAGCTGGGACGTCTACCTGCCCTTGGACAGCAGAACACCTGGTTCTCAGACCTTCAGTCCAGACTGAATTATACCAATGGCTTTCTAGGTTCTCCAGTTTGCAGACAACATATCATGGGGCTTCTTAGATTCCAATATCATATGGGCCAAATCCTTAAATAAGTAAATCAATCCTATTGGTCTGTTTTTCTGGAGAACTCTGAATAATACAAATACTTTCCCTTTAATGGTTTTACAGTTTTAGGCCTGGTGCAGTGGCTCACACCTGTAATCCCAGCACTTTGGGAAGCCAAGGTGGGAGGACGGCTTAAGCCCAGGAGTTCAAGACCAGCCTGGGCAACATAGTAAGAATCCATCTCTAAAAAAAAAGTTTTAAAGTTTTGTTTCTCATGCACAGATTCAGCTGGAATTTGCTTTTTTGTGTATGGTATGGGATAGAGATTTGTTTTTATCTTTTTATAGAAAATCAATTTTGCTATTCCCATTTATTGAACATCCACCCTTTCCATGGATCTGACAAAGCACACCCATCATATACCAAGATCTCACAATATTTGGGTTCCGTTTTTGGAATCTTTGTTCTGTTCCACCGATCTATTTGTTTATTCTGCATCAATATCTACCATTTAAATTACTCTAGACTTATAATGCCTTTATTTCTGGTGCCAATTCGTCTTTTTCAGAATTAGGTTTGAATTGTCACAGCTGTTCATCTTCTATATGAATTTAAGAAATGTTTGTCAAAGGGCTACCAAAAACAATTTATTGGGAATTTTTGTTAGGATCACTTTGAATTTATAGGTCAATTTGGGCAGAATTACCATTATGAGATTACTGAGTCTTCCCTTTCATAAACATGGTTTCTTTGGCTCTTCTTATGTGATTTCAAATGTATTTTTATAGTTTTTATAATGGGAGTTTACTTTTTATTTTTATTTTTTATCTTTATTTTTTTTGAGACAGAGTCTTGCTCTGGTGCCCAGGCTGGAGTGCAGTGGCATGATCTCGGCTCACTGTAACCTCTGCCTCCTGGGTTCAAACAACCCTCCTGCCTCAGCCTCCTGAGCAGCTGGGACTACAGGTGCATGCCACCAAACCCAGCTAATTTTTTGTGTTTTTTTTTCAGTAGACACAGGGTTTCACCATATTGGCCAGACTGATCTCAAACTCCTGACCTAGTGATTCACCCACCTGGGCCTCCCAAAGTGCTGGGATTACAGGCATGAGCCACCATGCCAGGGGAGTTTGCCTTTTATTTGTAAATATCTTATTGTCTTGTAATGTGAATGGTCTCTGTCTTATTGTTTGTGTTCCTTTTCCTTTTTGAGACAGGGTCTCACTCTGTCACCTAGGCTGGAAGGCAGTGGCATGATCACAGCTCACTGCAGCCTCAACCTTCCCAGGCTCAGGTGATCCTTCCACCTCAGCCTTCTGAGTAGCTGGGACTATAGGCACAAAGCACTCCACTTGGCTAATTTTTGTATTTTTTTGTGGAGATGAGATTTCACCATGTTGTCCAGACTGGTCTTGAACTCATGGACTCAAGGGATCCTCCAACCTTGGCCTCCCAAAGTTCTAGGATTACAGGCATAAGCCACCGCACCTGGCCTATTGTTTCTGTTCTAATTGGCTATTACTTTTCTTTCTTTCTTTTTTTTTTTTTTT
>NW_016107487.1:3538292-3541107 GCF_001604975.1 Cebus imitator | reverse complement strand
GTAGCTGGGATTACAGGTGCCCACCACCACACCCGGCTAATTTTTGTATTTTTTAGTAGAGACAGGGTTTCATGATGTTTGCCAGGCTAGTCTTGAACTCCTGACCTCAGGTAATCCACACCCGCCTTTGCCTCCCAAAGTTCTGGGATTACAGGTGTGAGCCACCATGCCTGGCCCGTTCTCTAGCCTTAAGTTGAGCTATATGGTTTTCAATATTTTTGTTTACTAATAAAGACACTGCTTTATCTGCATCCCACAGTGTTTGATAGTTTGCTAGTGTATTCTACAGGGTTTCATTCTCGTTCAGTTCCAAATATTTGGTAACTTTCACTGTCTCCTTTGTCAACGCATTAATTACTAAGAAGTGAGGCTTCTGGTTTACAAACATAGTGTAATTTCTGGGATTTCCCTTTATTATTGGTTCCTAATTTTATGGCATTGTGAAAAAAAACACTCTATGTGATAAAATTTCTTTAATATTTGTAGTAACTTTTAAAAAATATATATCTAACTTGCATCAGAGAGTGGTCCACTGTTAAAAAAAAAAATACTTTACACGCATGCTTGAAAAGAATTCATATTCTCTATTTGTTGGGTATGTGCTTCTTCTATACAAACCTACCAGACCACATTTGTCAGTTCTCTTGTTCAAGTCATTAATATCATTGTTTTTATCTGCTTTTTTTTTTTTTTTTTTTTTTGAGACAGAGTCTCACTCTGTAACCCAGGCTGGAGTACAGTGGTGCTCATGGCTCACTGCAGCTTCAACCTCTTGAGCTCAAGCGATCCTCCCACCTCAGCCTCCTGAGTAACTTGGACTACAGGCGTGCACCACTACACCTGGCTAATATTTTAGAGGTGGGGTTTTACCATGCTGCCCAGGCTAGTCTCAAAATCCTGGACTCAAGTTGCCTGGGCTGGTCTTGAACTACCGGACTCAAGTGTTCCTCCCACTGTGCCTGGCCTAAAAAATTATTTTTTAAGCTTTTATATATATTAGGGGGCCTGGTCCTTTGGTATGTAATTCCAAGTTTTGTTTTTTTTTCTAAGCTTTTTATTTGCTTTTTGACTTTGCTTCTTTCTTTCTTTCTGCTATGCAAAACTGCACAGCCAAGGTTGGAATGACCACTTCTTTATGCCACAGTTAAGAAGGAATTCTCCTATGTTTCCTTCTAGTACTTTTATGGTTTTATGTTGTACATTTATCTTTAACCTTTAACCACTGGGAGTTTTTCTGGTGTATGCTTTGTGGGAGCCAATTTCTTTTTCCAGATAACTTTCTGATTGTTTCAATACAATTTATTAAATAGTCTATCTTTCATTCACTGATTTGAGATAGTCCTCTTAACATATGGGGGTAGGGAAGAGACAGCGACTAGGTCTTATACAATTTTCATTAAACTTATTCCTAGTTACCTGTACTTGCTGCTATCAATTGGTGCTTGACATTCATTCTTATCTACTTCTCTGTTCCCTACCGAAATACAGGGCTGAAAGGCTAAATAAATAAATAAATAAATCACATTTCCCAGACTATGTGACAGCAAGTTCTGGATATGATTTAGCTTTGATGAATCAAATACATACATACAAGAGCAGCTATGGTGGCTGGCAAGCCAGGTTGAAATGATTGCCCCTGGACTCAATATTCCAGTGTCTAATCACTACCTTTGTGGACATGAGATTGTGGTGGCAGCAGCAGTGACAGCTTTCTGACATCTGAATTACAGCCATGATGATACGACTTCAAAATCATTAATCCCACGACAGTCCTCCACTTTATGTATCTTCTAAAAGTTTATCTAATACTCACATAATACATACTAGCTGCCAGAATCTGTTATAAGCAATTTTTCAAAATTACGTATGTGAAGACTTAAATAATTGCAAGTCTGGCAATGATATTGGAAGCAGCTAATTCCCCATCTTCTTTTGTACTTGAAATTCTTGGAGTGATTTTAGTTTCCTGAACCAAACCCTGGCTGATTCAGGGTTCTTTAGTGTAACTATTATATACTAAGTCACCTTCTGTCATTATACCTTATGTTTGTGTGTGTAAAAACAGACATCAACTCTTTAGTGTGTTAAAATCTCCCATTATGATTGTAAATTTGTCAAATTCTATTAGGTTTGTTTTATATATTTTATTTTTATTTTTTGAGATGGGGTTTCACTCTTGTTGCCCAGGCTGAAGTGCAACGTGCGATCTCGGCTCACTACAACCTCTGTCTCTCGGGTTCAAGTGATTCTCTCGACTCAGCCTCCTGAGTAGCTGGGATTATAGGTGCCTACCACCATACCCAGCTAATTTTTGTATTTTTAGTAGAGAAGGGGCTTCACCATGTTGGCCAGGCTGGTCTCAAACTCCTGACCTCAGGTGATCCACCTGCCTTGGCCTCCCAAAGTGCTGGGATTACAGGTGTGAGCCACCATGCCTGGCCAGGTTTGTTTTATATATTCTAATGATTTTATTGGATGTAAAGAAATATATGGTTCTTATTTCTTGGTAGACTTTCTTTCTGTGAGATAAAATAACCTTTGTGTATATTTCTCCTTAAATGTTATTTGGCCTGATATCATTATTTTATCATAATGATACCATTATATTGTTACACCAACTTTCTTGATGCTAGTAAATGAGAATTTTGTTTGTTGAGAAAGAAATATATTCACATGCTTCAAAATTTAAAAGGCTGCCGGGCGTGGTGGCTCAAGCCTGTAATCCCAGCACTTTGGGAGGCCGAGGCGGGTGGATCACGAGGTCAAGAGATCGAGACCATCCTGGTCAACATGGTGAAACCCCGTCTCTACTAAA
>NW_016107487.1:3520508-3538207 GCF_001604975.1 Cebus imitator | reverse complement strand
GCGGTGACCCGAGATCGCGCCATTGCACTCCAGCCTGGGTAACAAGAGCGAAACTCCGTCTCAAAAAAAAAAAAAAAAAAAAAAATTTAAAAGGGTATTCAGTGATATCTTCCTCCCATACCTCACCCCCAGCTACCCAGTTTTCTTCCCTACTGGCATCTGAAATACTTTTTTCCATTCATTTGTTTTTAATTACTGTGTCACATTTTTTAGAAGTGTTTCTTTCTTTCTTATTTATTTTTATTTATTTTAGAAATGAAGTCTGTCACCCACGCTAGAGTGCATGCAGGCTAGAATGCACTCAGGCTGGAGTACAGTGGTGCAATCACAGTTCACTGCAGATTTTAACTCCAGGGCTCAACTCCTACATAGTTCACTGCAGCCTTTATCTCCTGGGCTCACACCTTAACCTCCCAAGTAGCTAAGACTACAGGTGTGTGGCACCATGCCTGGGTAGTTTATTTTTATTTTAATTTTTAGAGACAGAGTCTTAGTAAAATGCCCAGGCTGGTCTCAAACTCCTGGGCTCAAGTAATCCTCCCTTTTCAGCTTACTGAGTAGCTGAGATTATAGCCAAGGAGTGTTTTTCATAAATAGTATTTTTAAAATCCAGTCAGAGTCTCTGCTTTTAATAGAGGAATTTAATATATATATACCAATAGTGATCACAGACATACTTGGATATAGATTTGCCATCTTTTTTTTCTACTTTCTTTTTTTTTTTTTCATTTTTATCTTTTTTGCTTTCTACCAGACTGATAAATTTTTCTTTATTCCATTTTTTTTCCTCTAATAATTTAGTTATATGCCCTTGTATTCGTCTTTTAGTCATATCACTTACATTTTAAACATTTTATTTTGTATTTGTATTAGTCTGTTCTCATGCTGCTATAAAGAACTGCCTAAGATGGGATGATTTAGAAAGGAAAGAGGTTTAATTGACTCACAGTTCTGCAGGAGGGAGGCCTCAGGAAACTTACAATCATGGCGGAAAGGGAAGCAAGCACATCCTTCTTCACATGGCAGCAGCAAGTAAAAGTGCACAGTAGAAGAGTGGAAAGCCCCTTATAAAACCATCAGATCTTGTGAGGGTAACCATTCCCATGATTAAATTACCTCCCACCAAGGCCCTCCGATGACACATGGGGATTATGGGAACTATAATTCAAAATGAGAGTTGGGTGGGGATGCAGCCAAACCATATCAGTATTTTTCCAGCAAAGTCTAAAGCTAAACAGTATTTCAAGCCTCCTTCTGAACAAAACAATGATCTTAACATTCTTTAGTTTTTCTCTGAAATATCTCCCTTAGTTTTGGCCTAGAATGTAATTATCAGCTTGACTTTAAATACACACACAAAAAATGTTATTAAAATTATTATTTTATTTAAGGATTGTCAATACGTTTTACCAATTTCTCTTTTTCACCTTTTCTTGTGGCATCATGCTCTTTCCTTTTGGATTCATTTTTCTTCTAGCCGAAGCAGTTTTTAGTTGTCCTTTCAGCAAAGGTCTGTTGGTAGTAAGTTATTTTGGTTCTTGTGTGTGTTATAATATCTCTATTATGCACATACTATTGACAGTTTGGCTGGCATGAAATTCAAAGTTCAAATTCTTTCCCTCAGTACTCTGAGGGTGTTATTCATTGATTTTGGCAATTATTTGTGTTAAAAATAAGCATACTGTTATTCTGATTCTCATTCCTTTACCTCCTGGTAGCTTTTAAGAGGATTCTCTTTATTTCCAATATTTTGTCATTTCACTGCAATGTTCTAAATGTACTTTCTTTTTCTTTTTTCTTTTTGTACAATCTGTCTCAGCATTCAGTGGTTTCAACCTGATAATTTTGTGTCCTTCTTAAATGCTGAAAAATTCTTAGCTATGCTATTTTCAAATATTGCTGTCTTCACTTTATTGTTTCCTTCTAGGAAATCCTAGTTTATGTAGGCTAAAACTTCTCAATCTATCCTCCAAGACATCAACTGATTACCTTTTTGTTCTGTACTCTAAGAGTTTTCTTCAGTTCCATCTTCCAATTTACTAATTCTCTCTTCAAATATGTCCAGCCTAGTAGTTTTAAATTTCAACTACTTTCTTTTTCACAACTACCTGTTCTTATTTCACTGCCTCCTAATCTTACTTCACTGATACCAGTCCATCTGTTATATCTTTAAATATTTTAAGTGTACTTTTTATTTTAATGTCTTTTGGATGTGCCTATTATTTATATTTCTTGAGATTAATTCTCCTATTTGTTGGATTTGTAGATTTTCCTTGATAGGGCTGAACCTCCTCAAATATTTTGTAATTTATGTTTGAGAGCTTATCTTGGGAGTTTTTTCCTTGTGCCCTTTCCTATTAATTTCTGTGGTGCTGTGTTACAGCCTAAGCAGGTACAGGGATCTGAGCTGGGCCCCACATTAGGGCTCAAGGGTGTTACCCCATTCAGATGGCATGATTCCAGATCATGCACTACCTTATAGTGATGTCTCATATGTATAGATGTTTCCATTCCTCCATGGCCATAGACAAGTGTCTTATTTCTGGTTATAACCCTATAGTAATTATATTACTGTTCCAAATAATGACTGACCTTTCCTATAGGAAGATTGTATTTTCTCATCCCAATAATTTCAGGCTAGGTTATATGACTAGCTTTAATTTTAAGAGTCTCATGCTTCCATGATTTTTTCCTCTAACACAGAATGGCAACATATCCCATAAGAGCATATCCTTCATCCTAGATTCTTAAATGAAGAGGATATGGCACAGAGTTGTAGCCAACCTGTAAAAGATATGTAACATGAACAAGAAATAGACCTTTGTAATTGTAAGGCATTAAGACTTGGAAGTTGTTAGTTACTGCTGCATAACTTAGTCCAAAGTCTGATATAAACTTTAAGCCATCTATATAAAAACACGATTTATGCACTCTAGCCTGGGTGACAGGCTAAGACTCTGTCTCAAAAACAAACAAACAAACAAACAAACCAAACCTACTTGGCCATAAAAAATTTGCAGCAACATGGATAAATCTGAAAGACATTATGTTAAGTAAAATAAGCCAGGCATAGAAAGGCAAATATTGCATGACCTCACTCAGATGTGGAATCTATAATGTGGGTAACCCCCCATATAGGCACCGAGGAATGAGAGCTAAGCAGAACCCTGGCACAGTTAGGGCTTGAGGAATATCTCACTTTATAGTGTTACTACTCAGCTATTTCCTTTTATATAATCCTTTACATAATCATATATTCGTTTATAGAAATAGGGCTTAAAGTCTCCCTTTATATAATCCTCTATATATAATCATATAATAGTTGATAGTATGAGTGCCTAAAGAATATTTCCCTACATAAATACCTATAATTATATCTTAGTTCATAATTGGAGGAATGCCTAGAGTGGACACAGTACAGAGCATGAATTAAGGAATAAGCAGCTTATAATCGGAGGAATGCCTGGAGCAGATACAGTGCAGAGCATGATTTAAGGGAAAAACAGTTATACCAGGACAAGAATCCATGGCCCAGGCGGCAGCATTCGGTATCGTAAAGATACCCGCTGTATGGCAGGCTTGGGGCAAGAGCCACTCCTCCTGATAAAGGAGTTGTAGCACCTTGCTCCAGTTCTTGTGGAAGGCTGCCCTCAGAACGGCAATCCACCTTGGTGACTGTGAACTTTATCAGCTCTTGCTACTGTGCTGCTTGAAAAGCATCTTCCCATAGAATCCATTGGAAGCTGCCAGAAGGTGGCGGTAACCTTGACAGCTCTGTCACTGCTATGTGACTTAAAGCATTCTCCTATAAATCTTCTTAGAAGTAGTTTCCCATAGATAGAAGTATCGCACACTGCACTCTCTTCACTTCGCACGGCCCACCTTCAAGCCTCGGTGACCTAATGGGGGTGGACCCCTTACTGCACACGGCCCTTGCCTTTGTGGGAACGGGTCCCTTGCTGTGCACTGTCCACCTCCTGGCCTAGGTGACCTAATGGGGGTGTACCCTATGTTTTATTGCTCATGACCCTATCACTATCCTTAAAGATGATTTCACTCACTGCCCTGCCCCCTAACCTATACACGATAAATACTCATGCTTCTGGACATTCGGGGCCTCGCCAGCCTCGCCAGCCTTGCCTCGCCAGCCTCGCCGGCCTTTCCTGACTCTGCTTACAGATGGCATGGCCCCCCGAGCCCAGCTGCATTTTCTTTGTACTTCTGTGTCCTGTCTCTTTATTTCTAGGATCCTGCGCCTCAGCACAGCATAAGGCTCACCCCACGACCCTGTGGGGCACTCAGCCTTACATCTGGCTCCCAACGTGCCCTACACTATAATGCTGTCCTCATAGAAGTAGAGAATAGAGGCTGGGCACAGTGGCTTGCCTGTAATCCCTGTATTTTGGGAGGCCAATGTAGGTGGATCACTTGAGGTAAGGAGTTTGAGACTAGCCTGGCCAACATGGTAAAACTCCACCTCTACTTAAAGTACAAAAATTAGCTGAGCATGGTGGCATGCACCTGTAATCCCAGCTGACTGGGGGGCTGAGGCACGAGAATCACCTGAACCTGGGAGGTGAAGGTTGCAGTGAGCTGAGATCATGCCATTGTACTCAGCCTGGAGAGGAAGGAAGGCAGGAGGAATGGTAAGAGGTTAATAAATGCGTGCAAAGCTACAGTTAGATAATAAGTTCTGGTGTTCTACTGCATAGCAAAATGACTAGAGTTAACAATAATGCATTGTATATTTCAAAGTAACTAGAAGCTAGGTGCAGTTGTGCATGCCTGTTGTTTCAGCTACTTGTGAAGTCAGGCAGGAAGACTGCTTGTGCCCAGGAGTTCAAGGTTAGCTTGAGCAACACAAGATGTAATCTCAAACAAACAAACAAAACACAACCTAAAGACCAGAAGAAAAACAGTGGCAAAGACAAAATAACCAGATTTTGAATGTGCTCATCACGAAGAAATAATAGACATTTAGGCTAGGTGCAGCAACTCATGCCTATACTTTGGGAGGCCAAGACAGGTGGATCGCTTGAGGCCAGGAGGTTGAAACTAGCCTGGTCAAAATGGTGAAACCCCATCTCTACTAAAAATACAAAAAAATTAGCTGAGTGCATGGGCTCACACCTGTAATCCCACCTACTTGGGAGGCTGAACTGGAAGAACTGCTTGAACCCAGGAGGTGGATGTTGCAGTGAGCCGAGACTGCGCCACTGTACTCCTGTGTCACTCTGTGACTGCACCACCGAGTGAGCACCCTGTCTCACAAAAAAAAAAAAAAGATAAGAAAAGAAAGAAACAAAAAAGAAATGATAGATGTTTAAGGTGACAGATATGTTAATTACCCTGATTTGATCATTATACAATATATACATGAATCGAAACATCACGTCATACTCCATAAATATGACAATTATGTATCAGTCATTTAAAAAAACAAATTCATCCTGGTACAGTGGCTCATGACTATAATTTGGGAGGCTGAGGTGGGTGGATCACTTGAGGTCAGGAGTTAAGAGGCCAGCATGGACAACATGTTGAAACCATATCTCTACTCAAAATACAAAAATTAGGTGGGTGTAGTGGCTGGCACCTGTAATCCCGGCTGCTTAGGAGGCCAAGGCAGGAGAATCACTTGAACCTGGGCAATGCAGGTTGCAGTGAGCCGAGACTGTGCCACTGCTCTCCAGCCTGGGTGACAGAACCAGTTCATCTCAAAAAATAAAAAAATAAATTTTTTTGCATTTTTATTATTTATCTTTTGTAAGTGTATCGGCGGGAGTGGAAAGGTTTGGAGACAGGTCTCATTCTGTCCCCTGGGCTGGAGTGCAGAGCACGATTATGGCTTACTGGGGGGGCTTTGACCTCCCACACTCATGTGATCCTCCCACCTCAGCCTCCCAAGTTGCTGAGACCACTGGCACGTGCCAACACACCTGGCTAATTTTTGGTTTTTTTGTAGTGACAGGGGTTTCGCTATGTTGCTGAGGCTGGCCTTGAAACCCTGGGCTCAAGTGATCTGCCCAACTCAGCCTCCCAAAGTGCTGGGACTACAGGTGTGAGCCACCATTTGTGTTTATAGAATAACATAGAAAATTACATGCTCCCTGTTTTACTCTGACACAAGCCAGGCTGAGGTGGTAGATCACGAGATCAGGAGTTTGAGACCAGCCTGGCCAGCATGGTGAAACCCTGTCTCTACTAAAAAATAAAAAAATTAGCTGTGCGTGGTGGCACGCACCTGTAGCCCCAGCTACCCAGCAGACTGAGGCACGAGAATCGCTTGAACACAGGAGGCAGAGCTTGCAGTGAGCTGAGATCATGCCACTGCACTGCAGCTTGGGCAACAGGGCGAGATTCCATCTAAAATATAATCATAATAAATATATATATATATGTATATATACATATATGAAGAGAGAGAGAGAGAGAGACACGCACACACACACATATATATACTGACACAAAATTCACCATTTTAACTGTTTTTATGTGAACAATTAAGTAGTATTAAGTATATTCACAAACTTGTTTAACTATCACCACTAACCGTTTCCCTAACTCTTTAATCATTCTGAACAGAAACTCTATAGCCATTATACAATAACTCTTCATAAGTGGAATAATACAATATTTGTCCTTTCACATCTTATTTCACATATTACAATGTTTTCAAGGTTCACTCGTGTTGTAGCATGTAGAATTTCATTCCATTTTTAGGCTAATATTCCATTGTATATATAGACCACATTTTGTTTATCCATTCATCTGTTTATGGACATTTAGGTTGTTGCCACTGTGCTTGATCTAGAGGTAGTCAAATATATGCTATTAGAGAAAAAAATACTGCACAACAAATCATAACCAGCGAGTGCCTGTTGGGTTCAATCTAGCATGAGGAAAACTTTAACTCTTCATTTTGTATACTTCTTCATTATTTAAATTTGTTGCAATAATTTTTATGTAATTTTTAAAACTAGTAAAGAATTTTTAAAATAAATGCTTCCTTTTGATCAGAAGAGAAATGCTCAAGAGAGATAATGAATCATTGCAAATGTGTAGGTGTAAGGTTTTTTGTGGTTAAAAACATGTTTCATAAACTTTACCATCTTAACTATTTTTAAGTATGCACACAAATGTGTTTTTGCAAATTATTAGGAAAAGCCTGGGGAGGCTCCACTGGTAGCCAGCCAGCCACAGAATCACCATAAATGAAGAGCAGTTATTAAAAATTAAAATCACACCACAGGAAGCTGTATATGACCAAATGAGACTCTTGCACATAATACTCACTTTTTTCTTCCTTTAATTGCCTTAGTCTTCTGTATCAGATTTTATGGCTCATAGTGATTAATGATTATTAGTAATAACAGTCCTTTTTGAACAAAGCTGAAGCTTATCCCAGCAGTGCATTCTCTGAGTCTAAATGTGATTAAGAATGTACTCAATTTCAGCCTCATTTCTGTAGTAAAATGCTACCCTTGTGTAACTACTGTTAGTTTTTTACTGAAAATGCTACTGTGCTTTTTAGCTGTTCAAACTGTGTAATGTTCCTGACAGGCCCATGGAAGTTCTCATGTGCTGCTATTTCCCAGGTGGTTAGAATAAATTTGAAATGGTATTCCTTCCTTCCTTCCCTCCTTTCCGCCTTCCCTCCCTCCCTCCCTTCTTTCTTTTCTCTCTTTCTTTCTTTCCTTCCTTCCTTCTTTTTTCCCTTTCTTTCTTTCTTTCTTTCCTTCCTTCCTTCTTTCTTTCTTTCTCTTTCTTTCTTTTCTTTCTTTTTCTTTCTTTCTTTCTCTTTCTTTCTTTTCTTTCTTTCTTTCTTTCTCTCTCTCTCTCTTTTTCTTTTCTTTTTTCTTTCTTTTCTTCCTTTCTTTCGACAGAGTCTCTCTCTGTCACACCCAGGCTGGAGTGCAGTGGCATGATCTTGGCTCACTGCAACCTCTGCCTTCTGCATTCAAGCAATTCTCCTGCCTCAGCCTCCCAAGTAGCTAGGATTACAGGCGCCTGCCACCATGCCTGGCTAATTTTTGTATTTTTAGTAGAGACGGGGTTTCACTATGTTGGTCAGGCTGGTCTCGAACTCTTGACCTCATGTGATCCGCCAGCCTTGGCCTCCCAAAGTGCTGGGATCACAGGTGTGAGCTACCATGCCTGGCCCTCAGATGGTATTTAATATCCTTGCAAAGGCTAGACTTAAGGAAGTGGAAACTTTGAATAAAAGGTTTGCTAAACCAGAGCTGGAAAGCCTAACCTTAGCACTCAGCCACTCAGTACACCTTGCACTTTCAGCCTTCTGATTAAAAGTAAGATCACCCACTTATTTCATGTTCTGGCTCTGTAGACATAACTTTGGCAGAATAAAATAACTATCCAACACTGACAAACAGCAGCAGGAGATAACAGGTCATGTGCACCAGGATGAAATCCCAGAACTGATTTCAAGGCCAGCACTACTAGTAAAATAGCTGAGGCTGCCCGTCAGTCTGTAACCAGAGATTTCCACACTACTATCTGGGTAGTCTACCTAAAAATGAGGACTCAGCTGGGCGAGGTGGCTCATGCCTGTAATCCCAGCACTTTGGGAGGCCGAGGCAGGTGGATCACGTGAGGTCAGGAGTTCGAGATAAGCCTGGCCAATATGGTGAAATCCCACCTCTACTAAAAATACAAAAATTAGCCAGGTGTGGTGGCAGGTGCCTATAATCCCAGCTATTAGGGAGGCTGAGGCAGGAGAATCACTTGAACCTGGAGGGCAGAGGTTGCAGTGAGCCAAGATCGCACCATTTAACTCCAGCCTGGATGACAAGAGCGAAACTCCATTTCAAAAAATAATAATAAAAGGCCGGGCGCAGCGGCTCATGCCTGTAATCCCAGCACTTTGGGAGGCCAAGGCAGGTGGATCACAAAGTCAAGAGATTGAGATCAACCTGGCCAGCATGGTGAAACTCCATCTCTCTTAAAAATACAAAAAAAATTCCTTCTGAATTCTTTTATCTGGCAAAAAAAAAAAAAAAAAATTAGCTGGGCATGGTGGTGTGCACTTGTAGTCCCAGCTAGCAGATACTTGGGAGGCTGAGGCAGGAGGATAGCTTGAACCTGGGAGGTGGAGGTTGCAGTGAGCCAAGATTCACACACTGCACTCCAGCCTGACAACAGAGTGAGACTCTGTCTCAAAAAAACAAAACAAAACAAAAACAAAAACAAAATAAAAGAGGACTCAGTGTTAGAACACCTATGTTTGAATTATAGCTGAGCTACAAAGAGCTAGTGTGCTTTTAGACACGTTACCTAACTACCCTGAGACAGTTTCTTCATTTGTAAGGGGGGTTAATTACCTTACAGAATTAATGCAAAGACTACTCAATATCACGTGAGTGGAAGTGCACTGGAGAGGCTTGTCATCATTGCCCTTCCTCGGTCTCCTTGGTACTTGATTCAGAATCCAACAGTGGGGCCAGGCAAGGTGGCTCACACCTGTAATCCCAGCACTTTGGGAGGCTGAGGCAGGTGGATCACCTGAGGACAGGAGTTTGAGTCCAGCTTGACCAACATGGTGAAACCCCATCTCTAAAATACAAAATTAGCCAGGCGTGGTGGCACTGGCCTGTAATCCCAGCTTCTTGGGAGGCTGAGGCAGGGAAAATCGCTTGAACCCAGGAGGTGGAGGTTGCAGTAGACCAAGATGGTGCAGTAGACCAAGATGGTGCCATTACACTCCAGCCTGGGTAACAAGAGTGAAACTCTATCTCAAAAAAAAAAAAAAAAGATTCCAACAGGGCCAGTACTCACAGTGACAAATCATTCTGACCTCTCCAACAACCTATCAGTTTAGACAGTTGGACCATTTTAAAAAACTGAATTGACCAATTTTTTCAATCTAAGTCCCAGGTTGTATCTGTAACCCAGACCGCTCATTGCTCAAATGTATGTTGTTAGAAACAAAAAGGGCAGCTCTATGAGTAAGAATGAATCACCATAAAATGATACGCTACCACACAAAAATGACTCAATGAGAGTAAAAAACAAATCATGAAACAGTAGTATAAACTGATCTCACTTCGGAGATGTTTTATCCTGATATACAGACATATTCACAGAGAAAAATCACAAAAGGAAATATGCCAAAATGTTAAAAATGACTACTTGAATTTATGTGTTTATTTAACCTTTACTGAGCAACAAGTATGTGCTGGCCTCTGTGCTAGTGTTGGGGATACAGTAATTAATCACATATATAAGGCTGCTGTTCTGGTAAAGCATTTATAATTCAGAAGTGACAATTAATAAAGAAGGATCAACAGGATAAGAGAAGATGAACCTAATCTATTATAGGGGTCAGTCAACAAGGCCCCAAGAAGGGAACATTTAAACTAAGGATAAGCAGGAGTGAGTCAGACAGCAGAGTAAGATGGTAAAATAGCATAACAGATTACTTTTATTTTCTTCTTTTTGATTATCTATAATTTATTTACTGTTTCTTAATGAACAAGAATTCTTATTGTTCTGTTGGTAATATCTTCCTACTTTAAGACAGACTATGCTTTCCGATCATACCAAAGGTTTCAGTCAATTCCTCAGTGTTTATTTGGGGCCAGCTGTGGGCCCCATACTCTCCTAGCCACTAGGAGTTGCAAATGTAGAACAGAGCAAAATATCCCAGAATCTTAGAACTGAGGAAAAAATCCTTAGAAAACATCAACAAATTATCTTAGTCAAGAAACAGACCCAGAAAGATTAAGCATTTTATCCAGGACCACAGCACAAGAGCAGTCAGCCCCACACAATGGTCAAATGATTTGACAAGTTTGTTTTCTGTTTCCTCTTTAAACTACCAATCCAATATGTGGTTTTTTTTATCTGGTTGGCTAGTAACTAAAAGTGATTATAACATATAGGCATTGGCAACCAAGATGTTATTACAAGAGACACAGTGAGAAGCCATTGTTCATCTGTTGCATTAAGAAAATAATTTAACGAAGTAAAAGGCTACTTTTATGAGGGTGTGGTAAAACTGACAGTATCAGACATTACTGATTGCTATGGTTTGAATTTGTCCCCCAAAGTTTATGTGTTGGAAAGTTAATCCTCAGTGCAACAGTGTTGAGAGGTGGGACGTTTAAGGGGTGATTAGGTCATGAGGGATCTGCCCTCATGCATGAATTAATCTTGAGTAGTTTCCTAATAAAAGGATGAGCTTGGCTTCTCTTCCCTCTCTCTCTCTTGCCCATGCCTTCTGCCATACAGCTAGAAGGCCCTCACCTTCTAGAAGGCCTTCAGTCTTGGACTTCCCAGCCTCCAGAGCAGTGGGGCAAATAAACTTCTATTGTTCATAGATTACCCTATCTGTGGTATTCTGTTATAGCAGAAAGAATGAACTAAGACACTGTCAATACTGCTAATCAGCACATCCCAACTTAATATCAGTGTGGTGGTATATTTCAAAAGCCATAAAAATGATAGCACTCTTTGGTCCATTTATGTGACTCTTATCCTAAAGAAACAGATAACTTCTGGTATACCCATAGGCAATTAAAAATAATAGCTATGGGGACTTTACAGTAGGAAGGAAAAGCTCAGAGTTTAATATGGATGATGCTTATATTTCCACCATATTTACAGCCATAGTTAAAAAGAAGCCTGTAACCTGGATCTCTACCCTAAGCCACCAGAATGGTTTTCTCCAAAGCCCGCATAAGTGCCTAGTTGCTGAATCCAGTTAACATCTGACTGTGGGGAGGCATTTAACACCGCAGCTTCTTGTTGGGCCCCTAAACCCTCTTTCCTCCTCTTATTCAGTTTGGTGGTCTCCAAGGACCAAGCCTAGGTTACCTCCTCCATTCCCTCAACACCCTTTCAGAGGGATTTTTCACACCTTTTTCCAAACTAGCTTCCACTTCCATCTACAAGCCAAGGATTCCAAAATCCTGACCATTTGGACCACTTTAGACAGAACCTCTCCCCAATGCACAGAGTCACCAGTCAGCTTGATATTTCCATTTGGATACTACCCAGGCTCCTCAAATCATTAAATCTAAATCAAACTCTTTCCCACCAAAAGCTGTTCTCTTTCTCTCTCTCTCTCATCATTGCTACTGGAACCACTCCCATCACTTCCTCTTACTCGAATGATGACCACAGTAATTCCCTAATGGGTCCCACTATCCCCAGTTTCTCTCCACCCTTGACACAGTTGACAGACTAATCCTCCTTAAGCATAAACCCTGTCATTCTTGACTTAGGTCCTTCAATGGCTCTCTGCCTGCAGGGTGAAGCCCACCTTCTTGGCTGGTACATGAGATCTTTCCTAATTTGACCTCTGCCCACACGACAGCACCCCTCACACACTCTCTTCTCTCTGCACTTATCCAACCAAGTGCAACTGCCAAAACATGCCACTTTCTCTTGCTTTGGTACACACTAAATACTTTAAGCGTCACAGATCCTCAAGGGTCTGTCTTCCTGAACTGAATTTAAGAATCACTCCTCCAGGAAGCTTTCTTTGACTGTCTTCTGTGATCTCACAGCATCTATTTCATAATCTTTACCTTACCTGTAAACATCTACAATGTTTTATTACTGGTCACTTACCCCCAAGAGCTCCTTATGAATGGGGAGTGTACCTTCCACATGTGTGGCTAGAGCCTCCCACAGTGGGAAATGAGGTGAAAGAAAAAAAAAAGCAGATGATGACAATAACTTATTACAATGACAGGGAAGTATGTGCTTATTTTCCCTTCCCTGTTTTCCATATTGTTTAGTATGTGGATTATATTATTTTTAAACATTTTAAAAAATGAATTCATTTTTTTTCTTTTTTGAGACGGAGTTTCACTCAGGTTACCCAGGCTGGAGTGCAATGGCGCAATCTCGGCTCACCGCAACCTCCGCCTCCTGGGTTCAGGCAATTCTCCTGCCTCAGCCTCCTGAGTAGCTGGGATTATAGGCACACGCCACCATGCCCAGCTGAATTTTTGTATTTTTAGTAGAGACGGGGTTTCACCATGTTGACCAGGATGGTCTCGATCTCTTGACCTCGTGATCCACCTGCCTCGGCCTCCCAAAGTGCTGGGATTACAGGCGTGAGCCACCGCGCCCGGCCATGAATTCATTTTTAAGATGTGTCCAATCTCTCCAAGCTAGCTCCAGTAATATAACTTACTGCCCAAGTAAAGTCAACTTCAAGTTCCTCTTTCCCCAGACCCTTTAGGCTCAAGACCCCCACCTCAAGCTTTACAAATCCAGGATTCTACTTTCCACAAATCCTTCAGGACTCTACTTTCTGCAAAGTAAAAAGGCTTACTTCAACATTTTCAGCAGACAGAAGGACCACCCACACACCAAAAAATTCCTTGGCCTTGAAAAGGTTACATTGCTCTTGTAGCTGAGTGCCAAAACCCATTTTTGGCCAAACATTAATTGGTCAGAACCTCACTGTATTCACAGCCTGAACACAAAAAAATGAGGTGCTCTGACAACCTTGCCACAGATTTATAGGAGACAGAGATGATAGGACTTCTGACTGATATATCCATCACCTTGTCAGCTTAAGACATCAATGAAAGATAGGGGTTCGGAAGGATTATGAAAATTCCCCCTCTGTCCCTTTAAAAAAAAACAAAAAAACATTATCTTTTCAGGTATCCAGAAGTTCAACCATGCACCACTGTCTTTTAATTCTTTTAAATTTGTGAAAAATAATCCAGCTACATAATGTTCAGTCTGACATTTGCTATTATTTTTCCCTAAAAGAAAACAAACCTGATTAGTTCCAAAAATAAAATATAAAGAAGAACTCAGATGAGAAGCAAACCCTGTGGCTTAGAAACCATTGCTCTGATTAACAGCACAGAAGTGTTACCTGACGAATGAGTTCCTGTCTTAAATGCAATTATCACAAATTTCTTGTGATTCCCCACTGCTTTTATGGTTTATGCCCAGCTCTCAAAGCAACAAATTTAATAGCAATAAATCAAAGGACTGCTTCTCGTCTCAGTCAGCAGAGACGCCAGAGGGAGATGCAGAGCCCTGGCTCCACAGCTATCCAGGAATGTACCTGCTTCTCCGCCTTCAGAAGTCCTTGCACCCACCGCTGAAGGGGTGATTTTCACAGTTAAGCCCATCAACAGGGCCTGCTGCGACAATCAGGACAAGCAGGGCCTCTGTCCTCAGGAAACCGCCTCCTGGCGCTGCAGGCCTATTTCCTGGGGATACGGCCGCCATGCTGTTGGCAGGGCCAGAGGAGGTGCTTCCGGTGGGGCGGAAGCACCACCGGGTCAAGGGGTCTGGCGGCAACGGCTCAACCGCAGGGCCACGGTCACGCAAGAATATCAAATCAGCCACCCAGGCCAACATGGCGAAACCCCAACTCTACTTAAAAAAAAAAAAAAAAAAAAAATGGCCGGGCGTGGTGGCGCGCCTGTAGTCCCAGCTACTCAAGAGGCTGAGGCTGGAGAATCGCTTGAACCCGGGAGGCGGAGGCTGCAGGGAGGCGGAGGCTGCAGGGAGGCGGAGGCTGCAGGGAGGCGGAGGCTGCAGGGAGGCGGAGGCTGCAGGGAGGCGGAGGCTGCAGGGAGCCGAGAGCGCGCCACTGCACTCCAGCCTGGGCAACAGAGCGAAACTCCGTCTCAAAAAAAAAAAAAAATCAAATTAGGAATAACTTCCTCCAGGAAATGGGGGCAAAAGAGAAATAGAGGAATGATGGGGAGTGGGAGGAGGGTCATGTGGTCTTTTTACTAGGAGAACTGAAAGGGGCTGGCAGGCATCTTTGTCACTGAGAACATACTGTAAACAAGCAGCAACATTTAGAAGGTATAATTTCCAAGATTCTTGATTGAACTCAAAAATAGGGATGCCTGTGGGTACCCATCATCATCACCTGGAAACTTGCCTTGTGTTGATTAATTACATTCTTACCACAGAGAAGAAGAGTAATTAAAAGGGAAAAAAATAAAATATGAAAGCAGGTCAAAGAAGATCAAATGACTGATTCAAGGCCACCTGACAACAAGACATTGTCACAGTCAGGTGACACCTTTGTGCTTCATCCACCAGTAGTTTATTGCAAAGTGAAGTTTTGGTTCAGAACAAAAGGGAAATAAGTCCACTAAGATGAACTACTGTACACGAATTAATGAAGTTGATGCAACAGAGAGTAACATGCATTTAATATCAGCTGTAGGTAGTTCTCAAAGTCAAATTTTATTAACTATTCAGATGTTCAAGCTGTACAGATTTTTTCAGGTGTACATACAACATAATTATATCAAAACAAAGTTAATTTTTATAAAATATGATTTCCTTAAGAACTGAAGATGCTAAAAAGCTCCAACCACAAATTAATCAAATATTTGATGCCCATTTAAAGATACCATTAAAGATCTGACAAATACATAAGTAACACAGCTGAATGAGAAAAGTTAAGACCCAAATGACTGCATACTTCACTAATCCCATATTAAAATAGAAAACGTCACATCAATTGAGCTGATTTGAAATCTTTTTATTAGAAAATAAAAGCTATGTCCATTTAAACCATCATTCCTAAAACAGCTACCAAACAATATAATTATTACCTTAAATCCCAAACAATAATACAATCTTTTCCATCCACATTATCTTCCTCATTGGTTGATGCAGAACATCTGATCCTTCCATGACATATACAGTGGCCATTAAGGATGACAGTTAACGGTAGTTATGTATATACAGTGGAAATAGTAAAACTGACCACACACACAATTGAATCACTACTCTCATTGAGAATAGAGTCAATAAAAATAATGGTTAAAACCAATACATATCTGTTCAATCACTTGCTATCTTTAGCAGTAAAAGTCAAATAACACACACATATTAATTTTTTCTATAAAATCTTTACATGTTGAAAATACTTTTTAATCCATGTCCAGATAATTAACAATGAAAAGACATTTCATCTTCTTTCTTACATCCAGGGACTTTATCAGACTTGCATTCACTAGGTGCACAGAAAGAGCAGTAAATGAAAAGGCAATTTGACCATAAACTGTTTGCAAGACAGAAGTGCTCTATTTTAAGGCAGTATCTTTATCACACACAATTTATCCACTGATGAATCTTATATGGCAGTATCAACCAAGAAACTGAGGTATAACTTTACTCAACATAAGTACAAATGTCAGAAAATGTGAAGACATTCTTAATGTACTTAACATATTTTACCCATAACTAAAGAACTCTTCTCAAAGTTCTTATATGCCCAGAAATACCCGAGATTCTCAAGTCTAGAAAAAATACTAGAAATTAAATACTCTAATACCTTTGCATAAGGCTCTCCATATAAGGCTACCTTTGATATAAGGCTACTTCGACATATTTTCTGACAATAGTAAAAATGTGCAACAAAATTCAAAGTATTCTGAAACTAAAGAAAAAGGTCTTGGTCTCAAGAGGGATAGTGAGGTGGTTAGCTTATTGATCGAAATTAAACTTAAGCTAAAAATCAAATTTAAAATGCATCAAATAAAAACGTTTCCTGGCCAGGAGTGTTGGCTCATACCTGTAATGCCAGCACTTTGGGAGGCTGAGGTGGGTGGATTTGCTTGAGCCCAGGAGTTTGAAACTACCCTGGGCAACATGGCGAAACCCCGTCTCTGTAAAAAATACAAAAATTAGCTGGGTGTCATGGCACGTGCTTGTAGTCCCAGCTATTTGGGAGGCTGAAGTGGGAGGATCACTTGAGCCCAGGAGGTTGAGGCTGCAGTGGGCCGTTATCTTGCCACTGCACTGAAGCCTGGGCATCAGAGTGAGACCCTGTGTCTCAAAAAAAAAAAAAATTCTTTCAACATAAAACTGAACTATCATGATATAAAAATGGTTGAATGCATAAGGTATTTTTTAGTGCAAAACAGACATACATTTATCTTTACATAAATAATTTAAATAGAATATAATCCATAACTTGGTATTCATAATATATTTTTAAAATCTACATTCTGTGACCTTACAAAAGTAAATCTACCCTTTATTTTCAAGTTAAAAATGGCCAAAAAGTTTACCTTTGGAGATTTCAAGTCAATGGCTTTCTAAAATGAAGGATAATATAAATCTAAGTCACAGGCCATTTGGTACATTAACATGTAAGCCATCAGTTTTGGGCTGTAAAAGCAAAATATAATTAACTACAACATAAATTGGAAAAAATGTACTCCAGTTTTATGCTCTAGTCCAAAGACTTATAGTGTCTATGTTCAGACTATTCAATAATTAAGAATTATTGAACAGTCTGATGCAATGACATTTAGTGAAAACAATCTGATTACTAACTGCATTCATGTTCAAAATATTTTCCCTAAAGAAAATAGAAAGTATTCATCATCCCAAATATGAACTACTAACAAGGTAGACTTTTTTTTTTTTAAGTTTAGGCCGGGTACTGTGGTTCACGCCTATAATCCCCGTACTTTGAGAGGCCAAGGCAGGTGGATCATTTGAGTTCAGGAGTTTGAGACCATCCTGGCCAACATGGTGAAACCCCATCTCTACTAAAAACACAAAAATTAGCTGGGCATGGTGGCACACGCCTATAATCCCAGCTACTCAGGAGGCTGAGGCAGGAGAATTGCCTGAGCCTGGGAGGCAGAGGTTGCAGTGAGCTGAGATTGTGCCACTGCACTACAGTTTCAGCGAGAGAGACCCTGCCTTAAAAAAAAAAA
>NW_016107487.1:3517239-3519801 GCF_001604975.1 Cebus imitator | reverse complement strand
GCAAGAAGCACCCTCAAGTGCCAATCTCACAGAGTTGCTCCTTTGCAAAAATGTCCTAACAATTAGGGGAGAGTGTGGTATAAGGGGAGAGGAGCCCTAAGAGTAAATACCAAGATAGATGCTCTTTTATTTGAAGAGATCTGGAAATCTGCTTACTTAGTAATTAGCTGAACATGCCAATGACTTCAATTCAAACACTCGCCCTTTGAGAGACAGCCACAAATCAGCAATGTCCTCTGGCTACAGAATGATTCATTTTTGTTATAACTGTGGCTAATCCCAACAGCAATTTGAGCTTAGAGTAAAATTCATTTTCTACTCTTGAGTATACCAGACAGGTCAATCATTGTGACATCTAAGTACTTCTACTTCCTTCTCATCATGTCCAATCAGCAAAATGTCATGAACATGGTGGACCAGGGTGTTACTCTGCACAAAGTCTCTGTGGACCATAGGAAGATACTTCCAACACTTTCTTCTAAAAGAAACTGTCCTGCCCACAGCAATCACCTCGCCCAAAATCATTGCTTCCTCCAGTGCAGGGAGCCTGGCTTGTAAAACCTCTCCCCAACCCAGGTGATGGTAAGACTCAGCTAATGCTACTCTGGAATCTGAAGATGGAAAGTACAAAGAGAATCAACCAGCAGACCTCAAGTAGAGAAGACACTGGAAAAGAAGAAGAGATACCATGCAGGTGAGGGTGATGCCAGACCCTAAGAGGGAGGAGGAAAGAGAACAGAACCCACCAGACTCAGCTGGCAGCTACTGTTGTGTCCTTACAGTCATCACCCCATTACCTCCAGTGACCTGTGTTTTCCTATAAAAAATAAGTCTATAAATACAGAGAGGAAGATATATTTTTGAGAGGCTGCTGGCTACAATTTTTTTTTCTCTTAGCAAATTTTATTAGAATAACCAACTAGGGGGCCAGATGTAGTGGCTCATGCCTATAATTCCAGCACTTTGGAAGGCCAAGGCAGGCAGATCACTTGAGCTCATGAGTTCAAGATCAGCCTGAGCAACACAATGAGACTCTGTCTCTACAAACAATAAATAAAATTAGCTGAGCATCATGGTGCATGCCTGTAGTCCTAGCTACTTGGGAGGCTGAGATGGGAGGATTGCTTGAGCCCAGGAGGTTGGGGCTACAATGAGCTGTGATCGTGCCACTGCCCGCAAGCCTAGGCAACAGAGACTCTGTCTTTAAAATAAATAAATAAATAAATAAGTATATAAGCTAACCAACTAAAATCAGATGTTTATTTTCAAAACATTTAAAAATATTAACCAGGCCAGGCAAGGTGGCTCATGCTTGTAATCCCAGCACTTTGAGAGGCCAAAGCAGGAAAATCACTTGAGCTCAGGAGTTTGAGAGCAGCCTGGGCAACACGGTCAGCCCCTGTCTGTACAAAAAAGTTAAAAATTAGCCGGGTGTGGTGATATGCACCTGTAGTCCCAGCTACTTGGGAGGCTGAGGTAGGAGGATCACTTGAGCCCAGAAGGTCGAGGCTGCAATGGGTCATCGTGCTGCTGCACTCTAGCCTGAGCCACTGTGTGAGATTCTGTTTCAAAAAAAAAGACAAAACGCCCAAAACAAACAAACCAAAAAAAGTATTAAGCAAAAATAAAAGACTGACAGGCCAGGAGTGGTGGCTCACACATGTAATCCCAGCACTTTGGGAGGCCGAGGCAGGCAGATCTCTTGAGGCCAGGAGTTTGAAACCAGCCTGGCCAACATGGTGAAACCCCATCTCTACTAAAATTACAAAAATTAGCCAGGTGTACACGCACCTGTAATCCCAGCTGCTCGGGAGGCTGAGACACGAAAAATCACTTGAACCCAGGAGCCAGAGGTTGCAGTGAGCAAAGATCATGCCACTGTACTCCAGCCTGGGCAAAGCAAGATCCTATCTCAAAAAAAAAAAAAAAAAAAAAAAAGTTTGACAATTACTGCACTCATTTCCTCTACCAAACTCTCAGTGACATTAAGAGAAAAAAACTCTAATTATTTTTACCTAACAATTTAATCAAGTACTCTAGAAAAATGTTCTAATGGGAAGTTTGATAGGAATTGCTTATTTCATTTCCAAATGAGATCAAAAGAAAGGAAACAAAAGGGGATTCAGAAAATTAGACTAGCTAGCTTAATAAATAATAAGAATAAACATTGAAACAGCTGCATAATAAGTAACCAGAAAGATCCACAACTCGAATACCACTTCCACAATAATGTCAGTGATGTGGGGTCTCCGACTGATTCATACAGAAACAGGCACAAGGCTGGGCGTGGTAGCTAGTGCCTGTAATCCCAGCACTTTGGGAGGCCAAGTCAGGTACATCACTTAAGGTCAGGAGTTCGAAACCAGCCTGGTCAACATGGTGAAACCCCATCTCTACTAAAAAATACATAAATCAGCTGGGTGTAGTGGCACACTCTTGTAATCCCAGCTACTTGGGAGGCTGAGGCAGAAGGATCACTTGAAACCAGCAGGTGGAGGTTGCAGTGAGCCAAGATCACACCACTGCACTCCAGCCTGGGCAACAGGGCAAGACTCCATCTCA
>NW_016107487.1:3496226-3510626 GCF_001604975.1 Cebus imitator | reverse complement strand
AAAAAAAAAAAAAAAAACTCAAATATTAATCAGGTGTAGTGGTGCATGCCTGTAATCCCAGCTACTTGGGAGGCTGAGGCAGGAGAATCACTTGAACCTGGGAGACAGAGGTGGCAGTGAGCCAAGATCTCCAGCCTGGGTAACAGAGCAAGACAGCATCTCAAAAAAACAAACAAACAAAAAAAAATCTGGGATTAGTATTTGTGTAAAGGACCCTCAGAATAGGTCTTTTGAGGGCTTTTTGCAGGTAGAAGGATCTCTCAGAACGTATTTGTCAGGGTGAGGCCAGTTGATGGACATCTCTGTGTACCCTACAGTGACCAGCACAGAAGTGACACTTGTTAGGCAAATGCTCCTGTTTTGTGCACACAAAAGATTAAAATTAATCAACAAGAAGAAAACCCAAAACTTTTCCCAGGGCAATGCTGCAGGTTAATTAACCATCAAGTCTTGTTTCTGGAATACATCCTCCATCCCAGTAATTCAGTGGTACTTGTGCTTCCCGTAAGTACTATGGAAAGATAGGATTAAACACTGTTGGGAAATCCAGTTCCAGGAAATTCAAAGCTGTTTCTCAGCTCTTCTGCCAAAGTACTCCCAAGATAGGTAAAGAAAGAGAACTGAAAGAGCTCTAACATTGACAATTCAAGGACATAGAGGCACCTTGTATCCACAACCTCCAGCACTCTCTCCCAGGATCCTGAAATTACTGAGTTTGAGAAGCATGAGATCAGGTAATAAAGAGGCTTTACAATGAACCAACCAATACAAGCAAGTAATCTTTTATCTCTCATGTCTGTGTGTCTGTGTATCTTTAGGCAAGTGAACACAAACTCAAATTAACTTGGGTTAATGAAGAGAATCAGTTTAATGAATTTAGAAAACATTAAATGTATATCAATTGAAGAACTGTTTAAAAACCATGAACAAGCACTTCTATGGCTTCAACTTGACAAGTTTCTTGTAGAGATTTTATCTTATTTTATTTATTTATTTTTAAGAGTGAGTCTTGCTCTGTTGCCAGGCTAGAGTGCAGTGGCTTGATCTCGGCTCACTGCAACCTCCACCTCCCAGGTTCAGGTGATTTTCTTGCCTCAGCCTCCTGAGTAGCTGGGACTACAAGCATGTGCCACCACACCCAGCTAATTTTTTTTGTATTTTTAGTAGAGACGGGGTTTCACCATGTTGGCCAGGATGGTCTCAATCTCCTGACCTCATGATCCACCCACCTCGGCCTCCCAAAGTGCTGGAATTATAGGCATGAGCCACCGAGCTAGGCTCTTGTAGAGACTTTAAAACTCACTTCAACAAAATGTATTTCCTGATATAGACAGTATAACTCAACTCACAATGTCTGTCCATTCCTTCATTAAAACACAGAATCCAATACCCTTTCATGATTTGAAAAAAAAAAAAAAAAAAAAACACTCAACAGACCAGCAATAGAAGGATACTTCCTCAACCAGGTAAAGGGAATCTATGGAAAAACCCACAACATCATACTTAGCAATGAAGGACTGGAATCTTTCCCCCAAGATCAGGAATAAGGCCAGCATGTCCACTTCTATTTAACATTGTACTGTAAGTTCTAACTCAGGCAATTAGATAAGAAAAAGAAGATACCCAGATTGAAAAGAAAGAAGTAAAATTGTCTCCAGTTGCAGATGGCATGATCTTACATATAGAAAACACTAAAGAATCCTTAAATAACTATTAGAGCTAATAAAGAGTTCAACAAGTATGATGGTTAATTTTAGGTGTCAACTTGACTGGATTAAGGAATAGCTAGAGAACAAGTAAATTATTACTGCTGGGTGTGTCTGTGAGGGTGTTTCAGAGATTGGTGTGAGTCGGTGGGCTGAGTGGGGAAGAGCTACCACCAATGTGGGCAGACACCATCCAACTGGCTGAAGGACCAGGCACAGTGGTTCATGTCTGTAATCCCAGCACTTTGGGAGGCCGAGGTGGGCAGATCACTTCAGGTCAGGAGTTCAACACCAGCCTGACCAAAATGGTGAAACCCTGTCTCTACTAAAAATACAAAAATTAGCTAGGTATGGTGGCACACCCCTGTAATCCCAGCTACTTGATAGGCTGAGGCAGGAGAATCGCTTAAACCTGAGAGGTGGGGGTTGCAGTGAGTGAGCCTTCATGTCGCCATTGCACTCTAGCCTGGGTGACAGAGCAAGACTCCATCTCAAAAAAAAAAAAAAAAAATTGGCTGAAGGACCAGATAGAACAAAAAAGACAGAGAAAAGGTGATTTCTTCTCTTTCTCTTAGAGCTGGGAACACTCTTCTCCTACCCTTGGACAACAGAATTCCAGATTCTCTGGCCTTTGGACTGCAATAACAAAAACAAAATACTTGGGAATAAGTTAAACCAAACAAATGCAAGACTATTACACTGAAAACTACAAAACAGTGTTGAAATAAATTAAAGAAGACCTAAGTGAATGGAAAAGCACCTCATATTCATAGATTAGAAGACTCAATATCAGTAAAATGCTACTCCCTTAATTTATCTACAGATTCAGTGTACTCATTATCAAAATTTCAACTGGATTTTTTTGCAGATATGGACACACCAATCCTAAAATTCAGTACAAGGAATGGCCAGGCGCTGTAGCCTACACCTGTAATCCCAACACTGTGGGATGCTAAGGTGCTAAGATTGCTTGAGCCCAAGAGTTCAAAATCAGCCTAAGCAACACAGGGAGAGCATGGTGGTACATGCTTGTGCTTCCAGCTGCTCAAGAGGCTGAGATGGGAAGATCCCTTGAGCCCAGGAATTTGAGGCTGCAGTGAGCTGTGAGTGCACTACTGCACTCCAACCTGGGCAACAGAGAGAGACACTGACTCCAAAAAAAAAAAAAAAAAAAAAAAAAAAAAAAAAAAAAAAAAAAAAAAAAAAAAAAAAAAAAAAAAAAAAGAGATGTAAAAAAAAAAAAAAAAAAAAAAAAAAAAAAAAAAAAAAAAAAAAAAAAAAAAAAAAAAAAAAAAAAAAAAAAAAAAAAAAAGAGACAGAGAGAGAAAGAAAGATAATAAAAAAGAAACAAAAAAATGCCAGGGAGGTGGAATAGCCAAAATAATTTTTAAAAGGGAATCACTTGAACCCAGGAGGCGGAGGTTACAGTGAGCCGAGACTGCACTACTATACTCCAGTCCGGGCAACATGAGTGAAACTCCATCCACCAAAAAAAAAGGAAGACTCACACTTCCTAATTACCAAACTTACTACAAAGATCCAATCTTTTGTGTTGTTCTGACGTAAAAATCGACACATAGATCACTAGAATAGAATTGAGAGTCTAGAAATAAACCCACACATCTATGGTCAATTGATTTTTGACAAAAGTACCAATATCATTACATGGGGAAAGACTGATCTTTTCAACAACTGGATATCTACATGCAAAAAATAAATAAAATTGGACTCCTACTTCATAACATATGTAAAAATTAACTCAAAATGGATCAGACACCTAAAGATAGAAGTTAACACTGAAAACAGGGCCAGGCGAAGAGGCTCACTTCTGTAATCCCAGCACTTTGGGAGGCCAAGGCGGGCGGATCACCTGAGGTTAGGAGTTCAAGACCAACCTGGCCAACCTGGTGAAACCCCATCTCTACTAAAAATACAAAAATTAGGTAGGCATGGTGGTGCACACCTGTAATCTCAGGAGGCTGAGGCAGGAGAATCGCTTGAACCAGGGAAGGAGAGATTGCAATGGCCAAGATCACACCATTGCACTCCAGCCTGGGTGACAAGAGCGAAACTCCATCTCAAAAAATAAAATAAAATGAAATAAAATTATTAAGAAAAAACATAGGAGTAAATCTTCATGACCTTCAGTTTATTAGATATGACACCAGAAGCAAAAGAGACAAGAGAAAAAACAGATAAATTGATAAATTGGGCAGCATCAAAATTGAAAACGTGTGCTGCAAATGATACATACCACTAAAAAGTGAAAAGACAACCCTCAGAATAAGAGAATATATTTGCAAATCATATATTTGATAAGGGTCTAGTATCCAGAATAAACAACTCTTAAAATCCAACAACTTTTTTTAAAACGTATTTTTTTTTAAAAGGCAAAGGGTTTAAATAGACATTTCTCCAAAGAATAGATGAGAAGACAACCAACAGCATTAGTCATTAGGGAAATGAAAGTCACAACCACAGGGAGATAACCACTTCATACCCACTGTGATGGCTATTATTTTTATTTTTTAAAAGGAAAATAACAAGAGTTGGGGAGGATGTGGAGAAACTGGAACCCCCACACATCGCTGGTGGGAATCAAATTGCTCGGCTGCTTTGGAAAACAATTTGGTAGCTCCTCAAAAAGTTAAACATTAGCATCTAACCTGGCAATTCCATTCCTAGGTATATGTCCAAGAGAAAAAGAAACCCTATGTCCACATGATAATTTGTACATGAATGTTCATAGCAGCATTATTCATAACAGTCAAAAAAGTAGAAGCCACTCAAGTGTCCATCAACTGATGCATGGATAAACAAAATGCAGCCTACACATACAATGAAATATTATTCGGTTATAAAAAGGAGTGATGTACTGATACGTATTGCAACATGAATGAACCTTGAAAACCTGACATTAGGTGAAAGAAGCCAGACACAAAAGGCCACATATCATATGATTCCGTTTATATGAAATGTCCAAAATAGACAAATCTACAGAGACAGAAAGTAGATGAGTGGTTGCCAGGAGATGGGTGCTGTGGAAATGGGTGGTGACTGCTAATGGGCACAGGGTACATGAAAATGTTCTGGAGTTAGATAGTGGTGATTGTTATACAGCTCTATAAATATATTTAAAACCACACAGCTGTACATTTTAAGATAACGAATTTTATGGCATATGAATTATATCTCAATTTTTTAAAAAATGCATTGTTAGGACTATCCCATATTTTTTTAGTTCTATTTTTAAACTTCTCTAAAAACTCTTCCTAAATAGACTAAAGCTCGTCTACAGAGCCACAATGCCAACAACACTGACTGGTCAAGGTAGTCATGTACCCAGCAACTATCCTCATTTCCTTTCTGGCCACTCAATTGCCTCTTGGCATGGTGAAGACATGCTTAACACTCATTTGTGTGGGATTAAACAGAATAGAGTGTGGGTCACTGAACCGAGAAACGGCAAAGCAGAAAAGACCTAGAACAGGGAATGAAAACAAGGTATCCATGTATTATCCCAGATACCCCTTAGGAAATTTTGTGAGGACCAGAAAAACCACACTTTCTTAGTTGACAAAATTCCTCATCCTTAGGTCAAACATTATAATTCCTCAAATCTGATTTTACACATATGCTTTTTTTTTTTTTTTTGAGACTGAGTCTCATTCTGTTGCCCAGGCTGGAGTGCAATGGCGTGATCTCAGCTCACTGCAACCTCTGCCCCGCAGGTTCAAGTGATTCTCCTGTCTCAGCCTCGTCAGTAGCTGGGATTAGAGTCATGTGCCACCATGCCTGGCTTTTTAATAAAATCTGATTAAGTTTTAACCCTTATACAAGAATGCCCTTCTCAAAAGACCTTGTTCTTTCAAAGTGCATGAAAAATGAAATATTTTTTAAAATTTCCTTTAGGGGATGATATATAACACAACAGAAAGATGACCCACAGGTTAGACTCCTTAATTGAGTTCCTGTACACATCTATCATTACATAAAATATGAAGACATTTACAATCCTTTTTCTCCATACAAATGTCTGGAAACCTACCTATTACACGAAGTGGGATGCACCTAATTACTTCTTACATGCTATAGTGTTCCTATCTCCACCTTGAACTATAGCACAAAAAGATGCATACATAAAAAAAATATTTAAGAAAAAGACACACAAACATATGTGTGCCCAGTTTCTGATCTTTTTAAATGGAGTTAAGTGGGAATCTAATAAAAAGTGGTTTTCATTAAATTAATATAAGCCAAATCTTAGAAAGAAAGCAACCATGACTCATCATTCTAACTTTAAAACCAGAATATTTATATGAATTGTATTATTTATTGTTTTTAAGAGACTTCCAAATGGTAAGAAATACTGAATAAAAACTACAGGTAAGAGATTAAGTAGTTTATCTCAAAGCAAAAAATCTAAAGTTTCCTCCTCTGTCCTAGGAACAAAAATTAACAACCTTCACTTAGATCTGAAAGCTAAGCCTTACATAGATTTTATGATTTGCATTTTACTTTAGAGTATATAGTATAAAAGCATGGATATGTTTTTTTTTTAAATTTTGCCAAATAGCATGGCCATGGATATGGTTCTAAAAAATAAATATGTGAGTTGGACATGGTGACTCACACCTGTAATCCCTGCACTTTGGTAGGCCAAGGCAGGTGGACCACCTGAGGTCAGGAGTTTGAGACCAGCCTGGCCAATATGGCAAAACCCTGTCTCTACTAAAAATACAAAAATTAGCTAAGCGTGGTGGTGGGCACCTGTAATCCCAGCCACTTGTGAAGTTGAGGCAGGAGAATTGCTTGAACCCAGGAGATGGAGGTTGTAGTGAGCCAAGGTCATGCCATTGCACTCCAGCCTGGGCAACAAGAGTGAAACTCTGTCTCAAAAAAAAATTTTTTTTAATGTGTATCACTATGATCACATCATAAAGTTTTACTTTTATCACAGCTCAGAATTTGTAACTATAACTCTCTACTAAGAAAGTAAAATTCTCTTGCCCTTTATACTGTAGAGAAGGAAAGCATGGAATTCCATCAGAGTTGTAAGATCAAGGTTGTAATATACAGTTAAAAAACAATACGTAGGTTGAACAAATCATTGTATTTTACTATAGCAAATGTCATTGCTTGAGCCCAGGAGTTTGAGGCCAGCCTGGGCAACATAGGGAGACCCCATCTCTGCTACAAAACAAAAACAAGCCAATACACACTACAAATGACCTCCACTCTGTCATGGGCAGAAGGATAGAATTATTTCAAAATAGCAGAAATAATTGAAGGGGGGGATCCTATCTAATATAAAATTATGGGAAATATTGGTTTTAGTTTTAATACAATGCTGCATAAATAAGTACACCAAAGCACGACTTCAGATATAGGTAACATAAAATCACTTACTCCTGGTAGGTGAAAGCCAAATAATATTCTCCCTTCACTTTCATGTACTAAATGTTATTACTATATTTGGTATAATCTTGTTGATATTTTAAAACATAAACCAAAGAATTTCCAGCCAAACTACTTAAAATTAATTTGTTTAAATTACAGCATAAATGCAGATTATCAAGTTCAATATTCCAAGCAAAGAATAGTAAACTGATAATTGAGCTTATGCTAATAGTCAAAAGCTCAAGTATTTACTGAAAATATTTGGAAGATTTGGAAAAATCTGAAAGTTTGGACATAAGTTAACCACAGAATGGGACAATATAATCATGCTTCTGGGTGACATATCACAAATCAATGGAAGGCATCACTGCAAATGGGGCAGTAAATCATTAGTTTACTCTCAGAGGCAGAACTGATATGCCCAGGCCTCTGAGTGCAGATGGGCTCTGGAAAACCAGGAAGTGAAACACTATGAAAGAACCTGAGCAGGCTGCACGCAGTGGCTCATGCCTGTAATCCCAGCACTTTGGGAGGACGAGGTGGGTGGATCACAGGTCAGGTGTTTGAGACCAGCCTGACCAACATGATGAAACCCCATCTATATTAAAAATACAAAAATCAGCTAGGCGTGGTGGCGCACGCCTGTAATTCCAGCAATTCAGGAGGCTGAAGCAGGAGAATCACTTTAACCCGGGAGATGGAGGTTGCAGTGAGCCAAGATTGCACCATTGTAATACAGCTTGGGTGACAGGGCAAGACTCTATCAGAAAGAAAGAGAAAGAAAGAAATAAGAAAAAGAAAGAAAGAAAGAAAAAGAGAGAGAGGGAGGGAGGGAGGGAGGGAGGGAAGGAAGGAAGGAAGGAAGGAAGGAAGGAAGGAGGGAAGGAAGGAAAAGAAGGAAGGAAAGAAGGAGGCAAGGAAGGAAGGAAAGAAGGAACGAAAGAAGGAGGGAAGGAAGGAAGGAAAGCTGAACAAACAGAAAGGTAAGTGGATGCAAACTTTCCTGACCAAAATGGAACTTTCCAGAACATTCCATCAAAGCTTCAGCCCATGTTACTTCCTATTCAGCAATGACATTTCTCAGTCTGGTTCTGAGAATGTCCTAAATAATGCAGTGACAACTATGTACTTATTTGTATACATGTGGATAGGTGCACAACTGTATGGTAATTTTAAAATTCTACAGAAAATCTGAGTTCTTTATGCACTTGTCTCAAGCCCTCCTTTCTGACATCTAAGGCTTCTAAAAGCAATACATATATATTGCTTTTATTTTTTTATAAAAAACTCTGTCAATTATATGTTATTGTGTGTGTGTGTGTGTGTGTATTTTTCTTTTTTTTTGGGGGGGGACAGTTTCCCTCTGTCACCCAAGCTGGAGTACAGTGGCACAATCTTGGCTCACTGCAACCTCCACCTCCTGGGTTCAAGTGATTCTCATGCCTCAGCCTTCTGTGTAGCTGGGATTACATGCATGTGCCATCACGCCTAGCTAATTTTTTGTATTTTTAGTAGAGATGGGTTTTCACTATGTTGGCCAGGCTGGTTTCAAACTCCTGACCTCAAGTGATCCACCCACCTTGGCCTCCCAAAATGCTGGTATTACAGGCATGAGTCACCATGCCTGGCAATATTTGCTTTTTAATTCAAGCTTAAAAAAAGAAAAGGAGAATGCCAAAGCCCTAAAGTTTTTTTCTTTTCTTTTTCTTTTTTTTGAGATGGAGTTTCACTTTTGTCACCCAGGCTGGAGTGCAGTGGCGCAACCTCCTTGGTTCAAGCAATTCTCCTGCCTCAGCCTCCTAAGTGGCTGGGAGTATAAGCACCTGCTACCACGCCCAGCTAGTTTTTGTACTTTTAGTAGAGATGGGGTTTCACCGTGTTGGCCAGGCTGGTCTCAAACTCCTGACCTCAGGTAATCCACTCACTTTGGCCTCCCAAAGTGCTGGAATTACAGGCATGAGCCACTGTGTTTGGCCAAGAAAATATTTTTTTAAAAATCCTTCATGCCTTCCGACATTACAAAATTCTTAAAGGAAGTATATCCCAAGAGTACTAAGCCGTAAGTATGGAAATCACACTTCTGGGATCTAACCTGATACTAGAGTGACCATGGCTAAATTACAACCTACTAGGAGCAGAGTTCCCTGGCTGCTAACATTTGGATGGGACAAAAGGCATACAATTGGGCCAAAACAGACCAGGAAGTTTCCAAGACTCCTTTAGTTTCAACTTCCTATGACCATATAAAATGATTAGATTGTGTTTGATTGGATTGTATATCGCACACCATCAGGGAAGGCACATTTATGAAGGGTCAGAGGACTCGAAATATTCTATGACACTATGCATTAAGTTTGGAGTTCCATAGCTAACTAATAAAACAGGGCTAGGAGTTTTCAATGTTTTATTTTTCATTTCTATGGAAAAGAGGTAAAGTGAACAGAAGGAATGTCTGAAATTCTGTTCTGATGCTTTTAATATTTCAAATACTTTTTGTCCATTTTGATGGTTGTACTGGTGAGTGTGTTCATGATGCTTACATTGTTATTCTGGAAGTAGATTACCCGACAGTCTTTAATNAAAAAAAAAAAAAAAGGAAAATAAGCTGCTATTAGCAAATACCAAGTCAATAGAGAAAATTCTCCCAACACCAACATCCAAATTAACCCTAACTCCACCACTTCCAGATCACAGGACATCTGCACAAAGATTTAAAAAGAGAAAAATTATTTTGACTTATTGACAGCCACTGTGGAAATAACTTTTCAGAAAGTAAGAACTTACAAATGGGTAGTTATAAGTAACTACCAAGCCCAAGAACAAATGCAACTGTTTCAATTAGCAACAATGACAATACAAGAAAATAAAGGAAAAATCTTGAATTGTCAGTTTGTTCACTTTCTTTTTTTTTTTTTCTTTTTCACTAAGACAAGATTTCACCATGTTGGTCAGGCTGGTTCTCAACTCCTGACCTCAGGTGATCCACCCGCCTCGGCCTCCCAAAGTGCTGGGATTACAGGCATGAGCCACCACACCCGGCCAGTTTGTTCAGTTTCAAACATATTCCCTAATTTTGTGTTTGTAATGCTAAAAAATCTCGTTTCAGAGAATACAAAACAAGTTACATATAAGATCAAGTCATAAAAATTCAGGTGTGATAAAATCAGAATGAAGATGAAATTAGGGCTTCTTTCCTCTTTGGGTATTTTAATTTAGGATAATGTCTGACTTACTGGTACCAATATAGATCTCAATGAAAACATTTCTGCCATGAAGACTGAGTTATGAGACATATCTGTAAGTATAGCTAAGGAAGAAGTGATACTTAATGATTTTTTTAAAAAGCAGCAAAAGGCCAGGCACAGTGGCTCATGCCCATAATCCCAGTGCTTTGGGAGGCTGAGGTGGGAAGACTGCTTAAGGCTAAGAGTTTGAGACCAGCCTGGGCAACACAGTGAGATCCCTATCTTTACAAAAAATAAAAAAATTAGCCAGCATGGTGGTGCACACCTATAGTCCTAGCTACTTGGGAGGCTGGGGTGGGAGGACTGCTTGAGCCCAGGAGTTTGAGGCTGCAGTGAGCTCAGTCTCAAACCACTGAGCTCACCACTGTACTCCAGCCTGGTCAACCAAGCAAAACTCTGTCTCTAAAAAATAAATAAATAGATAAATAATGATAAAAGTAGCAACACTCAGGTAGGGTTACAAGAAAATGCTGTCCCTAAAAAACCACAATGTCTATAAGACAAAACCCTAATACATATTTTTTCATTTATGAATAAACTACTCTATCACAACTCATTATCTCCTTATAAATGGGCAGCTTAACTGCCACTAGCATTTATCCAACGTGCTTCTTTATGAAAATTGGTCCTATGGAAATTCTGGAATCACCAACAAGAGATTTCACACTTGTTACCTAAGGGTAGCATGAAATCTGTGTGTATATTTGTGCATGTATATGCTTCTCCTTGTCTCTTCATACAAAAATTTCTCCCCCCAAATCAGTCAACAGTTTATGCCCAAGTCTGTAACAGACACTGTGGGGGATATAAAGGTGTATGCATGAGAGAAGATCCCAGCTCTCAAGATAGTTATAATTTACTTGGGAAAATAGGACATATTCACATAAAGCGGTCCCAGTACCAGTAAAATTGATGGTTATCATATTTTTATTAGTAATATGGAGGTGCTATCATCTGCACATTGTTTGCATGAACCACAAAGCTTTAATCCAAATAGGTAAGAAAAAATAAATCCATGCCATTTATTTCAATTATATGAGAATACAATAAATATACAATAAATAATCAAATTTCTTTTGAGTATGTAAGAAGTAGCATACCAGTAGTAGTAGGGAAGATAAGGCAAGATATTTAATGGCCGAAGTATAACATAAGCTTAGGAAAGGAAACTAAGAGAAAGAAAACAGTTTTTCTATTATTATCTCAGCATGACATGACAAAGAAGTGTGATTTTTCCAGGTTTTTCTCAGAACCCAGAGGTGTGTGAAGATTAAACTGCTGGGTTAGGTTTCTAGAGATTCAGGTGTTAGGGCCCTGACTCTTTCACAATTATATCATCTCCTGCCCTGATTTCCTACCTGTAATAGTTGAGGTTTGAACTAGATGAAGGCTAAAATTCCATTAATGAACACTTCTGGTAATCCTTTATTTGATAAAATAAATCCAGATCCTCCATCCTACTCACCACTTCCCAATCCCTGTTTTCTCTACCCCTGAAAAAATTACTGTGTACAACATTTGATTTTTTATGAATCTTTCATTAATTATTTGTGTTTATATTATTTGTGTTATATATACTAACTTCTTTATGGTAACTGGTTTTGAAAAAGCAAAATTCTAATTCCTATTGCTAAAATTTAGTTACTAAACAATCATCACTTTTACATTATCTAGTCCTAATAATCTATCCAGATTAACATGGCATATTATTCAATAGTCTCACAAGAAGGATTTTGTGTAGCTGTGATTCACAACGGTTAAAGATTAGATCAAATAATTATGTATCCATTGCTTTTACTGGCTTAATATGGACCTAGCTACACAGCAACTAAGAGTACAGTAATATTTTATTTCTTCCTTTTATGATAATCCAGTGGACAACACATAAGTATAACTTTGGTACTAAATGGCTACATAAATATCCTTTCATCTGGTAAGTCTTACTAAACCTCTAGTGTTTGGTGGAGAAAAGAAAAGAAGAGGTTGTAATAGTGAGTTTTCTCAAACTAGTCATATTATAATTTTTATGTCCTTGTTTGTACATCTAAATATTAGGACAGTTATCACCTAGAACAGCAATGAATTCAAATATTATCCAATAAATTCTAAACAACACAAGCTCTCTTCAATTCTTAAATACCTTTTGAGTCATTTCAGTAAAGAGATCAAAGAAATCCAAAGTGAAAAAGGGAGAACATACTCAAGCTTCCATGAAGCTGCACGATAAAGTGAATAATTGGCACAAAAATAAAGCAAAGAATTGAGAAGTATGCTGGAAAAGTCTTTCAAATACTATTCTTGCTTGTATCTAGCTCCACTATACAGTTTAAATTTTGGCCAAATTTTTTAAGTATTTGTTAAACAGTTCCTGCATGTGACATATGTTTCCAGGATACTTCTGACATTGATATGAGAAATTATAAAACATTTAGAAATGAAAATGTTACTCTCAAACAAAAAACACTATAAGTTCCAAGCTTCTTCTGAATTCATAAGATGGAAAAAAATTTGGAAAATAGTACCTTTCTGCTTTAAAATGTTCAAATAATATACATATTTTAAATGTGTGATCATTCAAGGAAAGGGGAAAACAAGTCTAAAATAAAGCAAGGTCCTCAAGTTTACTCCAGGACTCATTACTCTTCCTTTGCAGTCTCAATTCTATTTACTCCATAATAAGTAAACCGTTTTATCCCTTCGGCTGGGAAGGATAATTTTTACCCTAACAAGATGATGACAATGCCACTGCAGCGCTCACCCAGCAAGAAACACGTAAATATGAAGTAGCATCAAGTCCTTCTATGAAGTGTATGCAAGAATTGATTTGCAATGCATTAATTCAGGAATTCAGCCGAGAGGCTCCTACTATACCTAGCGGATCTAAACTTGAGCTCATGATAACACTGCACAAAGCTATGGTAGATGAAAGTGATAGGTAATGCCAATAGAACAATTCCACTGACAACACAAACTCCTCCAAGAATTCTTCCAGGCACTGTGATAGGATACATATCTCCATAGCCAACTGTAGTCATAGAGATAATCACCCACCAGCAGGCAGCGGGAATGCTGGTGAAGTCCTTGTTGGATGTTTCCAGGTCCAGCCCATGTTCAAGAAGCTGAGAAAGTGCACTAAAGATTGCCATGGCAACACAAATGAAGACAAGTAACATAACCATCTCTCGGTAGCAACGTTTGAGAGTCAAACCGAGTGTCTGAAGACCAATGAAGTGACGGGCAAGCTTAATCACCCAAAAAATCCTCATCATTCTAAGCACCCTCAAGGTGACTCCAGCCCTCTGGAGTTGAGAGTTCTCGCCTGTAAACACTGTCATCAACACGGAGATGTAATATGGCGTGATTGCCAGTAAATCAATGATGTTCAGGGGTCTCTTGACAAACTCACACTTGTTTTTGGAGACAATGAACCTCACGATGCACTCCGCAGTGAACCAACCTATGCAGATAGCTTCAATTATCCTGTCAAGAGAACAAAAGAAGAATTGATCATTTTATTTTTAAGCATTTTAATAGCTCTTAGATTTCTTCAGATAGTACTACATTGACATACTAATTCAGTTACTTTTCCAGAAAACATAAAGAACAGACAACATTACCAACATCATCAGACCACCAGGACGCACACAACAGAACAACAAATCAATTCAGGTGAAAACTGAGGCCAGGTGCAGTGGCTCACGCCTGTAATCCTAGGTCTTTGGAAGGCTGAGGTGGATGAATTGCTTGAGCCCAGGAGTTTCAGACCAACCTGGGCAACATGGTAAAACCCTGTCTCTACAAAAAAAAAATACAAAAATCAGCTGGGTGTGGTGACACACACTGTAGTACTGCCTACATGGGAAGCTCAGGTGGGAGGATTACCTGAGCCTGGAAAGGTCAAGGCTAGAGTGAGCCATGACTGCACCACTGCACTCCAGTCTGGGTGACAGAGACCCTGTCTTGAAAACTTAAAAAAAAAAAAATTCAACTTGATAAAGTTCTTACTTCCATACTGCAATACTATTAAAATAAGATATATATATATATAT
>NW_016107487.1:3484329-3494568 GCF_001604975.1 Cebus imitator | reverse complement strand
AAAAAAAAAAAAAAAATTATTATTATTTTTAATTGAGACAGTCTTGCTCTGTCACTCAGGCTGGAGTGCTGTGGCGCGACCTTAACTCACTGCAACCTCTGCTGCCCAGGTTCAAGTGATTCTTGTGCCTCAGCCTCCCAAGTAGCTGGGACTAAAGGCGTGCACCATGAAGCCCAGCAAATTTTTTTATATTTTTAGTGGAGACGAGGTTTCTCCATGTTGCCCAGGCTGGTCTCGGACTTTGGACCTCCAGTGATCTGCCCACCTTGGGCTCCCAAAGTTCTGGGATTAGAGGCATGAGCCACCGTGCCCAGCTCAAAATTTTTTAAATTCTAAATTAAAAGTTACAATTATTACACCATCACTTGTTTTTCTCCACATAATTCTTTCTCACCACTAACTTGAACCCAAACATTGTAAGTACAATGGAGAAAGAAGAAACTGGAGTAAGTGGGAGGAGAGTAGGTGTGGCAACATTTTGAAAAGAATTACTCAAAGTGCATTCCGCAGAACACAAGTGGTACTGGATGTTACTCATGGAAATGAACAAAAACAATTAGCCATGTTTCCCTACTGTAGGGCTTTATGGGGCTGTAAAGATTAACTTTATTAACTTTTATTTTCCGAATAGGTATTCACATTCCCGTGGTTTAAATCACATGGTTTAAAAAACAAACAAACAAAAAAAAAACAGTATAGAAAGAAGTCTCAGGTCCGGCATGGTGGCTCATACTTGTAATCCCAGCACTTTGGGAGACTGAGGTGGGAGAACTGCTTGAGCCCAGGAGCTCGAGACCAGCCTAGGAAACATGGTGAGGCCTCCACTCTACAAAAAATGAGGCAGGAGGAGTGCTCCAGCCCAGGAAGTTGAGGCTGCATGAGCCGTGGTCACACCACTGCACTCTCACGACTGTGTGTCAGTGAGGTGCCTGCTTCAAAAAGAAAAGAAAAGTCTCACCTCTTACCCTATTCCAGCCACCCAATTCCCCTCCCTGGAGGCAACAAATATCATCACTTTCTTATGCATCCTTTCAGAGCTATTTGATGTATGTACAAACAATAAAAATTTTTACTTATATGTGCATATATATACAGATACATATATACACACATATATATGTATGTATCTCCTTTTACACAAATAGCATGTTACACTAACTGTCCTGCCTCGTTTGGTTAATACATCTTGGAGATACTCCCCATCAGCAAATAGAGATTTCCCTCATTTCTTAAACATGGTGACACAGTGTTCCACTGAATGTACTGTGATTCATTTAATCAGTCCACCAGATGAACATTAACAATGATGCAATAAATATTCTTTTTTTTTTTTTTGAAACAGGGTCTTACTCCCATCAACCATGCTGGAGTGTAGTGGCACCATCACAGCTCACTGCAGCCTTGAACTCCCAGGCTCAAGCAATCCTCCCACCTCAGCCTCCCAAGTAGCTAGGACTAAGGCACACACCACCACACCTGACTAATTTTTTTTTTTCTTTTTTACTTTTTTTAGAGATGGGGTCTTGCTGGACTGGTTGCCTGGACTGGTCTTGAACTCCTGGTTTCAAGTGATCTGCCCACCTTGGCCTTCTAAAGCACTGGAATTACAGGCATGAGCCCAGCCAATGCAATGAATACTCTTAGTTGTAAATCATTTCCCACATGAGCAGATATAACAGGAGAATAAATCTGAGACTTGGAATTACGGGGTCAAAGACACATATGTATTTGTAATTTCAATAGAATAATAATTTAGTACAACCTCTGTAGGGGTGGCTTACCAAGCCACCCCTACAGAGGTTGTACTAAATTACCTGCCCACAGGCAATGCATAGTGTCTATTCCCCATGGCCTCACTAATGTAAAGTATTATTGAACTTGGAGGTCTCTCCCACTCTGAGAGATGAAAAGCACTAACTTATTTTGATGGATGCTAAGCATCTTTGCACACATTTAAGGGCCCGCTCTGTGACCTGTCTGTATCCTTTGCTCACAAAGCCCTTAATCTGCTCAGAAACAGTAGGAATATCCTTCAGGGCATGCAGAGTATCAGGCCAGGACTACTGTTCCTTGAAATACCAGTTTTAGAAAACAATTCCAGAGCCTTTGCCTATAAATTTCTTGGTAACAGGGTTTGACAAACCATAGCCTGGGGTCTAAATCCTGCCCACTTCCCATTTTTTCTTTTTTTTTTTTTTCATATGGCATGCAATCTAAGAATGGTTCCTAATTTTTTTCCCCCACTGGTTTGAAATGGTAGCTTTTATCATACATTAAATTACCAATCATACCTGAGTAAAATTCTGGGTTTTCCACTTTCCAGAGTGCAAAGTTCAGAACTTCACTCAGGTATATCTGATCAATCCATTCTATCTTATACCATGCTCCTCTCAATTTTAATTACAGTTGACCCTTGAATAACATGAGTTTGATCACAAGGATCCACTCATAGGCAGTTTGTTTTTCAACCAAATGTGATTGAAAATATAGTATTCTCAGGAAGCAAAACACGCTTATACAGAGGGCCAACTTTTCGTATACTTGGGTTTCACAGGGTCCACTGAGGGACTTGAGTACATGCAGATTTTGTTATATGTGGCGGGGTACTGGAACCAACATCCTACATATACCAAGAAATAACTGTACTTTGTTTTGACGTCTAGTTGAATGTATCACTCAACTGAGTTCTTCCTTTTTAACACTGTCCTGGTTATTCTTTTTTTTCAAGACGGAGTCTCACTCTGTTGCCCAGACAGGAGTGCAGTGGCGTGATCTTGGCTCACTGCAACCTCCGCCTCCCAGGTTCAAGAAATCTCCCACCTCAGCCTCCAGAGTAACTGAGACAACAGGAGTGCACCACCGTGCCCGGCTAATTTTTAATTTTTGTAGAACCGGGATTTCACCATACTGGCCAGGCTGGTCTAGAACTCCTGAGCTTGTGATCCATCTGCTTCGTCCTCCCAAAGTGCTGGGATTACAGGCATGAACCACTGTGCCCAGCTGTCCTGGTTATTCTTAAGCATTTCCTCCTCCAACATGAATTTTATTTTTTAATATTTTTTAATGATTTGGGGTAAGAAACAAAATCTAAAGAATTACATTTTATGACATGTACAAAATTTGAATTTCAGTGGCCATAAATAAAGTTTTATTGGAACACAGCCATGCGTACTCATTTACACATTGTCTATGGCTGTTTTCATGGCAAAGTTGAGTGGTCATGACAGAGATCATATAGCTCTGTAAAACCTAAAGTACTTACTATCATTGCAAAAAAAAAAAAAAAAGTCTGCTGTTGTATTAAGCTAAGGGTTCTTTTTTTTTTTTTGAGACAGGGTCTCACTCTGTCACCCAGGCTGAAGTGCAGTGGTATAATTCTGGCTCACTGCAACCTCCACCTCCTGGACTCAAGCAATTCTCCTGCCTCAGCCTCCCGAGTAGCTAGGATTACAGGTGCACACCACCATGCCTAACTAATTTTTGTATTTTTAGGAGAGATGGGGTTTCATCATGTTGGCCCTGCTGGTCTTGAACTCCCGGCCTCAAGCGATCCGCCCACCTAGGCCTCCAACGTGCTGGGATTAAGGGCGTGAGCTACCAGATTTCTAAATTGGTTGCTATCCTAGGTAGTAAACTGGCAAATATAGTAGGTAGTAGTAAGATGTGTACTTAAAAGGGATTGCAGGAGCACACAGCAGTGATAATAATAGTTTTCTTAGACTGGCGTGTGGATAAGACGTACCAGTTCTCCAACTAACATACTATGTCTCTCCTCTAGTCAGACACAAGCAAGGGCACTGCACTTGACATCAGAGGCTCTGTGCTCTTTCTGTTCTGAAGGACTAGCCTCACCATCAAGTGGCAGATTTACACGGATCTTCTAAGGACCTTCCTAGCTCTAAAATCCTAAAATTCTATTAATTTCAGAAGAGTAAAAATGTTAATTGTGCCCAGAATACCAGAACATTTTCTGTCTAATTATTTCCAGCAGCAGCCAAAGTCGTTAAGAATAAAAAGGAGGAAATCCAAATGGTGTAAAATAATCTCTCAGTAAGGGAATTTCAAAGAAGTAGGCTTGTCTGTAATGAGGTCCTCAGGGTTCTGCCTGCCCACACACCAGGTCGGATGCAATTTATTCAGAATTCCACACCAAAGGGATGAATCAGCGAGAAACCCCAGGTAGCACTTTCACCTTCGATCATGCCAAGGCAGTCTCCAGCAACAAACACCACCATGCCTGCCAAAATTCCCCATGTTTCCAAATGACACTCTCACCAATGCCACCACTGACAACTGCTGAAAAACAGAGTACTGCTCACTGAGCACAAAAGCAAACAATTGGGTACTCCTGGAGGTTATTTCAGTAAAATTACACAGGAAAAAAGAAACTAAAGGTACTAAGAGACATCACATTCTTTTGAAGCCCATTCTGATTTTTTCTGAGGTCCAAACTTATAGATGTTCATGAATGCATGCCTAATAAAAATATTCACCACTGACTAATGCCTTTCAGATGAGTACTATGCTAAGCACTTTACAGACCTCATCTCATCTGATCCTTTTCAAGAAATCTATGAAGTATGTACTTCCCCTTGTATCTCCATTTTACAGATGACAAAATTGAGGCTGAATGGTTAAGCACTTTTCCAAGGTCACACAACTAAGAAGTTGCAATTACGCAGGTAACGAAACCCAGATATATAGAGTTTTACAGTTAAAAGGAGCATTTGAAAATGCTAATGATTTTATGACAATGTCCACAGTTAAGGTTAAATGGGAAAATTAAAAAAAAAAAAAAAAAGAAGCAAAAAAAAAAGGTTAAATGGGGCTGGGCACAGTGGCTCACGCCTGTAATCCCAGAACTTTGGGAGGCCAAGGCAGGCGGATCACGAGGTCAGGAGTTCGAGAGGGACGAGCCTGTCCAACATGCTGAAACTCTGTCTCTACTAAGAATACAAAAATTAGCCAGGCATGGTGGCAGGCATCTGTAATCCCAGCTACCTGGGAAGCTGAGGCAGGACAATTGCTTGAACCTGAGAGGCAGAGGTTGCAGTGAGCTGAGATCACGCCACTGCACTCCAGCCTGGGTGACACAGCGAGACTCTGACTCAAAAAAATAAACAAATAAAATAAAAAGATTAAATGGTATATGTCAATCATTTGGTCTCCAGAGTTTACATTAGAACAGCATTTTTTGTGTGCTGGGGGCAGTGACACACACCTGTAATCTCAGCATTTTGGGAGGCTGAAGTGGGACGACTGCTTGAGCCCAGGAGTTCAAGACCAGCCTGGGCAACATAGCAAGACCCTTTCTCTACTACAAACAATGTTTTAAAATTAGCAGGGGGGCGGGCACAGTGGCTCATGCCAGCACTTTGGGAGGCTGAGGCAGGTGGATCAGTTGAGGTCAGGAGTTCAAACCAGACTGGCCAACGTGGTGAAACACTGTCTCTACTAAAAACACAAAAAATTAGCTGGCCATGGTGGTGCACGCCTGTAACCCCAGCTATTCAGGAGGCTGAAACAGGAGAATCGTGTGAACCCAGGAGGCAGAGATTGCAGTGAGATGTGATTGTGCCACTGCACTCCAACCTGGGCAATAGAGCAAGACTTCGTCTCAATAAATAAATAAACAAAAAATAAAATAAAATTAGCAGAAAGTGGTGGCATGTGCCTGTAGTCCTAGCTACTTGGGAGGCTGAGGTGGGAGGATTCCCTGAGCCCAGGAGGTCAAGGCTGCAGTGAGCCATGATCTTGCCAGTACAGTCCAGCCTGGGCAACAGAGGGAGACCCTACCTCAGCAACAACAACAACAAAAGATACAATCAAAAGTGAAAGGGCAACCTACAGAATGGGAGATAATATTTGCAAGTCTGATTAAGAGTTAATGTACAGAATACATAAAGAACTCCTGTGCTTCCGCCACAGCCGCCATTGGAGAGCAGCAGCCATGGCTCTTCACTACCCTATTGCCGTGGGCCTCAACAAGGGCCACAAGGTGACCAAGAACGTGAGCAAGCACAGGCACAGCGCCACCACGGACGCTGACCAAACACACCAAATTCGTGTGGGACGTGATCCCGGAGGTGTATGGCTTTGCCCTGTACAAGCTGCACGTTATGGAGTTACTGAAGGTCTCCAAGAACAAATAAGCCCTCAAGTTCATCAAGAAAAGAGTGGGGACACACATCCACACCAAGAGGAAGTGGCGGAGCTAAGCAATGTTCTGGCCGCCATGAGGAAAGCCACTGCCAAGAAAGACTGAGCCTCCTCCCCTGCCCTCTCCCTGAAATAAAGAACAGTTTGACCTCCCACCAAACAAACAAAAAAAAAACTCCTGCAACTCAATAACAAAAACAATCAACCCAATTAAAAAATGGGCAAAGGATTTTTTAGATTAATTTTTTATTTTTGTGGATATATAGTAGGTGTATATATTTATGGGTTACATGAGATATTTTGGTACAGGCATGCAATTCATAATAATCACATCAGAGTAAATGGGGTGGTAAATATATACACATTTTTTAAATTATTTTTTATTTTTTCATTTATCATTTGCATTGTTTTAGTTTCAATTTCATTTATTTTTGTTCTGTCTCTCTTTTTTTTAAGAGACAGAACTTCACTCTGTCACCCAGGCTGGAGAGTAGTGGTGAAGTCAGAGCTCACTGCAGCCTCAAATTCACCTCAAGCATTTATCCTTTGTGTGAGAACACAAGAAGTTTGCCTTTCTGTACCCGATTTATTTCACTTAACATAATGATCTCCAGTTCCATCCATGTTGTTGCAAATGGCGGGACCTCATTCTTTTTTATGGCTGAGTAGTACTCCATTGTGTATGTGTACCACATTTTCTTTATCCATTCATCTGGGTTTTTTGTTTTGTTTTGTTTTGCTTTGAGATGGAATCTTGCGGGCAGCCCCCTGGTGCCAAGCAGCCTGAAAGTGCCCCAGCCCAGAAGCTAAGCTGAGATGGAATCTTGCTCTGTCACCCAGGCTAGAGTGGAGTGGTGTGATCTAGACTCACCACAACCTGCGCCTCCCAGGTTCAAGCGATTCTACTGCCTCAGCCTCCCGAGTAGCTGGGACTACAGGTGCGCACTACCATGCCTGGCTAATTTTTGTATTTTTCGTAGACATGGAGTTTCGCCATGTTGGCCACGCTGGTCTTGAATTTCTGACATCAAGTGATCCACCTGCCTCAGCCTCCCAAAGTACTGGGAATACAGGCATGGGCCACAGCACCCAGCCCCATTCTTCTGTTGATGACACTTAGGTTGCTGCCAAATCTTGGCAAATGTGAATAGTGCTGCAACAAACATGGGAGTACTCGTATCTTTCTGATATGCTGATTTCCTTTCTTTTGGGTATACACCCACTCAACAGTGGGATTGCTGGATCATATGGTAGCTCTATTTTCAGTTTTTTAAGGAACCTCCAAACTGTTCTCCATAGTGGTTGTACTAATTTACATTCCCACTAACAGTATACAAGGGTTCCCTTTTCTCTACATCCTCGCCAGCATTTGTTATTGTCTGTCTTTTGGATGAAAGCCATTTTAACTGGGGTGAGATGACATTTCATTGTAGTTTTGATTTGCACTTCTCTGACGATCAGGGATGCTGAGCACCTTCTTATAATCCTGTTTGCCATTCGTATGTCTTCTTTTGAGAAATAGCTATTCAGATTTTTTGCCCATTTTTAAGTATGATTATTAGATTTTTTTCCTTTAGAGTTGTTTGAGCTCTTTATAAGTTCTAGTTATTAATCTCTTGTCAGATGGGTAGTTTGCAAATATTTTCTCCCATTCTGTGGGTTGTCTCCTTACTTTGTTGTTTCTTTCCTTTGCTGTACAGAAGCTTTTTAACTGCGTGTAATCCCATTTGTTCATTTTTGCTTTGGTTGCCTATGCTGGTGGGGTATTGCTAAAAAAATCTTTGCCTACTCCAATGTGCTGAAGAATTTCCCCAATGTTTACTTGTACTAGTTTCATAGTTTGAGGTCTTAGATTTAAGTCATTAAGCCAGGTTGATTTGATTTTTTTATACAGTGAGATAAGGGTCTAGTTTCTTTTGCATATGGATGTCCAGTTTTCCCAGTACCATTTATTGAAGAGACTATCTTGGACCAAGGATTTGAACAGACATTTCTCCAAAGTTAATAAGGCCAATAAGCATATAAAAAGATGCTCAACATTATTAATCATCAGAGAAATGCAAATCAGAAACACAATAAAATATTACCTTATACTTATAGGATGGCTACTATACAAAAAAAAAAAAAATCACACCAGAAAATCACAAGTATCTTGAGCGCTGGTAGGATTGTAAAAGGGTGCAGCCAGTATGCAAAACAGTATGGAGATTCCTCAAAAAATTAAAAACAAATATCATATGATACAGTAATCACTCCTCTAGGTATATATCCAAAACAATTGAAAGCAGGGTCTTAAAGAAGTATTTGCACACATATGTTCACAAATGCAAATGAAGATTACTGACAATAACTAAGATGTGGAAGCAACCTAAATGTCCATTGACAAATGAATAAATAAAGAAAATTGAAATACAGCCGGGCATGGTGGCTCACGCCTGTAATCCCAGCATTTTGGGAGGTTGGTGGATAACCTGAGGTCAGGAGCTCGAGACCAGCCTGGCCAACATGGCAAAACCCCATCTCTACTAAAAATACAAAAAAAAAAAAAAAAATTAGCTGGGTATGGTAGCATGCATCTATAATCCCAGCTACTTGGGAGGCTGAGGCAAGAGAATTGCTTGAACCTGGGAGGCAGAGATTGCAGTGAGCCAAGATCACACCCCTGCATTCCAGCCTGGGAAACAGAGTGAGACTCTGTCACACACATAAAAAAATGGAATATATGTACTATGGAATATTACTCAGCCCTAAAAAGAAAGGAAATTAGGCTTGGTGCAGTGGCTCATGCCTGTAATCTCAGCACATTGAGAGGCCGAGGCAGGCAGATCACCTGAGATCAGGAGTTTGAGACCAGCCTGGCCAACATGGCGAAACCTCATCTCTACTAAAAGTACAAAAATTAGCCAGGCATGGTGGTCGGTGCCTGTAATCTCAGCTACTTGGGAGGCTGAGGCAGAACTGCTTGAACCGGCGAGGCAGAGGTTGCAGTGAGCTGAGATCGTGCCATTGTACTCCAGCCTGGGCGACAGAGTAAGACTTCATCTCAAAAAAAAAAGAAAGGAAAACATGGATGAAACTTGAAGACATTAGATTAAGTGAAATAAGGAAATAAGCCAGTCACAAAAAGACAAATACTATGTGATTCTACTTGTATGCGATATCTAAAGTAGTCAAATTCACAGAAACAGAAAGTAAGATGGTAGTTACAGGCAACTGGGAAAAGTTGAAAGAGAAGAGTTGTTTGATGTGTATAGAGCTTCAGATTTGCAAGATGAAAAAGCTTGGAAGATCTGTTTCATAACAATATGAATATATTATACTTAACACTACTAAATGGTATACTTAAAAATGGTTAAGACAGTAAATTTTATGTTTTGTGTATTTTACTACAATTTTAAAAAGCAAATATATGAGCAGTGGTGGCATTCAAATCTATGCCCCCAAGGAGGCTAGAATCTTAATACAGAACTTTTTTATTTTTTACTTTCTTTATATTTTGTAGAGCTGAGGTCTCACTATGTTGCTCAGGCTGGTCTCAAACTCCTGGCCTCCCAAAGTGCTAGAGACTACAAGTATGAGCCACCAGGCCCCGCACATTAGACTGCTCAGCCACACTACCCGCAGGTTCAATGGAAAAACAAAAACAAAAACGGTGGTGACTCTGACTTTAATTTCAACTTACATTCTGCTTTACCTCAGAAGAATTAAAGAAGACTGTTCTAACAATAACGCCAAACAGAACCTGATTAAAATTTAATATTACAAGGACAACTATGAAAATTAATATAAAAACAGCTGTGGCTGGCCCCAATGGTTCATGTCTGTAATCCCGACACTTTGGGAGGCCGAGGCAGGAGAACTGCTTGAGCCCAGGAGATGCTGCAATATAGTGAGATCTCACAGTATAGTCAGATCTCATCTCTACTAAACATTTTCAAAAAATTAGCCAGTGTGGGGCATGTGCCTGTAGTACCAGTTACTTGGAAGGCAAGATGGGAGGATCACTTGCGCCAGGAGTTTGAGGCTGCAGTGAGCTATGACTGCACCATTATACTCCAGCCTAGGGAACAGACCAAAATC
>NW_016107487.1:3481660-3484039 GCF_001604975.1 Cebus imitator | reverse complement strand
GGTTTCACCATGTTGACCAGGATGGTCTCGATCTCTTGACCTCGTGATCCACCCGCCTCGGCCTCCCACAGTGCTGGGATTACAGGCTTGAGCCACCGCGCCCGGCCCTATAATATTTAAAATAATATATAGTATGTTTAATATATAGTACAATAACACAACATATATGATATACAATAAGGAAATGTTATATGAATCCAAACTCCAATAATGTTGTTACTTGTTAATTGTGTTTACACTGGAATAGAATTTTAAGATAAAACTTAACAGCTGTGGCAGGGAGAGATAAAATATAACTTCTTTGAAGACATAAATATTGATATATCAGTATGAGATGAAAGGTAATAGACTGCAATCATTTTTTACACCCCCCGCAAAAAATAATACGGCCAGGTGCAGTGGCTTAGCACTTTAGGAGGCCAAGGCAGGAGGATCACTTGAACCCAGTAGCTCGAGACCAGTCTGGGCAACATGTCAAAACCCTGTCTCTACAAAAAATACAAAAATTAGCCAGGCGTGATGGTGCATGCCTGCAGTCCCAGTCACTTGGGAGGCTGAGGAGAAGCACCTGAGCCCAGGAGGTCAAGACTGCAGTGAGCCATGATTGCACCACTATACTCCGGCTTAAGCAAGACAGAGACCAGCCTCAAAAAAAAAAAGATTGTGACCATTATTATTATTACTACAAATCATCTCTGAGCTTGGAGTCTTCCATTTACACTCAAAAGGAGTTCAGTTCAAGTCCAATTTGAAAAAATTTTAAAAGAAAGTAAAAAGTATGCCCAACTAGAAGAGCAATCACCATGATCATGTCATCAGCAGCTTAAATCAGCCTTAACAACCCCAGGAGTGCCACAAAAGGGAAAGTTACCCTTCTGACTCCAAGCTTTCAGATTTAAATGTACAAGGCATTTCCAATCACATTTCTAACAGGCATGCATGCACAATGTAATAATACAAAGCACAATAAAAATTTCCAACAAACTGCACATCAATAGCCACTTCATTACCTAGAGTCTCTTTCATGTCCTAAGCGTTTTCGCCACAACAATTGGTTAAATGGGAAAAAAGTAGGGTATTTTGCAATAAAAAAAAATTTTTTTTATCTTACACACTTACAGAGATAAAATCTATACCATTCGTTCCTGTTTATCTTCCAACCTAGATCAACAATAAATTAAAACACACAATTGAACACTTATTCAAGTTCCAAACATCTTTCTATAAATTTACATACTAATTCATTTAATTCTCACAACTGTATGCAATAGATTTGTTATGATCCCCACCTACAAATGAGGAAACTGAGGCAAAGAGAAGTAACTAATGGCCAAGTATGGTAGCTCATGCCTGTAATCCCAACACTTTGGGAGGCCAAGAATGGGAAGCCACTTTGGGAGGCAGACTACTTCACCCCAGGAGTTCAAGACCAGCCTAGGCAACGTGGCAAAACTCCACCTCTGCAAAATACAGAAAAAAAAATATTAGCCAAGCATGGGGGTACACACCTGTACTCCGAGCAACCCAGGAGGCTGAGGTAAAAGGGTTGCTTGAGCCCAGGGAGGTTGAGGCTGAAGTGAGAAGTGATTGTGCCACTGCACTCCAGCCTGGGCGAAAGAGAGACTTTGTCTCAAAAAAAAAAAAAAAAAGAGAGAGAGAAAGAGAAGTAACTAGATCATGTCACACAGATAATAAATGGCAGGTTAATAATATTTACAAGGCTGGCCAGGCACAGTGACTCACACCTATAATCCCAGCACTTTGGGAGGCCGAGGCAGGCGGATTACTTGAGGTCAGGAGTTCAAGACCAGCCTGATCAACATGGAAAAACCCCGTCTCTACTAAAAATTTAAAAAATTAGCTGGGTGTGGTAGCATGCACCTGTAGTTCCAGCTACTCAGGAGGCTGAGACAGGAGAATTGCTTGAACCAGGGAGACAGAAGTTGCAGTGAGACTCCTCAAAAAAAAAAAATGTATATGTATGTACGTGTGTGTGTGTGTGTGTGTGTGTGTGTATATATATATATATATATATATGTATATGTATATATGTATATATATGCGTGTGTGTGTGGGTTTTATATATGACCTGTATGCATATGTCCCCTACAGCATGGTAGTCTTCTGAAAACATACTCCCTGGCTCTGGTAAAGAGAAGCACACCCCGATTTATGGGTCAGTCAGAAAGAGATGGTGTGTGTGTGCATGTGTGTATATACAAAAGGCTGGGCGCAGCGGCTCACACCTGTAAACCCAACACTTTGGGAAGCAAAGGCAGGAGGATAACTTGAGCCTAGGAGTTTGAGGCTGCAGTGAACTATGATCACACCACTGCACTCCAGCCTGGGCAACAGAGAGAGACTCTATCTCTTAAAAAA
>NW_016107487.1:3478496-3481450 GCF_001604975.1 Cebus imitator | reverse complement strand
CTACTCAGGAGGCTGAGGCAGGAGAATTGCCTGAACCCAGGAGGCGGAGGTTGCGGTGAGCCGAGATCGCGCCATTGCACTCCAGCCTGGGTAACAAGAGTGAAACTCCGTCTCAAAAAAAAAAAAATGTATAAAGCCAGGTGTGGTGGCATGTACCTGTAGTCTCCTAGCTACTTAGGAGGCTGAGGAAGGAAGATCACTTGAGCTCAGGCTTCAAAACCAGCCCAGGCAATATAGTGAAACCCCTTATAATAAATAAAAATTTAAACAAGCAAAATATATGTACTTACTAAGTCATACATTAAATCACGCCTGGGATTCATGGATGTCCCTACAGCTACAGTCAATGTATGTGTTATTTTTTAAGTTCCTCACTTGATACCATTTTGCTTCCTCACACTCACATTTGGATGGCCATTTCATTAGGATACGTGGTAGGACGAGGACAATGATGAATGAAAAGTTCACTCTTTCAAAGTCACTGGGATTGGCCACAGAGAACTGGGCTCCTCTCCCAGTTTTTAAAGGGCTGCTATTATTCCGCCAGATCTCTTTTCTTCCTGGAATCACCTCCACCTTTGCTTTTCTCACTTCTCCCTTAGCAGACAGGAACATGCTGCTATCGCCCTTGCCAGAGGAATCTGGGCTCTGCCTCCTAAACATAGTTTCCCCTCTGTGGTTCCTCTTGTCATCTGTTTTGGCAACAGAGGTACCAGATCCACATTCTCTCTTTATTGCGAAACAGGGACTGACGACCCTCTACAAAGAAACAACCAAGTTTCTAACTGCAAATGCAAAGGCAACAATACCTGGCCTGCTAAGACAGGGGCTATCCATCATATGTAAATCTCAATCAAAGTGTGTTTCTGTGAAAAATTACAGGCAATTACTACAAATAACCCTTATCTTCTGTGGCTCCTTTTGGCATAATTCAATTTTCAACCTAAATACATGACTTAGGTGCATTGTGGAACAGCCTGAGGTAGTGTCTTGCAAGGCGCTCTGTCCCGCTCGTGTGAGTTTGTACAGACAGACTCTAAAACCTCAGAAAGAAGCTTGGGCAACATAGAAGACCCCATTTAAAAACAACAACAAAAACAAAAAACAAAAAAAAAATCTCAGGAAGAAACAGTTTTGATACTCTATCAGTGTGGCAGGCTTTTGTTTCTTAAAGTTTTAGAGATGAAGAACTGAAGACCATTAAACATATAAGAGAAGACAGAATGGCTGGGCATGGTGGCTCACGCCTGTAATCCCAACACTTTGGGAGGCCAAGGCAAGCCAATCACCTAAGGTCAGGAGTTCGAGACCAGCCTGGCCAAGGTGGTGAAACCCTGTCTCTACTAAAAATACAAAATTACCTGGGCATGGTGGTGTATGCCCGTAGTCCCAGCTACTCGGGAGGCTGAGGCAGGAGAATTGCTTGAACCCAGGAGGTGGAGGTTGCAGTGAGCCAAGATTGCGCCACTGCACTCCAAACTGGGCAACAAAGACCGAAACTCCACCTCAAAAAAAGGACAACAAAAAAAGAGATGACAGAATGGTATTATGACTCCCCCAAATATTCAACCCCATTCACCATCGGCCCAAAGCCAGTTCTTCCCCCCTCCACACCCTCGTCTACTTTCCTCATGTCTTATTTTGAAGCAAATCCCAGTCTGTGGGCATTTATCCCAGAGTCCTTTCTCACCCTCCCTGCCTGGCAAGTCAACCAAGTGTGCACAAAGGAAGGCAGAAAATGTCCATGGCTTCAGTCTGATTTTCCTGAGACAGGTCACTTGTAGCCAGGGTGATGCAATGTCCTGGAGGCAGGATGGGATGACAACATATTAACTTGGATATGGCTCTAAGCCCATGGAGCCTGTTAATTCATTCATCATGCAGTAAAGCTCATGAGTGAGTGCCTACTATATGTCAGGCTCTACAGAGCCACAGAGAGATATATAAAGATAAATTAGGCGGGGCGGTAGTGGTGCACGCCTATAATCCCAACACTTTGGGAGGCTGAGGTGGGTGGATTACGAGGTCAGGAGTTTGAGGTCAGCCTGGCCAATATGGTGAAACCCCATCTCTACTAAAAATACAAAACTTAGCCGGGCATGGTGGCATGCATCTATAGTCCCAGCTACTCAGGAGACTGAGGCAGGGGAATTGCTTGAACCCAGGAGGTAGAGGTTGCAGTGAGCCAAGATCGCACCACTGCACTCTAGCCTGGGCAACAGAGTAAGGCTGTGTCTAAAAAAAAAAAAAAAAAAAAGATAAATTAAAGATAGAACTTAAGCATAGTTATGTAAAATGTTATTGGGGAAACCAGATGAAGGGTTTAACAGAACTCTCTGTGCTGTTTTTACAACTTCTTGTTGAGTATAAAACTATTTCAAGTCAGGCAAGGTGGCTCACACCTGTAATCTCAGCATTTTGGAAGGCTGAGGTGGGAGGACTTCTTGAAGCCAGGAGTTTGAGACCAGCATGGGCAACATAGCAAGAACTCCCATCTCTACAAGAAAAAAAAAAAAAAAAAAAAAGCAGGCATGATGATGCATGCTTGTAGCCCTAGCTAGTCAGGACTGGGGAAAACTGCCTGCATCCAGGAGTTCCAGGCTGCAGTGAGCCGTGATTGCGCCACTGCACTCCAGTCTGGGCAACAAAGCAAGACTCTGTCTATAACTATAAATAAATAAATAATTGTTAAATCATTTCCAAATAAAAAGATTTTAAAAAGAAGGCAGACTTAAAGTTTGCGACCTAGGAAAGGGTAAGATATACCCTCCCTAACAACAATCCTATCATTAAAAACTCAAAAATAGAATATAGAAAGTAATAAATGCTATAACTGGCCGGGCGCAGTGGCTCACGCCTATAATTCCAGCACTTTGGGAGGCCGAGGCGGGTGGATCACGAGGTCAAGAGATTGAGACCATCCTGGTCAACATGGTGAAACCCCGTCTCTACTA
>NW_016107487.1:3472846-3477285 GCF_001604975.1 Cebus imitator | reverse complement strand
CTTTACTGATTTTACTTTATTTAGTGTAACTTTTAGCTTACACTCAGAACCTAAAGAGAAATAACCCAATGAAACCTTTTGTGTTAATGATTAAAAACAATACTCATTTCCATGAGTGAATTTTTTTCCCATTTATTTATTTTATTGCATTTTAGGTTTTGGGGTACATGTGAAGAACATGCAAAATTGTTGTATAGTTACACACGTGGCAGTGTGATTTGCTGCCTTCCTCCGCATCACCTGTATCTGGCATTTCTCCCCTTGCTATCTCTCCCCAGCTCCCCACCCCTAACCGTCCCTCCCCTATTTCCCCCCAACTGACCCCAGTGTGTAGTGCTCCCCTCCCTGTGTCCATGTGTTCTGAACCGGCTCCATGGACAAACCAGAGGTGTTTCTGTGTGTGCCTTGCCTGAGGCTCTTGAGAGTTGGGGACATCATCTCTTTCTGACTGACCCATAAATCAGGGTGCACTTCCCTTCACCAGAGCCAGGGAGTATGTTTTCAGAAGACTACCGTGCTGTAGGGGACATACATATACAGGAGAAGAAATAAAAAATCTGTGGTTCTGACTCTCACTGCTAAAAACTTTCCAGAGATGAGAGCAGCAGAAACCCAGGCCTGACAGCAGCTGCACTCCCTGGCCCCAAATTCTCCACTCTGGGTGGGCCCCCTTAATCTTCAGGTGCTGCAATCTCTTCCTGCAGCTTCACCACCACCCCACCATACACATATTTGCCTAAATAACGCAAGATCAAGCTCAATAATCTGTTCCTATTCCATATACAACTACCACATGGGTTCTATTACTTTTTATTTAACTGGCAATTAATTAGTAAAAGAATTATGAAGGTTGGGCGCGGTGGCTCACACCTGTAATCCCAGCATTTTGGGAGGCTGAGGCAGGCAGATCATGAGGTCTGGAGACCGAGGCCAGCCTGGCCAACATGGTGAAACCCCATCTCTACTAAAAATACAAAACTTAGCTCGGTGTGGTGGTACACGCCTGTAGTCCCAGCTACTGGGGAGGCTGAGGCAGAAGAATCGCTTGAACCCAGGAGATAGAGATTGCAACTAGCCAAGATCGCACCACTGCACTCCAGCCTGGCAACAGAGTGAGACTCCGTTTCCCCCCAGCACAAAAAAAAAGAATTATGAGACTAGAAACAACATGAAGAAATCTACCTCTTCAAACAAGATCATCCTACAAAAAGCAGTAACAATTCTTTTCTTTAATAGTATTTTACCATTTTGGCTTCAAGACAGGTTTTACCTACAGAAGAATTTGGGAAGATGAATTTCAACAAATGATATTTTTAATTTTTGTAGGTTTCAATATTTTATTCAAGTTTTATTTTAAGTGATGTTAATTACAGCACTTGAAGGGGAGGATCTAATTCCACACAAAATGAAAGACTCTAAAATGTATCCATTAAACTGCTAAAAAATAAATTGAGTGGTGAGAATGCAACAGAAGTCCAATTTAGATTCTAAGTGTTGTCACCATGTGATTACAATCACACAGCCTCTCCCCAGCTCATAGCTGGAGCTCCTGGAAGCTATTTCATACTCCAGTACAAGGGCAAAAAAGCACAACACGAGAAGGCATTCAGTCCTGAATTACCAGCTTCATCAGATCCACCCTCTCTACCCCAAAATGGTACAAAAGAAGCAGCTATCACACCTTGCGGACCTTTTGGTATAAGAGAGGAGACGAAGGATTGGGATGGGAGCAGGTCACGAAGATCTGTCTAAAAAGGTCCCTTAGCCAGGCACGGTGGCTCATGCCTGTAATCCCAGCACTTTGGGAGGCCGAGGCAGGCGGACCACTTGAGGTAAGGAGTTGGAGACCAGCCTGACCAACATGGTGAAACCCCATCTCTATTAAAAATACAAAAATTAGCCAGGCGTGGTGGTGCGTGCCTATAATCCTAGCTACTGGGAGGCTAAGGCACAGAAATCACTTGAACCTGGGAGGCAGAAGTTGCAGTGAGCAAACAGAGCAAGACTCCACCTCAAAAATAAATAAATAAATAATAAAAATAAAAATAAAAAAGCCCTTGTCAGGTGAATTTGTACACACATGAAGCAATGAGCCTCTCAACAACTGGGGTTAGGAAACCAAGGCTCAACTATCAGGAAGTCACAGTTTCATTCATTTATTCAATACAAATTTACAAAGTGCCTATACTTGATCAGCTTCCACTTGCAGCCACTTCTAGGTTTTTTTAAACCCATCATCCCTAGAAGGGCCACCAAATTCCCCCCAAGTCTACAGCTAAAGGGATCTTTTTTAGAATTGGATTTCTTCCGCACCTTTGAAAAGGTAGCACTCTTTTTGAATCATCTTTAACCTGAAGGTCTAGCACAATATTCAGCAATACTTGCATCTCAGACATATGTTAAAAGAGACATTAAATTCTGAAGGTAGCTATACTGCAAAAAAGTTTAAAATTAAACAACTATACAATATTCATTTATGCTTGAAATTCTAGTCCTAGACATGGCCACCAGCATTGACTGAAGTTCTTGCCATCCAGCTGAGCTGACGGCATCAACTTGATGCTTGACTTTATGGTCTGAGTGTATCCTAAACCTATCAGGCTAGGGTTGTTCACTTTAGCCAAGAAGCAGACATCAGGGTCCATCTGATACTTGGCTGCGATTCTGAAGTGAATGTTAATGTTTCCCGATGTCCAGGCGAGCTTAACAGCAGTCTCCAATTTCCTATTCACCTCTGGGAAATAGAGGTGCCAAATTCTGCCTCATCATTCACCTAAGTGTGAAGCTGGAATTCATCAGTCTTATAGCCAAGAGCAAAGTTCCTCTGGGTCTCTAAATTCATCCAGTAGCCAGCCAGCCAGCCCTCATAACGCAGCCCGAGAGCACCCGAGATTGAAGGCCCAGCAATGTCAAAATCCACAGTGCAACCCAGGTTGATATGCTCCTGCCTATATCGGGTTTTGATTTTAGCATGTTTCCCCCAGCATTAGGTGAGAAGCAACAAATCAAAGGTCAGCTTCAGTCCACATGCAAGCTGATCCTCCACGCAATCTTGATACCTAGTGTGTGGTCAGTGTTCTATTTCTCCATAATCATCAGGCCATACCTGGTCCATCTGTACTTGGTTTCCAGGCTGCCAGTCACTTTAGTGGCCTCAGTGTTGGCAGAGCCTGAATTTGTAAATTCCAATCCATTCTCAGATTTTGTTTTCAAATCAAGTTTTATTAAGCCAAATCCATAGCCCTTGATGAACACATCCCTGGCAGATTTGCCAAGATCAGCATACGTGGGAAGCATAGCCATCCTCTGCTCAGAGGCGGTGGCGGGCTTGGTGGTGGCTGCAGCGGGGGCTGCCTCAACAGATTATATTTTTGAAAAGTGAGGTAGTTCATTCTGATATCATTATTTGCTATTTTCTAACCACAGGTAACTAATTTGTCCAGTGCTCAACTCAGATTCTTTTTACTTAATTACTGTATACTAGGTACTCACTGCAAACATTGGGACAATGATACTTCTATGCACACAAAGTTTCCAACATGTACATTAAACAAGTTGCCCAGGTTGGTCGAGAACTGCTGGCCTCAAGTGATCCACCTGCCCTGGCCTCCCAAAGTGCTGTGATTACAGACAATGAGCCTCTAAACCCAGCCAAAACAAAAGATTTAATCAAAGTAGGGACATTTCAAAGTATCTGCACTATATATAAGGCCTTCCTGACTGCAGTCATGAATACAAAAACATTTGCAGTACTAAAAGCAGCAATACTCAAATACTGTGAGTACTGAGGTATTGCTGCCTCCCAACTCTCAGATAAGAGCTAATATTCATGAGTTATCATGCAAGGCTTCAGATCTGCCACTCTCCGCCTTGCACCATCTGCTCCACCTAATGGAAAGTAACACAGTCCCCAATCTTCTCACGCCTCTTGCCTTTGCACATCTACCCTCCTTTCTTAGCCAACATCAACCAGGCCTTCAAGTCTGAGCTCAAGCATCACCACCCCAAGGAATCCTTATCTTAGGTCCACTAGCATGGCTGAGTTTCTCCCTGGTGTTCCTACAGCAGCCAGTGCTTATCTCTAGCAATGCACATAGCACATCAGGTAGTGATTGTACATTTAGCCGTCTGTCTCTCCAGCTAGGAAGCAAGTGGTGCTGTGTGTCTTTAAAAAAAAAAAAAAATCACTACATTGCCTAATCATGGTACACAGAAAATATGCTGTTTGACTAAATTCATGGCACAATAAATTTTATCATTAGGGAATTCAACTGTTTTATCAGTCTAATGGAATGCTTAGGACAAAATTATATATTTGGTGTGCTGATTTAAAAAAAAAAAAACAGGCCGGGCGCGGTGGCTCAAGCCTGTAATCCCAGCACTTTGGGAGGCCGAGGCGGGTGGATCACCAGGTCAAGAGATCGAGACCATCCTGGTCA
>NW_016107487.1:3459533-3472670 GCF_001604975.1 Cebus imitator | reverse complement strand
AAATAAAATAAATAAATAAAAAATAAAAAAAAAACAAAGATAATGCATTACTATCCTTACTTCAAACCACTCGAAGATTAATGAGATGGAGTATAGTACTAAATGTAAAAGTAAAAACTATAAAGATTTTATTTTTTTAGGAGTATTTAATTAATTTATTTTTTATTTTATTTTATTTTTTTCAGACAAAGTCTCACTCTGTTGCCCAGGCTGGAGTGCAGTGGCGTGATCTGGGCTCCCTGCAACCTCCACCTCCCGAGTTCAAGTTATTCTCCTACCTCAGCCTCCTGAGTAGCTGGGACTACTCAGGCACGCACCATCATGCCCAGCTAATTTTTTTGTATTTTTTAGTAGAAATGGGGTTTCATTATGTTGGCCAGGCTAGTCTTGAACCCTTGACCTTGTGATCCACCCGCCTCAACCTCCCAAAGTGCTAGGATTACAGTCGTGAGCCACCACGCCCCCGCCCCATTATTATTATTATTTTGAAAAAGGGTCTGGCTCTGTCACTCAGACTGGAATACAGTTGCACAATCATGGCTCACTACTGCCTCTAACTCCCGGGCTCAGGAGATCCTCCCACCTCAGCCTCCCAAGTAGCTGGGACTACAGGCATTGACCATCACACCCAGCTAGTTTTTGTATTTTTAGTAGAGATGAGATTTCACCATGTTACCCAGGCTGGTCTCGAACTCCAGGGTTCAAGTGATCCACCAGCATCAGCCTATAAAAATTTTGGGGCGGAGTGTGGTGGCTCATGCCTGTAATCCCAGTGCTTTGGGAGGCCAAGGCAGGCAGTTCATGAGGTCAGGAGTTCAAGACCAGCCTGGCCAAAATGGTGAAACCCCACCTCTACTAAAAATACAAAAATTAGCCGGGTGTGGTGGCACACACCTGTAGTCACAGCTACTCAGGGGGCTGAGGCAGAAGAATTGCTTGAACCCAGGAGGCAGAGGTTGCGGTGAGCCAAGATCAAGCCACTGCACTCCAGCCTGGTTGACATAGCAAGACTCTGTCTCAAAAATAAAAAGAAAGATTTTAGAAGAAAACATAGGAATAATCTTTGTGACTTGGGAAACAGGCTAACTTTCTTACGTAGGGCAGAAAAAGCATGAAAGAAAATACTGATAAATAGACTTTACCAAAATTAAAAACTTTAGTATAATAAAAGACACCAGTAAGAAAATGAATAAGCAAGCCAGAAACAAGAGGAAAATATTCACAACACATCTGCCAAAGGACTAGTATTCAGATTGCACAAAGAACTCCTAAAACTCAATAGCAAATAGCAAAACTAAATAACCTTTTTTTTTTTTTGAGACGGAGTTTCGCTCTTGTTGCCAGGCTGGAGTGCAACGGCGTGATCTTGGCTCACTGCAACCTCCACCTCCTGCGTTCAAGCAATTCTCCTGTCTCAGCCTCCTGAGTAACTGGGATTACAGGCATGTACCACCACATCCGGCTGATTTTGTATTGTTAGTAAAGATGGGGTTTCTTCATTTTGGTCAGGCTGGTCTCAAACTCCCAACCTCAGGTGATCCACCTGCCTCAGCCTCCCAAACTGCTGGGATTACAGGCATGAGCCCCCGGGGCCTGGCCAAAAATAACCCATTTTTTAAAAAATAGGCTAAATATGTGGACAAACACTTCACATAATAAATTATGTAAAAGGCCAACAAGCTAATGAAAAAGATGATCATCTCTTTGTCATCAGAGAAATTAAAACCACAATGACATATTACTACACTCCCAACAGAATAACTAAAATTTGTAAGAGCAGTAACACCAAGTTTGTGAAGTAACTGAAACCGCATACAATCAGACACCACACAACGACATTTCTGTCAACAATGAATCATATATATGACAGTGGTTCCATAAGATTACAATACTGCATTTTTACTGTACCTTTTCTCTGTTTAGGTACGTTTAAATGTACAAAGAGGCCAGACGCAATGGCTCACACCTGTAATCCCAACATCTTGGGAGGCCGAGATAGGCGGATCACCTGAGGTCAGGAGTTTGAGACCAGCCTGGTCAACATGGTGAAACCCTGTCTCTAACAAAAATACAAAAATTAGTCAAGTGGGATGGGGCCTGCCTGTAACATCAGCTTCTCGGGAGGCTGAGGCAGGAGAATTACTTGAACCCAAGAGGTGGAGGTTGCAGTGAGCCGAGATTGTGTGCCACTGCACTACAGCCTTGGTGATAGAGACTCTATCTCAAAAAAAAAAAAAAAAATCACAAAAAAAACAATGTACAAGTAATTACCACTGTGTTATAACTGCCTACAGTATTCAGTAGATGCTGCATAGGTTTGTGGCCTAGGAGCAACAGGCTACACCATACAGCCTAAGTGGTGAGGTATGTAGTAGGCAATACCATCTCAGTTGGTGTGAGGATGCTCTACGGTGTTCGCAGAGCAAGGAAATTGCCTAACAACGCATCTCCTGTCCTTATGTGACACACGACTGTACACTGTTGGTACAGAATGGTAGACTGTTGCAAAAGTTAATGTAGTTTTTGCCATGGGAATTAGTGGCAAAAATCACAATTACTTTTTTTTTTTTTTTTTTTGAGACCAAGTCTCACTTTGTTGCCCAGGCTGGAGTGCAGTGGCATGATCTCAGCTCACTGCAACCTCTGCCTCTTGGGTTCAAGCAATTCTCCTGTCTCAGCCTCCCTAGTAGCTGGAAGTACAGGTGCCTGCCACCATACCTGGCTAATTTTTGCATTTTTAGTAGAGACAGGGTTTCACCACGTTGGCCAGGCTGACCTCCAACTCCTGACTTCAGGTGACCCGTCTGCCTTGGCTTCCCAAAGTGCTGGGATTACAGGCGTAAGCCACCGTGCCCAGCCAAAAACAGACCTTTTATAAAAACATAAAAATACATTAAACCACTCCATGAAGATAAACATGAAATTAAGGTGAAATGGACAATTTCTCAGAAAAATGAATCAGACCAAAATTTTCAGTTTTAGAAAAACTGGAAAAACTGAATGGTCCTACAAAGATTAAAAAAAAAAAAAAACTGAATCTACACTTTGAAATCTATCCACCGAAAGATGCACATCAGGTCCAGATGATTCTACAGGCAAGTTCTATCAAATACCCAGAATGAATAATCCTTATTTTATATAACACTATCCCAAATAATTTAAAGAGCAGTTACCAACTCATTTTAAAAAGTTAGTGAGCCAGGCGCGGTGGCTTACGCCTGTAATCCCATAACTTTGGGAGGCAGAGACAGGTGGATCATGAGCTCAAGAGATTGAGACCATCCCGGCCAACATGGTGAAACCCCGTCTGTACTAAAAATACAAAAAAAATTAGCCAGGCATGGTGGTGCGTGCCTGTAGTCCCAGCTACTCGGGAGGCTGAGGCAGGAGAATTGCTTGAAACCGGAAAACAGAAGTTGCAGTGAGCTGGGATGCGCCACTGCACTCCAGCCTGGCGATAGAGTGAGACTCCATCTCAAGAAAAAAAAATCGGTAAAATGCTGGGCGCAGCAACTCACACCTGTAATCCCAGCACTTTGGGAGGCCAATGTGGGTGGATAACTTGAGGTCAGGAGTTTGAAACCAGTCTGGCCAACTTGGTGAAAACACGTCTCTACCAAAAATACAAAAATGAGCCAGGCATGGTGGCACATGTCTGTAATCTCAGCTACTTGGGAGGCTAGGAGGCAGAGGTTGCAGTGAGTCAAGATTATGCCACCGCATTCCAGCCTGGGTGACAGAGTGAGACTCTGTCTCAAAAAAAAAAAAAAGTTAGTGAAATCATGCCCAGGTGTGCTGGTTCACAACAGTAATCCCAGCACTTTGGGAGGCCCACACAGGCAGACTGCTTGAGCCCAGGAGTTCAAGACCAACCTGGACAACATGGCAAAATTCAGTCTCTACAAAAAATAAAAAAATTAGCCAGGCATGGTAGCATGCACCTGTAGTCCTAGCTACTGGGGAGCTGAGGTGGAAGGATCGCTTGAGTCTGGAGAGGTTGAGGCTATAGCTACTGAAATCCTGATACCAAACCCAAACAGACAGTACAAGAGAGAAAAACTATAGGCCAATCTCATTTAGAAACATATATGCAAAAATTCTACATAAATTAGCAAGTGTGATCTAAAAATGTATTTAAAAATAAAAAGACAAGAATGCCAGCAGTCACCACTTCGCATCAGTACAACTCTAAAGGGTTTAACCACTGGAACAAGACAAAGGTGTTATAAAGGTTGCAAAGACTGTATTTCCAGATAGTATCATGTCTACATTACAACAAAAATAGATTTTATGAGTTATTAGAATAAATGAAAAGTACAGGTGCTCTTTGACATACAATGAAGTTAAATTTCAGTAAACTCATCATAAACCAAAAAATCTTAAAATGAACCATCATAAATTAGGAACAGTCCATATTGCTACATATAAGATGAAGGTACAAAATCAACTGTACAGCTATATCGGCAAAAGGCAGAAACTGTAATTTTAAAAAAGAATATAATCAGCAATAGCAACACAAGTTATAAGGTACCTATATATAAATCTAACGAAAGGTATAAAATAATTTTTAGGCCGGGCGCGGTGGCTCAAGCCTGTAATCCCAGCACTTTGAGAGGCCGAGGCGGGTGGATCACGAGGTCAAGAGATCGAGACCATCCTGGTCAACATGGTGAAACCCAGGCTCTACTAAAAATACAAAAAAAAAAAAAATTAGCTGGGCATGGTGGTGCGTGCCTGTAATCCCAGCTACTCAGGAGGCTGAGGCAGGAGAATTGCCTGAACCCAGGAGGCGGAGGTTGCGGTGAGCCGAGATCGCGCCATTGCACTCCAGCCTGGGTAACATGAGTGAAACTCCGTCTCAAAAAAAAAAACAAATGAAATAAAATAAAATAATTTTTAGATGAAAGCCATAAAACTTTATTGAAAGGCCTTAAAGAACAATGAAGTAGAATTATATATACTATGTTCATGGATAATAAAACTAAATAACGTAAAAATGCCAACTCTCCAAATTAATCCATAAATTTAACGCAAAAAAATTTAGTGTAATGTGATCAAAATTCCCAAGAACGGTTCTCATGGAAATTAATAAGCTGTCTATATTGTTTCAGGAATTAAGACAGTATAGTGTTGATGCTAGAATTAATATAATAGTGAACCTAGAAGTAAATCCATATATCCACATAAAAAAGATATATGGCAAATGAGGCTCTTTAGATTAGTGAAGTACATACTGGACTATGCTATAGTGCTGGGGAAAGTGTTACACACATGAATAAAATTAAATTCCTCACATAAATAGTTATAGATCAACTAGGCCAGGCGCAGAGGCTCAGATCTGTAATACCAACACATTAGGAGGCCAAGCCGGGCAGATCATGAGGTTAGGAGATCCAGACCATCCTGGCCAATGTGGTGAAACCTTGTCTCTACTAAAATACAAAAATTAGCTGGGCATGGTGGTGCATGCCTATAGTCCCAGCTACTTGGGAGGCTGAGGCAGGGGAATTGCTTGAACCTGGTAGGTGGAGATTGCAGTGAGCCAAGATCGTGCCACTGCACTCCAGCCTGGGTAACAGAGCAAGACTCCATCTCAAAAAATAATAATAATAATTATTATTATTATTATAAGTATAGGTGGACTACAGGCTCAATTTGAAATGTAAAAGTTAATTATTTATAAATGTATTTACAACTTTAAAGAAAATATAAAAGAATCTTTATGATTTTGAAGACAATATTGGATGTTTTCTCAGATAAGTTAAAAATCACACTAACCGGCCAGGTACGGTGGCTCACACCTGTAATCCCAGCACTTTGGGAGGCCGAGGCGGGTGGATCATTAGGTCAAGAGATCGAGACCATCCAGGCCAACATGGTAAAACCCCGTCTCTACTAAAAATACAAAAAAATTAGCCAGGCGTGATGGTGCGTGCCTGTAGTGCTGGCTACTCAGGAGGCTGAGGCAGGAGAATTGCCTGAAACCAGAAGTTGCAGTGAGCTGGGATGCACCACTGCACTCCAGCCTGGCGACAGAGCAAGGCTATGTCAAAAAAAAAAAAAAAAATCACACTAACCATAAAAAAAGATATTGATAAATTTGTCTATTAAAATATACAGCTTTAGCTGGGTGAGGTAGCTCAAGCCTGTAATCACAGCACTTTGGGAGGCCGAGGTGGGCGGATCACGAGGTCAAGAGATCAAGACCATCCTGGCCAACATGGTGAAACTCCGTCTCTACTAAATATACAAAAATTAGCTGGGTGTGGTGGTGTGCGCCTGTAGTCCCAGCTACTCAGGAGGCTAAGGCAGGAGAATTGCTTGAACCCGGGAAGTGGATGTTGCAGTGAGCCGAGATTGTGCCACTGCACTCCAGCCTAGCACCTGGTGACAGAGTGAGACTCTGTCTCAAAAAAAAAAAAAAAAAAAAAAATGTACAGCTTCTTCCTTTTGCTGCCTGACTGCTGCCATCATGGGTGGCATGCATGCTCCCAGGAAGGGCCTGTCCCAGTTGGATCTGTCCTATCACTGCTGCATCCCCACCTTGGCTGAAGTTGACATCTGATGAAGTGAAGGAGCAGATTTACAAACTGGCCAAGAAGGGCTGACTCCTTCACAAATCGGTGTGATCCTGAGAGACTCACATGGTGTTACACAAGTACATTTTGTGACGGGCAATAAAATCTCAAGAATTCTCAAGTCCAAAGGACTTGCTCCTGATCTCCCTGAAGATCTCTACCATTTAATTAAGAAAGCAGTTGCTGTTTGAAAGCATCCTCAGAGGAATAGAAACGATAAGAATGCTAAATTCTGTCTGATTCTGATAGAGAGCTGGATTCACTATTTGGCTTGATATTATAAGACAAAGCGAGTCCTCCCTCCCAGTTGGAAATATGAGTCATCTACAGCCTCTGTCCTGGTCGCATAAATTTGTCTATGTACTCAAGTAACAAAGTAATTGTTTAAAATTTTTTTAAATGTACAGATTCTATAAGCCCAAAAACACCTAAAGCAAAGTAAAAATACCAGCCACAGTCAGAAAGAAGATATTTGCAGCCAGGCACGGTAGCTCACGCCTATAATCCAGATACTCTGAGGTCAGTATAGGAGGATTGCAGGAGTTCGAGACCAGCCTGGGCAACATAGTAAAACCCTGTCTCTACAAATATTTTAAAATAAACCAATAAATAAAAGAAAATATTTGCAATGCACAATCAGTACCTAGGATGTGTAATCAACCACTAAGAAAAAGGAAAGTCAGGATCAGGCATGGTGGCTCACAACTGTAATACTGGCACTTTGGAAGGCTGAGGCAGGCACATGCCTTGAGCCCAGGAGTTTGAAACCAGCCGGGGCAACAAAGTGGGACCCTATCTCTATAAAAACATACAAAAATTAGCCAGGTGTGGTGGCATGTAGTCCCAATACTCAGGAGGCTAAGGTGGGAGGCTGAGGCTGCAGCGAGCCATGGTCACATCACTGCACTCCAGCCTGGGCAACAGAGCAGGTCTCCGTCTCGGAAAAAAAAAGGGGGGGGTGGGCAGAAGGGGTGGCTTTCAAATCTATAATCCAAGCACTTTGGGAGGCCAACGCAGAAGGATTGGCACCAGCCTAGGCAACACAGTGAGATCTAACTCTACAAAAAATGTTTAAATTAGCCAGGCATGGTGGTAAATGCCTATAGTACCAGCTAATTGGAAAGCTGAGGCTAAAGGATCACTTGAGCCCAGGGCTTCAAGGCTGCAGTGAGCTATGATCTTGCCACTGCACTCCAGCCTGGGCAACAGAGTGATACTGTCTCAAAAAAAAAAAAAAATTTAGATATATTCACACAAAAATTTGGACACAAATATTCATAGCAGTCATAATAACTAAACAGTAAAAACAATACAAATGTTCAACTGATGAATGGGTAAACAAAATGTTATATAACCATATAATAGATTATTATCCAGTCATAAAAGGAATGAAATACCACATGGATGAATCTTGATAATAAACTAAGTGAAAGTAGCCAGACACAAAAGGTTCCATGTTGTATAATTGTATTCATATGTAATGTCCAGAATAGGCAAATCCATGGAGAAAGAAAGCAGATGGTTGCCAGGGTGCAAGGAGGGGGAACAGGGTGTGACTGCTAACAAGTAGGTTTCTTTCTGGGGTGATGAAAATGTTCTGGAATAGTCATGATAGTTGTACAATGTAGTGCATATCATTAAAAACCACCAAATTGCACACTTGAAATGGTAGATTTTATTATGTGAATATCTCCATTTTTAAAAAAGGAATTAACTAATAATACAAACAACATGTAGAAAAATGTTTTTAAACATTATGCTGATCAAAACAACCCAGACATGAGGCTGGATGCAGTGGCTCATGCCTGTAATCCCAGCACTTTGGGAGGCTGAGGCAGGAGGATTGCTTGAGCCAGGGAGGTTGAGGCAGCAGTGAGCCATGATTTTACCACTGCACTCCAGCCTCAGTGACAGAGTGAGACCCTGTATCTCAAGAAAAAAAGAAAGCAAGAAAGAAAAAAAACAAAGAAAGAACCAGAAAAAAAGCAAGATATATTTCTTATCTACCAGATTAGCAAAGCGTTACAGTGTGACTAAATGTAGAAATGGCAAGGATATTGAACAACAGGACTCAAACATGAACATGAAGCTGAGCTAAAAAGGCAAGCTGCAGACTCCATTGATTATAACATTTATAAAAATAGTTTATGCTAAACAATGTTATATTTTATGTAGATATATAATCATATATTAAATGTATTTTTAAGTACATGGAAATAACATCAAAGTCAGGAGAGTGCCACTTTCTGTGGAAATAAAGGGATTTCAATGGGAAAGAGGCACTAAGTTAACTTCAGCTGCAAATTTTTTTTTATGAGACAAGGACTCACTCCGTCGCCCAGGCTGGAGTGCACTGGCATGATCTTGGCTCACTGCAACCTCTGCCTCCTGGGTTCCAGTGATTCTCCCACCTCAGCCTCCTCAGTAGCTGGAACTACAGGCATGTGCCAACATGCCCGGCTAAATTTTGTATTTTTTTGGTAAAGACAGGGTTTTACCACGTTGGCCAGGCTGGTCTCAAACTCCTGGCCTCAGGTGATCCACCCACCTTGGCCTCTCAAAGTGCTGGGATTACAGGCTCAATGGCATTTTTAATGTTTTATTTCTTTAGTTGGGTAGTGGGTACACAGATGTTCACTGTTATCATCCATTGTTTTTTATATGCCTGAAGACTTTATAATGACTTTTATACATAATTTCCTCTTCTACCTTTCTAAAGCATATGTTTCTTTCTCTTTTTTTTTTTTTTTTAAGACAGAGTCTCACACTTTCTCCCAAGCTGGAGTTCAGTGGCGCAATCTCAGCTCACTGCAACCTCCGCCCCACAGGTTCAAGTAATTCTCCTGCCTCGCCCTCCTGAGCTGGACTACAGGCACACCCCACCATGCCTGGCTAATTTTTGTATTTTTAGTAGAGATGGGGTTTCAACATGTTGATCAGGCTGGTCTCAAACTCCAGATCCTTTTTTTTGTTTGTTTTTAGACAGAGTCTCGCTCTGTCCCCCGAGCTAGAGTGCAGTGGCATGATCTTGGCTCACTGCAACCTCCGTCTCCTGGGTTCAAGTGATTCTCCTGCCTCAGCCTCCCAAGTATGCGCCACCATGCCCAGATAATTTTTGTATTTTCAGTAGAGATGGGGTTTCACCATGTTGCCCAGGCTGGTCTCGAGCTCCTGGCCTCAAGAGATTCACCCGCCTCAGCCTCCCAAGGTGCTAGGATTACAGGGGTGAGCCACCATGCCTGGCCTAACCTGTATAATTTATTAAAATATTGGTGCTAAGCCATTACAGCAAATGCTCTGAAGATTTTTTTTCTTTTCTAATATAAGTTGAAAATAAAGCAAAATTTAAGCATTTAAAAACCGAATTCCTTATGCCAATCAAAATATGTTTTTCTTCACTGTATCTATCAAAAACTGAAGAAGCAGAACAAATCAATCTGTGAAATAAAAGAAACACATGCTTTACAGCCAGGCACAGTGGCTCACTTCTGTAATTCCACCACTTTAGGAGGCTGAGGTAGGAGAGTCACTTGAACCCAGGAGGCAGAGGTTGTGGTGAGCCAAGATTACGTCATTGCACTCCAGCCTGGGCAACAAGAGTAAAACTCTATCTCAAAAAAAAAAAAAAAAAATTCTACAGGTTGAGAAATAGGCACAATTTGTTTTAAAAGCCCATTGGATATTACACTGTCAGCTAATAAAATTTAATTTTAATCTTTCTAAGGGCTGAAAAATTCTGCTTTTTTACAAATTATTTGGTTCTAAAATGACATATATAACAATAACTATCAATTAAAGTCAATTTGGCCCTTAATTTGGTGCTTGAGGTGTGACTCAAAGTTCCCCACACATCATTACAAAAATGGAGTTGCTGCTGCACAAAAAGAAATGGAGTTTCTGCCAGGCGCAGTGGCTCATGCCTGGAATCCCAGCACTCTGGGAGGCCAAGGTGAGTGGATGACCATAGGTCAGGAGCTTGAGACACACCTGGCCGACAGAACAAATCCCCGTCTCTACTAGAAATAGGAAATTTAAAAAAAGTTAGCCAGGCATGGTGGCATGCACCTGTAATCTCACCTACTTGGGAGGCTGGGGCAGGAAAATAGCCTAAACCCTGGAGGCACAGGACGCAGTGAGCCAAGATTGCACCATTGCACTCCAGCCTGTGCGACAAGAGTGAAACTCTGTCTCAAAAAAAAAAAAAAAAGGCTGGGTGTGGTGGCTTATGCCTGTAATCCCAGCACTTTGGGAGGCCAAGGTGGGTAGATAACCTGAGGTCAGGAGTTCCAGATCAGCCTGGCCAACGTGGTAAAACTCCATCTCTACTGAAAATAAAAAAATTATCTGTGCATGGCAGCATGTGCCTGTAATCCCAGCTACTCAGAAGGTTGAGGAAGGAGAATCGCTTCAGCTTGTGAGGTGGAGATTACAGTGAGCCACCATTGCACCACTGCACTCCAGCCTGGGTGACAAGAGCAAAACTCTGTCTCAAAATAAAAAATAAATAAATAATTTCTAAAAAACTGTTATGAATTCAAATATCATGTTTTGATATACCTACCAACTCTCATTTTTAAAAACATTTACCAATCTTTAACAGAAAATTTACATTGTTACTTTCTTCATATACTTTGTTTCCATTCTGCTTTCCCCACTTAATTTTGCCCTGGTATATTTTTTAAACATTTGTCAAATTTTATCAAATCTTACACTTAAGTTTTATGCACTACACTGTAATTTTGACCTAAAAATTTTTGTTGTAAAACAAACAAAAAGATAATTAAATATGGGTAAATTAAAGAGAACTCATAAAGGGGAATTCTTTTGTTCTGACGAATCCTTTGAAAGCAATAGGTTTGGGAGGAGTCAGCCTGCCTTATTCCAGTGGCAGCTGACCCAATATACACGATTTGTGCAAACTAATCATAATTAGACCAGGCTACACAAAGGCAAGGAAGCCACCTTATATCCTCTCTTCTCATTGTGTCCTTAGCACACGGTACACAGGTGTTCAGCATATTTGCTGAACAAACTTCTATAACCAAAGTTTAAAAGGACCTGCTGTAATATATTTTTATACTTGAAATTCTGCAAACACTCCATTACAATTCTCTGCAACAACAAAAAGTCAGCTTCCAATTACACTATTTGAAATTTCCTGTGCTACTTGGTGTGGTGCAGTCCCAGCTACTTGCGATGCTGAGGCGGGAGGATAGCTTGAGCCGGGGGCTTGGTGCTGCAGTGAGTTATGATCACACCACTGTATTTCAGCCTGAGTGACAGATAAAGACTCTGTCTTTTTTTCTTTCTTTTATTTTTTTGTTTTGAGATGCAGTCTTGTTCTGTCGCCCAGGCTGGAGGAGTGCAGTGGTGCAATCTCAGCTCATTATAACCTCCTTCTCCCAGGTTGAAGTGATTCTCGTGCCTCAGCCTCCCAGAGGCTGGGATAAAAGGCGTGCACCATTATACCTGGCTAATTTTTTTTATTTTTCGTAGACACTGGGTTTCACCATGTTGGCCAGGCTGGTCTTAAACTCCTGGCACCTCAAGTGATCTGCCACCTCAGTCTCCCAAAGTGCTGGGATTACAGATGTGAGCCACTGCACCTGGCCTGAGACTCTGTCTCTGAAAAAAAAAAATTCCTGTGACTGTAAATTGTGTCAAATTTTTTTTATCAAGTTACCACTACAAGAATTAATAGGATGCAATTGATCAAAACATGAATATTATAAAATTCAGTATATAATTAATAAAACAGGGCTGGGCACAGTGGCTCACGCCTATAATCCCAGCACTTTGGGAGGCCAAGGTGGGCAGACACCCGAGGTCAGGAGGCAGGTGTATCTCTCGAGTCCAAGAGCCTGGGCAACATGGCAAAACCCATGTTCCAGCTACTCAGGAGGCTTAGGTGGGAGGATCACTTGGGCCTAGGAGGTGGAGGTTGCAGTGAGCTGAGATCACACCACTGCACTGCAACTTATGCAACAGAGTGAGACCCTGTCTCAAAATAAAGTAATAATTTATAGATAACATATTCTCATTCCCTTTCTCTTTCTCTGTCTACACTTTGTTGAAGACATCAAGTCGTTTTCCTAAACTTTCTGCCAGAGTTTTGTTCATTGCAGCTTTGTGGTGTTCTTTTACCATCTTTCTCTGTAGATAGGTAATTATTATTTTTTTCCTTTTCTGTGCCATGAAATCTGCTTTATTTTCATTATTCATAACAATAATTTTCTATCACATCCCAGGGCAAGCTGGAGAAAATGGCAGTCTGACTGGGGGGGTTCCCTGCAGAGCCCCCAAGGCCTGTGGCATGGGTATGGCATGCCCAGACTCATAGTGCAGCTTATGGCTTGGGCCCACCTTACAGGTGGCTCTGACCCTAGACCTTCTCTCTGTAGAGCCCTAGTTCCTTTTACTGGTAAATGGTCTTGTACACAGTAGTCTGGACACTGAGGGACAGACTTTCCGTATCTTTTGGAAAAGGCTGATGCTATTACTAGATGGTCAAGTATACTCAACAGATTGGACTATTTTGTGGCTTTTTTTTTTTTTTTTT
>NW_016107487.1:3458515-3459188 GCF_001604975.1 Cebus imitator | reverse complement strand
AGTAGAGACGGGGTTTCACCATGTTGACCAGGATGGTCTCGATCTCTTGACCTCGTGATCCACCCGCCTCGGCCTCCCAAAGTGCTGGGATTACAGGCTTGAGCCACCGCGCCCGGCTCAAAAGTACTTCTTAAAAAAAAATACTTAGATCAAAAGGTTTCCAGTGACTGCTAAATACACTAGTTACTCTCCTGCTTAAAGCCAGAAAGGGATGATACATTAAAATATTTCAATACAAATTTTTCAATACAATATTTTTATTAAATATTTGTGTCAGGGCTGGGCACAGTGGCTCACGCCTGTAATCCTGGAACTTCGGGAAGCCAAGGTAGGAGGATCACCTGAGGTCAGGAGTTCAAGACCAGCCTGGTCAACATGGTGAAACTCCGTCTCTACTAAAAATACAAAAATTAGCCAAGCATGGTGGCACATGTCTGTAATCCCAGCTACTAGAGAGGCTGAGACAAGAGAATCGTTTGAACCCAAGAGGCGGAGGTTGCAGTGAGCCAAGATCGCACCACTGCACTCCAGCCTGGGTGACAAAGTAATACTCCATCTCAAAAAAAAATATATATATATATACATAATATATATATAAAATATATATATAATATACATATTATGTATAACATATATAATATACATATTATGTATAACATATATAATATACATA
>NW_016107487.1:3448841-3458445 GCF_001604975.1 Cebus imitator | reverse complement strand
ATAATACATATGTAATATATATATTACGTATAATATATATAATATATATATTACATATAATAAATATATATAATATATATATTATGTATAATAAATATATATATAATATATATATTATGTATAATATATATAATATATATAATGCATAATATATATATCATATATATATAAATATATTATATATATATTATATATACACATATATAATATATATATATTTTTTTTGAGTTATCTCTTTCACGGGCATCCCACAGGGTTTTACACCCTGAGACAACGCACCTTAGTAAGGTCCTGGATGAGTGAGAGGAGTGCTTTTTGTTTGTAAACTGGGAGTTGGAATTGTGAAAGAAGAACCTGGAGCCTTTTTACCACAGGCAAGTTCTCAGGCCTACTTGTTTTATGGGTGTCCACATTAAAGTTGAGGACTTGGAAACTGGTGCCTTTAGCTGGCTGGGCGTGGTGACTCACGCCTATAATCCTAGCACTTTGGAAGGCCAAGGTGGGCAGATCACCTGACGTCAGGAGTTCGAGATCAGCCTGATCAGCATGGAGAAACCCCATCTCTACTAAAATACAAAATTAGCTGGGTGTCGTGGCACGTGCCTGTAATCCCAGCTACTCCAGAAGCTGAGGCAGGAAAATCGCTTGAACCCGGGCGGCAGAGGTTGTGGTGAGCTGAGATTTCGCCATTGCACTCCAGCCTGGGCAACAAGAGTACAACTCTATCTCAAAAAAAAGAAAACGAAAAAAGAAAAAAAGAAAAGAAAACTGGTACCCTACAACTGTAGTTCTCAAACTTTTGGGGCTCAGGACCCCTTTACACTCAACAATTCTTGAGGACCTAAAGGAACTTTTGTTTTATGTAAGTTATATTTATCCACATTTATCATGTTATATATTAAACTAGAATTTTTTTTTGAGATGGAGTCTCACTATGTTGCCCAGGCTGGAATGCAGTGGCACCATCATGGCTCACTGCAGCCTCAACCTCCTGGGCTCAAGCAATTCTCCCACCTCAGCCTCCTGAGTAGCTGGGACTACAGGTGCATACCACCAGGCCCAGCTACTTCTCTTAACTTGTAGAGAAGAGATGTCACCATGTTGCCTAGGCTGGTCTTGAACTCCTGGGTTCAAGTAATACTTCTACCTGGACCTCTCAAAATGCTGGGATTACAGGTATGAGCCACCACACCCAGCCTGACAAAGGCATTCTTAGGTAAAGCTTTGAAAAAAAAAAAAAGTACATGGTAGTGGAGAATACAAAACTAACACAGTCTGGTGTCACTGCCACTTCCACTGTGTCCTTGTGCCTAGCATTTGGAGACACAGTGTAGACCAAAATGACATGACCTCAGAAGTCCTCTGGGACACTCCAGGCTGTGTTAGTTCTGTACTGCTCCTTTCCACAGTGGCAGCATCTCACTGGCTCTCATGGATGGCTCTCTGGCTATTTGAGGGCAAGGGTTCCAATTTCGTTATGCCTCAAGAGTGACTGGGTAATATAAACACATATAACTCACTTCCTTTCTTAAAGTGTACTTTCCATTTTATTTCATATAAAATCATAAACTTTTAATACATTACTAAAACAGCTGTCCCTGATTTAATACAGGTTGGGTATCTCTTCTAACATGCTTGGGACCAGAAGTATTTCAGAGTTTGAATTTTTTTGGATTTTGGAGTATTTGCATAATACCACTTGAGTATCCCAAATTCAAAATCCAAAATGTTCCAATGAGCATTTCCTTTGAGTATCATGTCAGCACTAAAAAAGTTTCAGATTTTGGCACATTTTGGATTTTCATATGTGGGATGCTCAATCTGTAAGATCTATCTCCTGAATCCCAGTTTTGCTCACCCATTGCCTTCCCAGCTACCTCCCAGATTTACTAAGTCGGAGTTAAGGATAGCTAAACTAAAATTTATTTCTCTAGCATAGATACAAAGAACAAATCACTTACTAGAACCTAGAAGTACCTTGCCAGCTCACAATCAGCTCCAAGTAGTGAATCCTGGTATTTCCAAGGTGGAGCTCAGGTATGAATATCATCATATAACAGTGGTATGGCCAGGCTCAGTGACTCACACTTGTAATCCCAGCACTTTGAGAGGCCAGGGTGGGCAAATCCCTTGAGCTCAGGAGTTCAAAACTAGTCTGGGCAACTTCGCAAAACCCCGTCTCTACAAAAAATTAGCCAGGCATGGTGGTGCATGCCTGTAGTCCCAGCTACTTGGGAGGCTGAGGTGGAAGATCACTTGCGCCCAGTAGATCGAGGCTGCAATGAGCCAAAATAGTACCACTGCACTTCAGTTTTGGTGACAAAATAAGATCTTGTCTAAAAAAACAAACTAACAAACAAAGAAAAACAGGGTTAAGCATCTCTGAAATGAACACAGATCAGCCAGGCATGGTGACTCACGCCTGTAATCCCAGCACTTTGGGAGTCTGAGGCAGGCAAATCACTTGAGGCCAGGGTTCAAGACCTGCCTAGGCAACATGGAGAAACCCTGTCTCTAGTAAAATTCAAAAAAATTAGTCAGGTTTGTTGGCTCATGCCTGCCTGTAACCCCACCGACTCAGGAGGCTGAGGCATAGGAATCACTTGAACTCAGGAGGTAGAGGTTGTAGTTAGCCAAGACTGTACCACTGCACTCCAGCCTGGGTGACAGAACAAGACTGTCTCAAATTTAAAAAAACAAAAATCAAAAAACAAAACACACACAGATAGTCCTAAATACTTGATTTCCCACACCAACCATAAAAGCCCCTGTTCTACCAGAACTATCATCATGATTAAATAATAAGTTCTAATTATTGTTTAGTCCTTCAGGGAAATAGAACACTCTGTAAGTTAGGGTGATCCTCAGTGGGATCCAAAGGCATTTAGCATGGCTGGTTAGAAGACAAGAAATCAGGCATCACTTTCTGATCCTGGAAGCCACCAAATAACATAGGGCTCATTATCCCCATCTTACAGACAAGGAAACTCAGCCTTAGGGAAGACACATGCCTGAGGTCCTGCAGCTGGAGTGTGGTAAAGTGTGAGTCCACGCCTGGGCGACACCACCATTATAAACCAGGGGTCGACATATGTTTCCTATAAAGGGCCAGATAGTAAACGTTTTAGGCTGTTGAGGCCATACAGCTTCTATTGCAACTACCCACCTCTGCCAAAGTAGTAGGAAAGCTGACATAAACAATATGTAAAAGAATGAGTGTGGCTGTGTTCCAATAAAACTTTATTTATGGACACTAAAATGTGAATGTCGTGTAATGTTCACAAGTCACAAAATATTCTTCTTTTGATTTTTTTTCAACATTTACAAAATGTAAAAACTATAATCCCCTCTCCTCGTAAGTCTGAGACAAGAAGAGCCTTTAAGCTCAGGAGTTTGAGACCAGCCTAGGCAACATATTGAGATCCCATCTAAAAAAAAAAAAAAAAAAAGTAAAATCCTATTTTTTTTTCTTTGAGATGGTGTCTTGCTCTGTCGCCCAGGCTGGAGTGCAGTGGCATGATTTGGCTCACTGCAATCTCCACCTGGGTTCAAGCGATTCTCCTGCCTCAGTCTCCCTAGTAGCTGGGCTTATAGGCATGCACCTCCACGCCTGGCTAATTTTTGTATTTTTAATAGAGACGGAGTTTCACCTTGCTGGCCAGGCTGGTCTTGAACTCCTGACCTCAGGTGATCTGCCCGCCTTGGCCTCCCAAAGTGCTGGGATTACAGGCGTAAGCCCCTGCGCTGGTCCAAAATCCATTCTTACTTAGTTCAGGGGCTGTACGAAAAAACAGGCAGTGGGCCTGAGTTCATCTGTAGGCTACAGCCTGCCCACCCCAGCTCCAGACTCCCACTAGTCCTGCAACAAAGTGTAGGGGATGAGTAGAGACACTTGTCATACCATGAGGTCAGAGCCTCACTTGGCTGATTATAACAATATCTTTGCCCAGAAAATAAAAAAGGGAAACCCTGACACCATAGCCTGGACCAATATGACCTTTAGCTGCCTGAACCCAGGACTCAAAAAAGTCCTTGACCATCCAGGAGAAACTAGATGCCAGAGGCTTTTGTGAGCTAGTGAAGAAACCCACGCTATATCTCTAACTGCAGTCCTAACTGGCCTCACTAGCTACACCCTTGTAGGACCACGGAATCTATCCTCCACCCGCAGGCCAAAGTGATCTTTCAAAATTAAGCCAAATTCTCTCCTCTGATCAAAACCCACATTCGAATATAAATGCAAAATCCTTACCAAATGGTAAAGAGAAGAAAATCAAATTGAAAATCTTTTAGTTGGTGCATCTATAAGGTGCTTCATGAGCTACACACCCCTGCCTTCCCCACAAATCCCCACCATTCTGACCTCTCTTGGTTTCCTTGCTGTTGCTCCAATTGACCAAAGATATATCTGCCTCAGGGTCTGGTTTGCACTTCCTCTGCTCTATGCTTGAAACTCCCTCCCCCAGCTATCTTCCCAGGTGCCTCCTGCATACCCCCAGGACCTCATTCAGGCTTAGCCTATCACAGAGGCCTTTCCTAATCATGGCACACACTTACACACTCTGCACACCCCTCATTCTGGCTTATTTATTACTATATAACACTTATCACCCTCTGGGTTTTTCTTGTTGTTGTTGTTGTTTTTCTCTAATAATTATGTTGTGTTTTTTTATTTTGAGATGGGACCTCACTATGTTGCGCAGGCTGGCTTTGAACTCCTGGGCTCAAACAAACTTCCTGCCTCCGCCTCCCAAATAGCTGAGACTACAGTGTTATGTATTGATTTATTAGAATAGGTGGTCACTGAAGGCAAGGACTTTGTTTTATTCACTGCTATATCCTCAACACCTAGAACAGTCCCAAATACATAGCGAGTGCTCAATAAATATTGACTTTACTGAATACATGAATGGGGAGCCATAAAACCAACTCACAATTGATTTCTAAAAATATAGCCTACAGGTCGGACACAGGGGCTCATTCCTGTAATCCTAACACTTTGGGAGGCCAGGAGAATTGCTTGAGGCAAGAGTTCAAGACCGGAATGGAAATACAGAGAGACTCTGTCTCTACAAAAAATTTAAAAATTAGCCAGGCAGTAGGGCCAGGCGCAGTGGTTCACGCCTGTAATCCCAGCACTTTGAGAGGGCAAGGTGGTAGATCATGAGATCAGGAGTTCAAGACCAGCCTGGTCAACATGGTAAAACTCAGTCTCTACTAAAAATACAAAAATTAGTAGGGCATGGTGTGCATGCCTGTAATCCCAGCTACTCAGGAGGTCAAAGCAGGAGAATCGCCTGAACCTGAAAGGCGGAGGTTGCAGTGAGCTGAGATTGCGCCACTGCACTCCACCCAGAGTGACAGAGGGAGGCTCTGTCTCAAAAAAAATTAGCCAGGCATGGTGGCATGCACCTGTAGTTTCAGCTACTCAGGAGACTGAGGTGGGAGGATCACTTGAGCCCAGATGTTCAGGATTACAGTGAACTATGATCGCACCACTGCACTCCAGCCCAGATGACAGAGTGAACTGTTTGTAAAAAATATATAAAGCCAGATATGGTGGCTCATCCCTGTAATCTTGGCACCTTGAGAGGTCAAGGTGAGAGGATCACTTAAGGCCTGGCCAGGAGTTCAAGACCAGTGTGGACAACTCCATCTCTACAAAAATAAATTTAAAAATTAGCTGGGCGTGCTGGCATGCACCTGTAGTCACACCTACTTGGGAAGCTGAGACAGGAGGATCACTTGATCCTAGGAGTTCAAGGCTGCATCACTGCATTCCAACCTGGGTGACAAAGTAAGACCCTATGTCAAAAAATAAAAATTAATATAGGCCAGGTGCACGCATGTAATCCCAGCACTTTGGGAGGCCGAGGCAGGTGGATCATGGGGTCAGGAGATCGGGACCAGCCTGTCCAATTTGGTGAAACCCTGCCTCTACTAAAAATACAAAAAAAAAAAAAAGTAGCTGGGTGTGGTGGCACACACCTGTAGTCCCAGCTGCTTGGGATGCTGAAGCAGGAGAATCGCTTGAACCCAGCGGGTAGAAGTTGCAGCAAGCTGAAATTGCACCACTTCACTCCAGCCGGAGTGAAAGAGTGAAACTCCATCTCAAAATAAATAAATAAATAATAAAAGAGAAAACCTGTATGTGTACATATATGTAACTGTATACACTTGATTGTATGTGTTTGTGTGTATGTACATGTGTACATATGTTTATATATGTACATGGAAAGTTTCTGGAAGAATACCCAGAAACTAGGTGGTAGGATTGAAGAGAGGGAGCAGATTAACTTTTCACATTTTAATACTTTTTTTCTAATGAAGAAACTTAATTTTACAAATATAAAAAGAATTATGTTACTGCAATAGGACTACTTAAAAAAAAAGAAGAAAAAAGAAAAATAAATAAATAAATACAATAAAGAGAATTACGTTGAAAATAACTTGCTTAGCAAAACGCAGGGGAAAAAAAGCACTTTGATTAGAGAAAGGGCATTGACAAAAGAAAGTTTCAATTGGCAGCAGCATGTACACTTTAAAAGAAACAGTCCACTGTGAAAGAACAGAATTTAACTGAAGTTCTGGGTTATGTTCAATCCTATCAGAGATCTAGTAATTACTGACTTCTGAAAATATCCACCTTATCTGCACAGTAAAAGCACTACGACTTTCATCTTCCATTTCAAATATTGCTTTTTATTTTTAAGTACTTAAAAACCTATTGGATTTATATGGTATTGAACTAAAAGGCAATCAAAATAATATAACTGAAATTTAAATTTCCATCACCTGGTGTTTCATTTTCATCATTTAATTTTTTTAAACTGAGGATCAAAATAACACTACAAGAAATTTTAACATTTAAAAAATCTCCTCAAATTCTCACTACTACAACACAAAGCAATGCCAATTAAAGATCAAGATTACAACACGAAGCAACTTTTATAAAAAATTTCTAAAGAGCAGATCAAAATTATAGCAAGACTTTGCCTGCTAAGAGCTTTAAACCTCAAATGGGAACACTTCAGCTGAGACTGACTGAGGGGACAAAGTCTAGAGGCAAAAGGGACCAAAAAATAAAAGGGGTCACTACTTTATAGCTGACCTTTCAGAAGTCACAATTTCTCAAAGGCAACCAGCAAAGAGCATCTTTTTATGAAACAGGAAGCAATGCTTAGTTACTTTAAAAAACAACTTATCTATATGTTAAAATGCCAAAAAGAATATTAATATACTTGGTAGTGTCAGAATAATGCTCAGACATTACTAGAAGGTAAACTGCCTGAACAATTTGGTTTATCTTAATAATCAGATAAAACATTAAGAATATCACCATTCTAAGATTAATTAGTTACCAGCATTGTTTATCAAGGGAGATTGTGAATGTGTTCACTATTATCTTTAACAGGTGAGACAGTCTTCTCAGTGAGGACTAAACTCAGTTGTAAAGTAAGGAAACACGTCTATGATCCTTCTCCCACCAACACTCTAGAGATCCCTCTTCCAGAGTCTTCTCCCCACAATATCCCCAAATGGGAAGCAGATCCTATAGAAAAAGAACTGGATTCAGGCTTACTGTGTGAGAGCCAAAGCAATCATGCGAGAGGGACCCCAATGCCTCTGGGTTGTAGCACTGCTTCACACAATAAATAATATCTCACACACTTTCTAGTCCTGGTAGGTGAGCTATCATTAATGACATAACAAAACCCACACAATGCACCTGAATCCAGCCAATTCTCACCGTCTCCACTGCTATTCCCTGAGATCTAAGCCCATATGCTCTCACCTGCCAGGTCTCCCACACCTGCTGTTGACCCTCCCTTCATTATCTACCCAGAGGTGTTTTTAAAACACATAGCCTATCTTTCCTCTGGTTAAAACCCTCCAAAGGCTTCCCTGTCATACTTGGAAGAAAATCTGAACTTCCCATGGTACACAGGCCCTGCCTGATAGGCCTCATTGCCCTCCAACCTCATCTACCATTGAACAAAACTGTAGCCCACATGGGCCTTCCTTCTGTCCTGTAGACAAACCCAGACAATTGCCGTCTCAGTGGCATCTTTGCATTAGCTGCTCCCTCTGCCCAGAACACTCTTCCCTTGCTCTTCCCAAGGCTGGCTCTTTCTTACACTCAGGACTCAATTCATGTCACCTTTCACAATCTGAAATTCTTCTTATTTGCTTACCATGCTGTCTGCCACTATCACCACTACCTGGCCAGTTCCATGAGAGTAGGAACCCTTTGTAGGAAGCTTTGTGCCCATAGTGCCTGGGATCACAGGAGCTCAAGAGTCGACAAATGGTTAGAATTCACAATTTTTGGCCAGGCGAGGTGGCTCACGCCTGTAATCCCAGCACTTTGGGAGGCTGAGGCAGACAGATCATGAGGTCAGGAGCTTGAGACCAGCCTGACCAACGTGGTAAAACCCTGTCTCTACTAAAAATACAAAAATTAGCCAGGTGTGGTGGCAGGCGCCTGTAATCCCAACTATTCAGGAGGCTGAGGCACGAGACTTATTTCAGTCTGGGCGACAGAGCCAGACTTCATCTCAAAAAAAATAACAATAGCTCTCTCCTCCCGCCGCCCAAGATGCCGAAAGGAAAGATGGCCAAGGGGAAGAAGGTGGCTCTGGCCCCTGCTGTCATGAAGAAGCAGGAGGCCAAGAAAGTGGTGAATCCTCTGTTTGAGAAAAGGCCTAATAATTCTGGCATTGGACAGGACATCCAGCCCAAAAGAGATCTCATCTACTTTGTGAAATGGCCCCACTATATCAGGTTGCAGCGGCAGACAGCCATCCTCCATAAGCAGCTGAAAGTGCCTCCTGCCATTAACCAGTTCGCCCAGGCCCTGGACCACCAAACAGCTACTCAGCTGCTTAAGCTGGCCCACAGGTACAGACCAGAGACAAAGCAAGAGAAGAAGCAAAGGCTGTTGGCCTGGACCAAGAAGAAAGCTGCTGCAAAGGGGACGTCCCCACTAAAAGACCACCCGTCCTTCGAGCAGGAGTTAACACCATCACCACCTTAGTGGAGAAGAAGAAAGCTCAGCTGGTGATGACTGCACAGCACTTGGATCCCATAGGTCTGGTTGTCTTCTTGCCTGCCCTGTGTCGTAAAATGGGGAGTCCCTTACTGCATTATCAAGGGGAAAGCAAGACTGGGACATCTAGTCCACAGGAAGACCTGCACCACTGTGGCCTTCACACAGGTTAACTCAGAAGACAAAGGCACTTTGGCTAAGCTGGTGGAAGCTATCGGGACCAATTACAACGACAGATATGAGGAGATCTGCAGTCACTGGGGAGGCAATGTCCTGGGTCCCAAGTCTGTGGCTCGCATCACCAAGCTCAAAAAGGGAAAGGCTAAAGAACTTGCCACTAAACTGGGTTAAATGTACAGTTGAGTTTTCCGTACATAAAAATAATTAAAATGATACAAATTTTCCTTCAAAAAAATAATAATTCACAATTATTTTTTAAATATTATGCATTTTTTTCTCAATAAATACACAGTAAAAGTACAGCTACTACACTTCAAACAATTATAGTTTTCTTTTTTTTTTTTTTTTTGTCAAAACCCATAGCTGATACCAGTT
>NW_016107487.1:3437615-3448749 GCF_001604975.1 Cebus imitator | reverse complement strand
AGGCAATTCTCCTGCCTCAGCCTCCTGAGTAGCTGGGATTACAGGCACGTGCCACCATGCCCAGCTAATGTTTTGTATTTTTAGTAGAGACGGGGTTTCACCATGTTGACCAGGATAGTCTCGATCTCTTGACCTCGTGATCCACCCGCCTCGGCCTCCCAAAGTGCTGGGATTACAGGCTTGAGCCACCGCGCCCAGCAATTATAGTTTTCTTTTAATGAGGTCCTAAATTGGAAAACAAAGTATTTGCAACTCATATCATAAAAAGGGCTAATTTCTTTTTTCTTTTTTTTTTTTGAGATGGAGTCTTGCTTTGTCACTCGGGCAGGAGTGCAGTGGCATGATCTCAGCTCACTGCAGCTTTAATGTATTTTTAATCTTCAAATTAAGAAAGTCATTGACAAAATAAGGTATAAATATCTCATTTTTAAAACTAAGATGAATGTCTCCTCAATATATGTAAAGATACAAAATCTTGCTCAAAATAAAACAAATTAAAACTACTAGATACCATTTTTCACCTTTCAGCACAGTAAAAATCAAATACTTGGAGGGTACGCAGAAACATGCTCTCTCCTATATTGCTGGCAGGAGTATAAACTGATATAGTACAATCTTTTTGGAGAGCAGTTTGGAATTATCTACGAAAATTACAAGTGCATATTCCCTTTGACCCAATGTCAACTTTCAGGAATTTATCCTATGGATATACCTGCATAAAAGAAATACACTGTACATGAACAAGATAATCACTGCAGCATTTCCTACAGACAAGAAACACCACAAATGTATAGTGACTATGGGCCATCTCTACAGTAGAATACTATGAAGCTGCAGAATCAGGAAGCTCTTCATAGACTCACATGGAATGATCTCCATGACACATTGTTAGTTAAAAAGCAAGTTTCCGGACAGTGTGTATTTCACTGGATTTCTGGCTTTTGTAAATATATATAATGTGCTTACAGATACATAAAACGTCTCTGAAATGACAAATCAAAAACGAGTACCTTTCGTTACATCTAGAGAAAAGAACTGAATGGCTGGGAGAATGAAGAAAGGCTTCGTTTTGTAGCTTTTAGATTTTGAACCATTCTTATAGGATTATTAACCATCTAAAACAAATCAATTTAAAAGGATTATCCTCATACACAAAACGTTCTAAATTATTGATTTAGAAGACCTCTCAAGATTTCTTCCAAACTTTAGACTGTGTACTGTGCCAAAATTTCAGGTTAATAAAAATAAACCATATTCATATCTTTATTCCTTTTGTATCATTAAATATTTGATAAATAATTGTTCCTTGATTTTTTTATTGCTGTTTTGTTTTGAGACAGGATCTCCCTGCTGCCTAGGTTGGAGTGCAGTGGCACAATCATAGCTCACTGCAGCCTTCAACTCCTGAGCTCAGGTGATCCTCCCACCTCAGCCTCTCGAGTAGCTGTGACTACAGGCTGTTTCCTGATAGACTTTTTTCCTTTTTCGTTTCTTTTTCTTCTTTTTTTTTTTGAAACTGAGTCTCACTCTATCACCCAGACTGCAATGCAGTAGCACGATCTTGGCTCACTGCAACCTCTGCTTCCTGGGTTCATGCGATTCTTGTGCCTCAGCCTCCCGAGTAGCTGAGATTATAGGCGCCTACCACTATGCTCGGCTAATTTTTGTATTTTTAGTAGAGATGGCGTTTCACCATGTTGTCCAGGCTGGTCTCAAACTCCTGACCTCAAGTGATCCACCCACCTCAGCCTCCCAAAGTGCTGGGAATACACACGTGAGCCGCCACGCCCAGCCTGATAGACCTTTTTCTTTCTCTAGCAAAGAATTCTGTCTGCTTCAACTGAGAGTTCTGGTAACTGAAGCCCACTGCTTTACCCCAAACATAAGTCTCTCTGTCACCCAGGCTGGAGTGCAATGATGCCATCTCTGCTCACTGCAACCTCCCCCTCCTGGGTTCAAGGGATTCTCCCACCTCAGCCTTCCAAGTAGCTGGGATTATAGGCACCCATCATCATGTCCAGCTAATTTTTATATTTTTGTAGAGGCAGGGTTTCACCATGTTGGCCAGGCTGGTCTTGAACTCCTGACCTCAGGTGATCCACCTGCCTCGGCCTCCAAAAGTGCTGGGATTACAGGCATGAGCCACCACGCCTGGCCCCAAACAGCTTTTTAAACTATGCAATAGAAGATATAGTTCTGGAAGGTTATGTTTTGAAATGTTACATAAACAATAGATATTTATGGTATCTGAATAGCAATTTTTGTGGTGGTGGAGAAATGGACAGAAATGACAACTTTGGGAAATACTCAGAATTACTTCCTAGTATTTCAGCTGGACACAGTGGCTCACACCTGTAATCTCAATACTTTGGGAGGCCAAGGTGGGAGGATTGCCTGAAGCCAAGAGTTCAAGACAGGCCTGGGCAACATAGTAAGACCGCTTCTCTACAAAAAATGTTCTTAATTCACTGGGTGTGATGGCTCATGTCTGTGGTCCCAGCTACTCCAGAGGCTGAGGTGGGAGAATCACCTGAGCTCAGGAGTTCCAGGCTGAAGTGGGCTATGATCACACCACCGCACACCAGCCTGGGAGATAGATAGAGTGAGATCTCTTCTCAATCAATCAATCAATCAACAAAAATACAAAATAAAAGATGTTTTAATAAGAAATAGTATTAGAGAATTTACCTGCCTTCTAGGGCTTTTTATCTCATCTAGCTTAGGAGCTAGGACATGATTATATGAAAATATAACCACCATGCTGCTAAGAAGGATATCATAGATGCCAAATAAATGCTACAAATAAACAGTACATATAAGCAATTCCTCAAGGAGTTCAGGAGAAAACACCAATCTACTACGGTAATCAGTAAATGCTTCAAGAGAAGAATAGAATCTGAGTTGGGCTTGATGAATAATCCAATTTCAGCAGGCTAGGCACTGCACAGTAAGGGACATCTGAGTGGCTCAGGAACAAGTAAGCAGGCCAGGCTGGACAAATGGAGACTGCTAGTGGCAGGGGATACTCTTAGCTCTTGGAAGGTCCACTTCATCAGTCCCTGATGCTGTGCCCTTCCAATGCCCTGGATTAATTTTGACTCTTCCTAGTATTTCCCAGAGCTGTCATTTCTCCTCCATTTCTCCACCACCACAAAGCCATGCAAGCTCTCATCCCCTCCCTCTAGAAAGATCTCCAATTCATCTTCCTGTGTACAATCTTCCCTCTCCCCAAATCATGGAACACATGCATCACATGCACTACTTTACATGAATAACCCATTACCCCAAACACAATACTGGCCAATGGCTAGCCACTGCCTGCGAAATAAAATTATTCTCCCTGGGATTCAAGGCCTTCTATTATCTGCTCTCTATCCACCTCTCACTCCATCATCGGACTCAAGTTTCCACAAACAACATCATATACACGTTTCATGCCCCTGATCCTTTTATCTTAAAAAGTCTCTTTATTTTGTTCCCAGGCAGGATGCACATGGTTGTGCTGGTTGCATTAATTAGAATTTATATCAATGACACTCCCTGCTAGTTTAGGCAGTGCACGACCTTTGCAATCTTCCAACCACGGTCTGTTTCCATCTTCCACCACCTTGAAGGCCTTCTCAGAACAACTGAACTCTCAGAGATCAACTCTGCCTCTGATTCCTACACCACCAACTTGACACCAACTTTTCTTTACAAGAGAAAGTTACAATATGTGGAACACCAGCAGTGCCTGGAACATAGCAGATAGCCAAAAGATGTTTGCAAATTAAGATGGCATAAATCAAGAATGGCAGGTTGTAGTCAAACTGTAAAGAGCCTTGAAGGCCAAGAAAGAAGTTTTGGCTTTATTTGGCAGATGTGAAATATGGTCAAATAATGAGAATGATGTTTTGGAGAGACTAATTTCAGCAACTACAAGGAAGCAAGGTTGGAGCGACTATACTTAAAGTGACAGTTAAGGGCCCTCTCTGTGGAAGGGCAGAGGGAGCTTCCTCTGTAATGTGCAGCACCCTCCTTCGGCCATCCTGCAGTTTATCTGTTTGGGATTGCAGATATTGGTTTTCATATACCTACACTCAGAGAGTAAGGCTAAAAACTGGGCCATTAAGCCAAGAAAAACATGCTTTTGCCTGAAATATCTAAGTATCTAGGAAACAGCTCTGACTTGAATAATTACACACATACATAAAATACATATACACAAATAAGCATTACTTTTCTTTTCTCCCTTCACTTCTTTTGCAGTCTCCCTCTTTTCCATCTCTGTGACTTCCCTTTCTGTTTTTTGTGTTTCTCTCCCTAAAATTACTATTCATTTCTCTCATTTCTTTACAAATGCTTTAATGATCTTCACATGGCCCTTTCCCTCTCCCAAAAGACCATCCCTCCCCCTAAGATTATATTTGAGGCATTTTATTGGTTTTGCTCATATACTGGTTCAGTCAACTCCCTTGTTATCTATACTAATAACTCAACTCTCCTGTTTCCTTTGCTAATGTAGCTCAAACCTTCACCAACCTTAGAATCCACATTTACTAGAGAATCAGAATTTCAAGGCCATTTTCCTAAAGCCCTCCTTAAAAAAGGAAAATCAAGAGCATTTACGTATTTAGGTAAATACATTAACTTCATTGTCTTGTTGGAGTACCAAATAAGTAATTCTTATCTGTAAATCCAAAACTGTTAGAACCTAATTCACTAAACAAAATGAGTTCCTAATGAATTTCCTTTCAAAGCATGTTTCTTGGATTTCAAGCCAAGAAGGAATAATAGACTCCGTGGCACTAGACAATTTTATTTACTCCTTGGATTTGTATAAAAATTGTTACTCCCTGCAGGAAGAATATTATGTAGCAGTAATCTACAGCGATAGCAAGACCGCCATTCTGAACATGAGCATGCCTATCAGGAAAAGATGAAAGGGCACAACCTCAAATTTAAAAAGTGAATGGAGGGAGGATCTTAAAACAGTGTCAAACAGATAAACCATAATATGCAGTTTCGGTTTTGTACTCCAGAAGGCTATCTCCTTTGAAAGTCCAACCTCAGTCTGCTTATTCCTCCGACCCCACCGAATATGCTCACTTGTACTAAAAGCAGGAAAGTGCTATCACCATTGAAAGGTAAAACAGTCTAAAAAGAGTCTGCAATATTTTTCCATTAATCCTAGTAAAGTGAAAAAAAAATTAATAACCCAAATACTGTTTCTGGATTTAGGACAGTTTAGATTCTTCTCTGCTTTCAAGGTAATGTTTTTTTTTTCCCTTCCCAATACTATAGCCCCTCTGAAAGCCGCGGTATGAGTCTTTGATACCAAACGGTGGACAAGAGCTTTTCTAACTCCATACTTTGTAGGAAAAGGAGAGAGAAAAGGGCACAGACATCCATTATTTAGAGTCTATCGGTAAATTAACCTCCTTTATAATATAACAATTCCATTACAGCACATATTATGCCGGAGGCAGAGTGTACAGAATGTGTGGAGAGTGCACATTTCACCATAACGAGAATTCACCTTTCTGAACGCTACCAAAAATTGGCAAATAATTCAAACTGCGCTTAGCTCAAGGTTTAATTGTTGAACACTAACAATCAAAGTTCAGAAAAATCTAATTAGCAGGTTGCTCTTTGCTCAAAAGTAAAGGAGAGGGGACCTTTGTCTTATCTCTATAAGCCCCTCCCAATGCCTGGGGATTTCGCCCTCAAAAGGTACGTCTAGTGTATGGGCCAGATCCCGCTGGTGCCCCGTACATCGGGGTGAGAGTGGGGACCGACCCGTCCCGTAGTCGGCTGCGCCTGGGGCCTCGCTGGGCAGCGCACGCAGACAGCTCGGCCGCCCGGAGGTGGACAGGACTGGAGACGGGACGGACGGACGGCACGGACGGACGCGACAGGACGGACAGGACGGGCAGAGAAGCAGTGCGTCCTACCCGGAGGGCTCCCTCCCAGGGACGGCGGAGTACCTGCTCCGGTCATCCAGGCTGCGGTTGTCGGCGGCCGCGTTGCGCCAGTCGGGCAGCGTGCTGGCGCATAGCACCACCATGGACACGATCACGAACACCACCGACACGCTGGCCAGGATCTGCGCAGCCAGCGACGACGTGGGCTCCTCGAAGGTCCGCCGCATGCGCTCCAGCCAGCGCCTGGAGGGAGCCGCCTCGGCCCCGCCGGGGCGCGCCTCGTCGCGGCCCAGCACGCCCGGCTCGTCCGCCGAGTAGAAGGTGTAGGTGTCGGACATGCGGTCGTCGAGGCGGCGCTGGCAGCAGTACTCGAGGTGCGCGCCCTCCAGGCCCCAGTAGATCATCTCGTTGTAGAAGGAGAGCTCGCACATCCGCGGCGCAAAGCGCAGCTTGCCGTGGCCGCGCACGTAGAGCAGGATGAAGCCGAAGGCCTCCGAGTGCCGGTCGAAGAAGTACTCGTTGCGCTCGCGGTCGTAGTCGTCGCACACCTCGAGCACGTCGCGCTCGGAGCGGCAGCCGTGCAGCCGGCTCACGCGGCGCAGCGGGAAGTCCTTCAGCAGCTCCCGGGACAGCGAGTACCGGGCGCCGCCCACGTTCAGCACCACCGAGGCCGCCCCGCTGCGCCCGAAGGTCATGGCTGGCCGCCCGGGGGACCTTCGGCCCGAGGGCCCCGCTGCAGCCCCCCTCCGGCCGCCACGCAGGGCCTGCCTGCCCGTGGCCGACGAGGGAGCGCGCCGTCGGGGCCCGCGCTCCCTCAGGGGCTCCGCTCCTGCCCTCCGCTGGCCCGGGGGTCCCTGGGCTCTCGTGTCTCGGGTTGCCGGGCGGCGCTGCTAGCAGCGCGCCCTCCGCCGAGTGGTACCTGCGGGTGGCCGGGGAGTCCCCGCGGGCGCCAGCGCTGCGCCCGACTGGCTGGGAACGCGGCTGTGTCCGCGCCGCCGCCCCTCGTGTCCGGGGGCTGCCCACTCTGAGGCCGGGGTGCCCTCTCCCAGGCGGCGGCGCCGACCCCCGGAGGGGTGCCGGCGCCGAAAGGAGGCGCCGGGGAGGGATGGCTCCCGGTCTCCGGCGCTCCCTGCGGCTGCGGATCCGCCGACCGCCCCGCCGCCGTCCAGAGGCGAGAGGCAAAGTGAGCGGGTTTGGAGGCGGCGAGGAGCCGGCTCGCGGCGGCGGGGGCGGGGCCTCTGTGGGGTCCTCCTCCTCGCTCGCCGGCTCCGCGCGCGCCGCTCACCTCCCTCCGCGCCGCCCTCCGCTTCCCGCCCGCTCCCGCACCTCCCTGGCATGTAAGGGCTGGGATTCCCCGGCGCCCCACCCTGGACCTCTGGCTCCCCGCCTCGTGACGCCGTCCTCCCGCTCCGTTCCAGCCCTCAGTGGCCGGGAGGGGTCCGCAGGGCGGTGGAGCGGGAAGCCCCACGGCTGGGATGCCTGCCTCCGCATCCCTCCCTGGGCCATCGGGGTGATTTGGACAGTCCCCAAAGGCCCTTTTCACAGCCCTGGTTCAAAGCCCAGTGTGGACTTGGATGCGGGGACAGACGGCGTTTGGAGAGCTTTTTCCAGAAACTGTCCGGAGCCCAGCTCGGGTTCTGGGATCGCCCCTGAGGATTTTTCAGGGAAGGCATCCCAGCCACGGCTTTTCCTGCCGACTTTGCTCTTCCTCCCGCCGCGCGGGGCGACCCACGTACCGCGTGCTCCGAAGGCGGCCGCACGCCCCAGCCCCCAGACTCGGTGCCGCCATCCCGCCGGCGGAGGGGATCGGCCCCCGACCCGGCCCCCCGGCCCCCGCCCCCGCGTTCTGGTGCGCGTGTCGCGAGAAGGCGGCTAAGTGTAGCGCTCCTGGACCCTCTCGAGGTGCTGCCCTTAGAGTGGGGTCAGAGTCTGGGGAGGAACGCCGTGTCACCGGCAAAAAGCCTTTCTCGTGGCCTTCGTCTGCATCCTCCTTTCCAAAATATCTTGATTTCCCCCTGCGCACCCCTGACCCGGCTGCAGCACCGACCCTCGGAGCTGGAAGAGCCCCTGAAGGCTTCGCAGAGCGATCTACCCAGCGCTCTTGTCCGTGCCCAGGGAGTGGGTTCCACTTAGCAGGGATTATTTTAAACTGCCACCAGCAATTCATTCACCTGACACACGACACCAGTAGCCCAGCCCGCTGGAGGCAAGACAGGTGAGTTGTAAGGCGAACTGTGTTAGATGCAAAACAAATACTAGAAGAAAAAAGTAAGGGTGGGGTAGGGTGAGATAAGGTCATCTGACCACAGGGTAGCCTGGCTGGTTTAAGGGAAGGGTTTTTCTTTGCCCTCCACTTTTCATAATTTTGTAGGATTGTCCGGTGCCCACTAGAGGTCACCATACGGAGTCATTTTGCGCTGATTCTGGAGTGGCTTCCTAGCGAAAAGGCAGACAACTGAAAATTTGAGTGCTGTTTCACATAAAATAAAATCACTCTGGGTGGTTTCTTAAAGAATGAAAATCTCTGTGAGTTGTTTATCCCCAGATTTGGATAGTTTATCTTAAAAGCACTTAATGTGATTAAAAGCTCAAAAACAGGAATTATTTGCTACTTTAGTATCTACTATATACTTTGCTCTTTAGTATCTATTTTGCTGTTTAATATCTACTGAGTAGATACTAAACAAGGAAAACATCCATAAGAAAGTGAGTTTCAAGACAGTATTGGAGATGCGGATTGATGGCCATGAGTTGGCAAGAGAGAAAGGGCAAAACATTCCAAGTAGCAAAATCTCGAATGTGGAAGTGTAAAGCCTGTAAAGAAGTGTAATGCATTTGCCCACTGAGACAATGGGGATCTTAACTGCAGCATTTAGATTGGATCCTATAAGCATTGGGATCCTTGGAGGTTTTAATAGCAGAAATGGCTTGATGAAAGCTTTGTTTCAAGATGTCTTTGCCCTGTGGGTCATTCTAAGGAGAAGGTCATTTCAGCAACCCAGGAATGGGATCCCCAACCCCATGTCTGTGAGGATGAAGAAGGAAGGGTCTGTTCTGAGAAACACTGAGACCAAGAACTTTGTAGGTCTTGAAGATGGATTTAGGATGTGAGGATGGGGAAAAGTTTGCAGATGTGAGCCAGACATGAGCCTGGCTTCACACCAACAAGAGCCAATTCATCAGGAAGCAGTTAAAAAATACTTTCTAGAAGCATCACAAGCAACAGAAGACAGAACTATGGTGTCAATTGTGTGCTCCAATATTATTACAGTGTTTATTTCCTGTGTTCTCTACGTAGAATCCCTCTTCTGTCTGTTGATTGAACCAGTTGAAGAAATACCTCATTTTAAATTAAATTTGACCTTAGAAAACAAATTAATTTGATGAAAATATAATGTGTGCCTCCTAGGTAGATTTTCATAAGCTTTCTTAGAGAGATGGGTTTAAATCATTTCATTTGTTTCAAGAGTAATATTTTCATTTGATTTTAATATCATCAACCACTGCTGCAGCAGCAATACCCAAATCATTTTCTTAAACAAAGAAAACAGTGATGCAGAAATGATAGGCTTGTCTCAATATAATCTGGTTTAGAGACCATTCTTAAAGCCATTTCTATTCCTTTGTACTTTGGGAAGATAATGTTGAGAATTATTACATCTGAACATCTGAATTATCTCCTAGACTCCAGAATGATGTTTAGGGTCTTCTTATCTAAATCTTTAGAATGCGTTACAATTTAAAGGTATGATTTGGAGTTTGAAAGAACCTAGAGGTTTTCTAGTTTCTTTAAGTAAAAAGTTGTGACCCTTATACTGCTGACTCTGGCTTGAACACAGATTCCTTCGTCACTTTGCACTGCATAACTGAATGTGTTTGACGACTCTGAACACCCTGCCCCAAAGCTTTAGAAATTGAAATACCCTGTGGCACTAATGTTCTAGTTTTAGAAACTAGAAAAAAATAATAATAACAGCAAATTACTCCTGTTTTTTTCTTTTTTTTTTTTTTTTTTTTTTTTTTTTATTGGTAAATTTTTTTTTTTTTTTTTTTTTTTTTTTTTTTTTTTTTTTTTTTTTTTTTTTTTTTTTTTTTTTTTTTTTTTTTGGGACAGAGTTTCGCTCTTGTTACCCAGGCTGGAGTGCAATGGCACGATCTCGGCTCACCGCAACCTCCGCCTCCTGGGTTCAGGCAATTCTCCTGCCTCAGCCTCCTGAGTAGCTGGGACTACAGGCACGCGCCACCATGCCCAGCTAATTTTTTGAAGTTTTAGTAGAGACGGGGTTTCACCGTGTTGACCAGGATGGTCTCGATCTCTTGACCTCGTGATCCACCCGCCTCGGCCTCCCAAAGTGCTGGGATTACAGGCTTGAGCCACCGCGCCCGGCCTACTCCTGTTTTTTTCTCCCCTCCGAAGTAACAAAGCTTCAGAGAGGTGGCTGTAACTTGTCCGAGCTTCCTCAGCAGCAGCATCCTGACAGAGGCTAGAATCAGGTTTCCTAGTGTCACACTCTGCTCACTCCATCTCCAGGGCCTGGATTGCTGCCACAACCTTCTCCTTCATTTCTTTGCACTTCAGTTCTTTCCTATCTCTATGAATTCGGAATAATGCTACCAGAGAGCTCTTCCGTCCATCTATTTTCATCAGGGCATTCCTGAGTTCAAAAACATGAAAGATGGCCTGGTGTGGTAGCTTGTGGCTGTAATCCCAGCACTTTGGGAGGCCGAGACAGGCAGATCACCCGAGGTCAGGAGTTCGAGACCAGCCTGGCCAACATGGTGAAACCCTGTCTCTCTAAAAATACAAAAAATTAGCCAGGCATGGTGGCAGGTGCCTGTAATCTCAATTAATCAGGAGGCTGAGGCAGGAGAATTGCTTGAACCTGGGAGGCAGAGGTTGCAGTGAGCTGAGATCGTGCCATTGCACTCCAGCCTAGGCTACAAGAGCAAAACTCGGCCTCAAAAAACGAACAAAAACCTAAAAGGAGTATATAAATGTACATAATTACAAGTTGTCCATACAGTAAAGTCCAAATTGGCTGGCCGCAGTGGCTCACACCTATAATCCAGAACTTTGGGAGGCAAAAGCGGGTGTCAGGAGTTCAAGACCACCCTGGCCAAGATGGTGAAACCCCGTCTCAACTAAAAATACAAAAAATTAGCCAGGCGTGGTGGCGTGTACCTGTAATCCCAGCTACTCAGGAGGCTGAGGCAGAGAATTGCTTGAACCC
>NW_016107487.1:3429562-3434526 GCF_001604975.1 Cebus imitator | reverse complement strand
AACAAGAGCGAACCTCTGTCTCAAAAAAAAAAAAAAAGGCCAAGCACAGGGGCTCACACCTGTAATCCCAGCACTTTGGGAGGCTGAGGTGGGCAGATCACCTGATCACCTGAGGTCAGGAGTTTGAGACCAACCTGACCAATATGGAGAAACCGAATCTCTACTAAAAATACTAAATTAGATGGGCATGGTGGTGTGTGCCTGTAATCCCAGCTACTCAGGAGGCTGAGGCAGGAGAATCGCTTGAACACAGGAGGCAGAGGTTGCAGTGAGCCAAGATTGTGCCACTGCACTCCAGCCCAGGCAACAGAGCAAGACTCTGTCTCAAAAAAAAAAAAAAGTCCAAATTGTCTATAGCACTCTCCCTAGACTCATATCCTGGCTCTATAACTTATTTGCTAAGCAACCTGGAGCCAGTTTCTTAAACCTCATTACCTCATTGAACCTAAGTTTTCTCCTCCATGGAATAAAGATAGTGATACCTACATCTAAGGAGTAATGCAAGCTGATAGGAAGGTGGTATGTAGCTCAGTGCATGATACTGGAAAAATCTCACTCCATGTATGCTTCCTTTAGCCCAAATAAGCCATGCTCATTTCTCATCCCTGGGTTCTAAATAAACACAGATTGGATACATGAATTGATTTGTCTAAACATGTGACCAACCGCGAAGTCACCGGAAACAAAAAATTCAGTAAAAAGTTGTGACCCTTATACTGCTGACTCTGGCTTGAACACAGATTCCTTCATCACTTTGCATTGCATAACTGAATGTGTTCGAGGACTCTGAACACCCTGTCTGCCCCAAAGCTTTAGAAATTGAAATACCCTGTGGGCACTGCTGTTCCATGCAGCTTACTTATCAATTCTGTCTGCTTTAAAAAGCCCTTGCCCTGTTGTTAATTCACATTTTCAGTGTTTGCGTTTACATCAGTTTATTTCTCAGCCTCTGCAGAATCATTTGTTACTTTTAAGTCAGCTTTTTGAATGGAAATATAACCTTCAAACTTTCCTCATTTTAATAAATAAAAGACTAATGACTTAGCCCACTATGCACAATTATCCCTGTAGAAGGTGGTGTTCAAAAGACCACCAGGATGGCTGAATAGTAGAAAGGAAAGCTTTCTTGGTAATACCAGTTTGCAAGCCTGAAAGAGAAAGACTCCTACCTTGACTGAAGGTGCTATCTCTTCAAAGAGCAGGTTGTGTTTTAGGCCTCCCAGGGCCTCTATCATACATAATCAGCAGGTTTGGGGGAAAAGCGATACATACTTAAGAGGGGAGGCGTACATATGTGTAATGGGTACACAGATATGTAACATACATCGTGTTCACTTTGTGATGTGGCTTTAGCATTAAAATGAGGTGGAATTTGGCTCTTTATGTCAGAAGGTGAACTACAAGCCACAAAGACAGATTGTGTGCTGCCTCTCTAAGATGGCTGAAGCTGCCCTAAGGTCTGTAGTAGCTCATCAGAAAAGAATGTTTGTGGCCAGGCACAGTGGCTCATGCCTGTAGTTCCAGGATTTTTGGGAGGCCTAAACAGTCAGATCACAAGGTCAGGAGTTCAAGACCAGCCTGGCCAATATTGTCAAACCCTGTCTCTACTAAAAATACAAAAATTTGGCTGAGCATGGTGGCTCACACCTGTAATCCCAGCACTTTGGGAGGCTGAGGCAGGCGGATCACCTGAGGTCAGGAGTTAGAGACCAGCCTGGCCAACATGGTGAAACCCCGTCTCTACTAAAAATACAGAAATTAGTCAGGCATGGTGGGCTCCTGTAATACCAGCTACTCAGGATGCTGGGGCAGGAGAATTGCCTGAACCCAGGAGGCGGAGGTTGCGGTGAGCCGAGATTGCGCCATTGCACTCCAGCCTGGGTAACGAGCGAAACTCCGTCTCAAAAAAAAAAAAAAAAATTAGCTGGACGTGGTGGTGGGCTCCTGTAATACCAGCTACTCAGGAGGCTGAGGCAGGAGAATTGCTTGAACCTGGGAGGTGGAGGTTACAGTGAGTTAAAATCACGCCACCGTACTCCAGCTGGGGTGAGAGATTGAGACTCCATCTAAAAAAAAAAAAAATTAGCTAGGTCTGGTGGCACATGCCTGTAATCTCCCTACTCAGGAGGCTGAGGCAGGAGAATTGGTTAAGCCTGGGAGGCAGATGCCAGTGCACTCCAGCCTGGGTGACAGAGACTCTGTCTCAAAAACAAACAAAAAAAAGAGATTCAAGAAAAAACATAAAAGTTCTCAGATGTCTAAAGCTGAGGCAGGAAATATGTATAGGGGAGGGGAAAATTTTTTTTCCTCTACCCTCCTAGGTTCTTAGCCTATGGTCCTACAAATTAGACTGACAAAGGATAGATTAACAAGAGAAACATAGTTTATTAACAAGTACAGCATAGCATATTACACAAAAGAAAAAGGGTGGTTACTATCAAAATCAAGAGGCTTTATATAGCATCTTAACAAAGAATAATAAATTTGCAAAGAAGTAACCAGCCAAAGAAAGAGGGATTTAGGCTTTTAGGGATGGCAAACTATGGGAAAGTAAATATATCAGGAACCAAATAGAAGATAAGTGTTGTTTTATAAGATGCATTATGCATGATGTAGATTCCTCTGCTGCTGTGTCTAGGCTAGTAAGAGTCTAGGGTCTGCAGTGGTTAAGAATCTTTCTACCCTTTCTAGTAGAGAAGAGGAGGGCGTAAAATTTTTCTCATGTCTGATTCTTCTCAGTTGCCTTTAGCTTAAAATAATCTTTATGTCAAAATGGCATATTTTGGGAGGCATATTCTGATCCCCTACATACAACATGGAGGCCATTATTGCGTTGTCAGCCAATCCGCTTCTAACACTGTGGCTTCTTCATTAAACAACATTTAGGTAACATTAAAGTTACCTAACTGAACTTGGGCCCACCTACCCAGTGCAACACAGTCAAACACTGGCATTGGGACTGCAGTGAGAGAAAGTGAGGCATTTATTGCAGAGTGCCAAGCAAGGAGAATCGGACAGCCCATGCTTAAGACCCAAATTCCTGGCCAGGTTCGATGGCTCATGCCTGTAATCCCAGCACTTTGGGAGGCCGAGGCAGGTAGATCATGAAGTCAAGAGTTTAAGACCAGCCTGGGCAACATGGTGAAACTCCATCTCTACTAAAAATACAAAAATTAGCCGGGGGTGGTGGTACATGCCTGTGATCCCAGGTACTCGGGAGGCTGAGGCAGGAGAATCACTTGAGCCCGGGAGGCAGGATTGCAGTAAGTCAAGATCACGCCACTGCACTCCTGCCTGAGCAATACAGTAAGACTCCTTCTCAAAAATTAAAATTTAAATTAAAAAAAGACCCAAATTCCCTGATGGCTTACAGGTAAGGGTTTTTAAAGGCAGGAGGGCAGAGGTTACAGGCAAAATCATAAATCAATACATGGAGGCCATACATTGGTTTGACCTAAAAAGGGGGGCATCTCAAAGTGGGGGCCAACAGGTCATAGATGGATTCAAAGATTTTCTGATTTGCAATTGGTTAAGGAGGTGAAGCTTTGTCTAAAACTTTGGGATCAGCAGAAAATAATGTTAGCTCTGGCCTGTAGGTGTGACCTCCTCCAGGACACTAAGAAAGAATTTTAAAACAAAGAATGGCAGTCTGAGTTCTGTTGTTGGTCCCCCATCTGAGATCTATGTGCCAGAGGGTCTGTTTGTTGGTGGTATGGGTTTCTGAAAAGCAACTCAGGGACATATGTGCAGATGTTATCTTTACTTTCTATAGGGAACCAAACATGCTGTGATTCTAACTTCCTTTGCTATTATTGTTACTGGAAAGGGGTCCCAATCCAGCTGGGTGCAGTGGCTCACACCTGTAATCCCAGCACTTTGGGAGGCTGAGGCGGCTGAATCACTTGAGGTCAATAGTTCAAGACCAGCCTGGCCAACATGGCAAAACCGCATCTCTACCAATAACATACAAATTAGCTGGGCATGGTGGCGGGCACCTGTAAATCCCAGCTACTTTGGAGGCTGAGGCAGGAGAATTGTTTGAATCTGGGAGGTGGAGGTTGCAATAAGCCAAGATTGAGCCATTGCCCTCCAGCCTGAGCGACAGAGCATAGCAAGACTCTCTCAAAAAAAAAGGAAAGGGGTTCCAATCCAGACCCCAAGAGAGGCTTCTTGGATGTCACACAAGAAAATATTGGAGGTGAGTCCATAGAGTAAAGTGAAAGCAAGTTCGTTAGAGAAGTAAAGGAATGAAGAATGGCTACTGCATAGACAGAGCAGCCACAAGGGCTGCTGGTTGCCCATTTTTATGGTTATTTCTTGATGATATGCTAAACAAGGGGTGGATTATTCATGCCTCCCCTTTTTAGACCATATAGGGTAAACTTCTGATGTTACCATGGCATTTGTAAACTGTCAAGGCACTGGTGGGAGTGTAGTAGCATTGAGAAAGACCAGAGATTACCTCGTCACCATCTTGGTTTTGGTGGGATTTGGCCAACTTCTTTACTGCAAGCTGTTTTTATCAGCAATGTCTTTATGACCTTTATCTTGTGCCAACCTCCTGTCTCAACCTGTGACTAAGGATGCCTAACCATCTGGGAATGCAGCCCAGTAGGTCTCAGCCTTATTTTACCCAGCCCCTATTCAAGATGGAGTTGCTCTGGTTCAAACACCTCTGACATTTTTTAATCTACTATTACCTTCTTGCTTGTCAGGTTGCTTATTTACTTCTCAGGGCTAACTAGGTGCCTGGAATCTACCTTGAAGGAGCTCAAGAATTTCTTTTTATTTCCATGCTTTGAGGTGGGGGATGCCCAGCAGGCCCCTAAGAGGGGCTCCTGTTCCTTCTCATGCCCTCAAAGCTGGGTGTGGTAGTGTGTACCTGTAGTCTCAGCTGCTCAGGAGGCTGATGCAAGAGGATCCTTCAGCCCAGGAGTTCAAGACCAGCCTGGGCAACATAGCGT
>NW_016107487.1:3424886-3428577 GCF_001604975.1 Cebus imitator | reverse complement strand
GAGTAGCTGGGATTACAGGCACGCGCCACTATGCCCAGCTAATTTTTTGTGGTTTTAGTAGAGACGGGGTTTCACCATGTTGACCGGGATGGTCTCGATCTCTTGACCTTGTGATCCACCCGCCTCAGCCTCCCAAAGTGCTGGGATTACAGGCGTGAGCCACCGCGCCCGGCATATTTTTATTTTATTTTATTTTTTTGTAAAGATGGGGTTTCACCATGATGGCCAGACTGGTCTTGAACCCCTGACGTCAGGTGATCCACCCACCTCAGCCTCCCAAAGTGCTAGGATTACAGGCGTGAGCCACCGTGCCCGGCTCTTTTTTTTATTTTTTGTAGAGACGTAGTCTCTCTATTTTGCCCAGGCTGGTCTCGAACTGCTGGATTCAAGCAGTTCTTCCACCTTCTCTTCCCAAAGTACTGGGATTACAGGCATAAGCCACCACAACTGGCCCCTTTTTGCTCTTATTCAAGTAAAAGAAACACTCTCTTCCTTAAATTTCCAGCTTTGCAAAGCTCACTGTCTAATCATTAACAGCAAAACATTTTTGGTGCCATTATAGGAACAGCCCCTCTTTGTAATCTTCTACCCAGCCTCACTCCCATCATGCTGCCCTGTTGGACTGGGATGGCCCTTCTCCCCATCACCACTCTGTGAACCTTGCTGTGTACAATGGCTAAACCCTTCTAGGAGGCACCATGCACCCTTCTGCACAGAGAACCACTGTTCTTATTACTCCCATTTTACAGCTGAAGAAATGAAGCTTCAAGAGATCAGATGACTTGCCCAAGGTCCCACAGCTAACTAGTAAGTGCCAGACGCAATACTGAAACCCACACACTGTGCAAGCTGTCTTACCTCCCATGCTGGCTCACCACTGCCACTCCTCTCTACCAAGCACTATGCACTCCCATGGAGGGAGGAACCAGTTAGGTGATGCCAGAGGAAGCAATCAGATAAATCGAGAATGTGGATCCTTTTACAAGATAATTAGTCTTCTAAAAGCCACTTTCATATCATGAAATATTTAAGGACAAGATCATATAATGTCTGATATGTACTTAAGAACAACCAAGAGCCAGGGCAAGTGGGTGGGGATATATATGAAACGAGACTGGCTACAAATTGATTTTTTTTTTTTTTTTTGAGGTGGAATCTGTCGCCCAGGCTGGAGTGCGGTGGCTCAGTCTCAGCCCACTGCAGCCTCCGTCTCCCAGATTCAAGTAATTCTCCTGCCTCAGCCTCCTGCGTAGCTGGGATTACAGGTGGCCACCACCACACCTGGCTAATTTTTGAATTTTTAATAGAGGGAGGGGTTTCACCGTGTCAGCTAGGATGGTCTCGAACTCCTGACCCCAAATGATCTGCCCACCTCAGCCTCCCAAAGTGCTAGGATTGCCAGTGTGAGTCACTGTGCCCAGCCCCATAAACTGATAATTATTAAAGCTAATGGGGTTCATTTTATTAATCTCTCCACTTTTATATATATTTGAAATTATTGGGAGGGAGGGAAGGAGGGAAGCCAAAAAATGAAAAAATAAAGAAATAAATAAAAAATTAAAAATAAAGAAATTGTCCATAATAAAAAAGTAAACCCCAGTGCGGTGGCCCATGCCTGTAATCCCAGCACTTTGGAAGGCTGAGGCAGGAGATTGTTTGAGCCCAGGAGTTCAAGACCAGCCTGGGCAACATAGTGAGACCCTGTCTCTACTAAAAACATATATATTTTTTCAGATGGAGGTTTTTTTGTTTTTTTTTTCCTCATTGCCTAGGCCAGAGTACAGTGGCATGATCTCAGCTCACCACAACCTCTGCCCCCCGGATTCAGGTGATTCTCTTGCTTCAGCCTCCCAAGTAGCTGGGATTACAGGCGTGTGCCACCATACCCAGCTAATTTTGTATTTTTAGTAGAGACGAAGTTTCTCCATGTTAGGCTGATCTCGTACTCCTGACCTCAGGTGATCCACCCACCTCGGACTTCCAAAGTGCTAGGATTACAGGCCACCACTCCCGGCCTTAAAAATAATTTAAAAGAAATTATCTGTGTGTGGTGCTGCTCAATGCCTGTGATCCCAGCCACTAGGGATGCTGAGGCGGGAGGATCACTTGAGCCCAGGTCAAGACTGCAGTGAGCCGTGATCATGCCACTGCACTCCAGCCTGGGCAACAGAGTGAGACCCTGTCTCAAAATATAATATAATATAATTTTTCTTAATAAAAATAAAATTTTAACACTTTGGACTTCATTTAAGCTTATTTTTAAATGCCAGTGGTGATTCCTTAATTCCTTCAGATTGGATTTGAAAATAGAGAGGTGTGTATGTGGGGGCTGAGGGATTAGAGAATAATTTATTTATTTTATTTTTTATCTTTTTTTTTAAATTAATTAATTTATTAATTTATTTATTTTTTTTCCCAGACAGAGACTCACTCTGTTACCCAGGCTGGAGTAGAATGGTGCAATCTTGGCTCACTGCAACCTCCGTCTCCAGGGTTCAAGCAATTCTTCTGTCTCAGGCTCCCGAGTAGCTGGGATTACCGGGGTGTGCCACGACACCTGGCTAATTTTTTGTATTTTTAGTAGAGATGAGGTTTTACCATGTTGGCCAAGCTGGTCTCAAACTCCTGACCTCAGGTGATACTCTCGCCTTGGCCTTCCAAAGTTCTGGGATTACAGGCATGAGCCACTGCTCCCTGCCTGGAGAATAATTTATTATTATTAATTAATTAATTTTTTTGAGACAGAGTCTTGCTCTGTTGCCAAGGTTGGAGTGCAGTGACACGATCTTGGCCACTGTAACCTCTGCCTCCTGGGTTCAAGCGATTCTTGTGCCTCAGCCTCCCTGAGTAGCTGGGATTACAGGTGCCCACTGCCACACCCAGCTAATTTTTGTATTTTTAGTACAGAGAGGGTTTCACCATGTTGGTCAGGCTGGTTTCGAACTCCTGACCTCAGGTGATCCACCTGCCTCAGCCTCCCAAAGTGCTGGGATTACAGGCATGAGCCACCATGCCCAGCCTATGTTTTATTTTTTTGAGACAGGATCTCACTCCATCACTTGGACTGGAGGGCAGTGGTGCAATTATAGCTCCCTGTAGCCTTGAACTCCTAGGCTCAAGTGGCTTCCTCTCTCTTCAGCCTCCTGAGTAGCTGGAATAGCATGATTGTGCCTAATTTTTAAATTTTTTGTAGAGAGAAGGTCTCACCGTGTTGCTCAGGTTGGTCCCCAGCTCCTGGGCTCAAGCAATTCTCCCACCTTGGCCTCCCAAAGTGCTAGGACTGTAGGAGTGAGCCACTGCTGCTGGTCTTGCTCTGGCTCCTAGGCTGTACTACAGTGGCACAATCACAGCTCACTGTGGCCTTGACCTCCTAAACTTAAGCAATCCTCCCTCGTCAGCCTCCCATAACCACACCCAACTAATTACTTATTTTTTATAGAGATGGGGTCTCACTATGTCGCCCAGGCTGGTCTCAAACTCCTGGCCTCACATAGTCCTCCTACCTTGGTCTTCCGAAGTGTTGGGATTACAGGCATGAGCCACTGTGCCTGGCTGAGAATACGATTTCTGAAAAGACACATAAAATAGTTATGAGTGGTTGTTTCTTGGTCGAGGGACTAGGAAGGTGAGGTTAGACCTGAGACCTACCTTTGTTGGTTATTATTAACCTTTTGTCTTTTTTTTTTTTTTT
>NW_016107487.1:3417645-3424251 GCF_001604975.1 Cebus imitator | reverse complement strand
AAAAAAAAAAAAAATAAATAATTAAAAAAAATTTTAAAAAACTATGTCAGGTGCCATGCCTCATGCCTGTAATCCAAACCTCATTTGGGAGGCTGAGGCGGGAGGATCACTTGAGCCAAGGAGTTCAAGACCAGCCTAAACAATATAGTAAGACCTCATTTCTTTTCTTTCTTTCTTTTTTTTTTTTCTTAAGGCAGGGTTTCACCATGATGGCCAGGTTGAACTCCTGACCTCAGGTGATCCACCCTTCTCGGCCTCCCAAAGTGCTAGGATTACAGGAGTGAGCCACAGCGCCCGGCTGTGAGACATCATTTCTACAAAAGCCTTTAAAAAATAGCCAAGTATGGGGGCACACACCTGTAGTCCCAGCCACTCCTGAGGCTGAGGTGGGAAGATGGCTTTAGCCCAGGAGGCACAGGTTGCAGTGAGTCAGCATCTCACTCCTGCATTCCAGCCTGGGCAACAGGTGAGACTGTCTCAAAAATCCAAAACCTATTTAAAAAAAAGAAAACTGAGCATGTAGCATTCTACCAGATTACCTCTTTTTCCTGAGGCCCATTATTGCTGGTTCTTGCATCCCCCTCTTCTGAATTACACCTGGGCCAGGCTTGGCACCTGCTGTTCCCTCTGCCTAGAGCACAAACACACTGTCCCAGAGGATTAGGTGACTCATTCCTTCTTGTCAATCAAGTCTCAGTTCAAATGTCACTTTCTCAGAGAGTCTTTCCCCAGCTACATTCTAGCCTATAAACCTATTTTTTTCATTCCCTTGTCCCTATTTTAAAAATCTAACTTGTCCAAACCCATAGAAGTCTCCAACATCAAAAGTGAACCCTAATATGAACTATAGACTTATTTTTTCTTTTTGTTTGAAACAGTCTTGCTTTGCCACCCAGGCTGGAGTGCAGTGGCACCATCTCAGCTCACTGCAGCCTCAACCTCCCGGGCTCAAGCAATCCTTCCACCTAAGCCCCCTGAGCATCTGGGACTACAGGTGTGTGACACTATGCCCTGCTAATTTTTTTTATCTTTTGTAGAGATGGGTTCTCACTATGTTATGCAGGCTGGTCTCAAACTCTTGGACACAAGCAATCCTCCCACCTCAGCCTCCAAAGTACTGGGATTACAGGTGTGAGCCACTGCACCCAGCCTAGATTTTGGATGATTATGATGTGCCAATGTAGTTTCATTGACAGTAACAAATATATGACTCTGGTAAGGGATATTTGTTAAGGGGGAGGCTACGTATGTTGGGGAAAAGGAGTTATATATCTCTGTACCTTCCTTTTGATTTCACTGTGAACCTAAAACTGCTCTAAAAAATAGTCTGTTTTTTTTAAATCACCTTGCTCATTTACCTGTTACTTCTTGTTGTTGTTGTTGTTTTTGAGACTGAGTCTCCCACTGTTGCCCAGGCTGGAGTACAGTGGCACCATCTTGGCTCACTGCAACCTCCATCTCCCTGGTTCAAGCAATTCCCTTGCCTCAGCCTCCTGAGTAGCTGGGACTACAGGCATCGGCCATCATGCCCAGCTAATTTTTGTATTTTTAGTAGAGACAGGGTTTCACCATGTTGCCCAGGTCTTGAACTCCTGACCTCAAGTGATCCGCCCACCTCCACCTCCCAAAGTGCTGGGATTGCAGGCCTGAGCCACCGTGCCCAGCCTCACCTGCTATTTATCATCTGTCTCCTCCAAGCTGCTGTTCAGTTCCTTTGAGAGCAAGGACTCTGCAGTCAGTTCACACGAATACCCCCAGTTCCTAGAAAGGTGCCTGGCTCCTTGTAGAAGCCCAATACTTATTTGTTGGCTGGGCATGGTGGCTCATACCTGTAATCTCATCACTTTGGAAGGCCAAAGTGGGAGGATTGCTTGAACCCAAGTGTTCAAGACCAGCCTGGGTAACATGGTGAAACCCTGTCTCTACTAAAAAATGCAAAAATTAGCCAGGCATGGTGGCATGAGCCTGTTACCCTCGCTACTTGGGAGGCTGAGGTAGGAGGTTTGATTAAGCCTGGGAGGTTAAGGCTGCAGTGAGCTGTGATCATACTACTGCACTTTAGTCTGGGTGACACAGCAAGACCCTGTCTCAAAAAAAAAATTGTCAAATAAAGGAATAAATATTAATGTTTATTTAAATGCTGTTCTCAGAGTCCTGAACTGGCTGTATTACTTTATACATTATATAGTGAGGCTAGAATTAGCCAACTTGGGAAATCTAGGCTTTTTCTGAAAAACCACTTCAGTTTTCTTAAATGGTTGGCATTCTGGTAGAGGAGGTCTTGGCATTGCTTTCCCCCATACCTGCCATGTCTGCCAGCTTCCTGTGATTTAAAAAGCACTGCAGAGCTGAACATAGTGGCTCATGCCTGTAATCCCAGCATTTTGAGGGGCTGAAGTGGGTGGATCACTTGAGGTCAGGAGTTCGAGACCAGCCTGGCCGACATGATGAAACGCCATCTCTACTAAAAATACAAAAATTAGCTGGGCATGGTGGCACATGCCTGTAATCTCAGTTACTCAGGAGGCTGAGGCAGGAGAATCACTTGAACCCAGGAGGCAGAGGTTATAGCGAGCTGAGATTGCACCACTGCTCTCCAGCCTGTGCGACAGAGCAACACTCTGTCTCAAAAAAAAAAGAAAAAAAAAAAAAAAAGCATGGCAGAAATCCTCATTCAGCAGGCTGTAATCCTGCATCAATGAGTATACCCCTATTATTCCTTACCTAGCAGATGCTTTAGTCAGAAAAGTTCTTGAGATCAGCTCCCACTATGTCTGGGTCTCCGCCTTCACCCATTCTGTCCCTTGAGAAGGGAGAAAATGTGAAAGCAGATCAGGAACTACAAGAAAGAATAAAACTTGAATCGAACATTTCAAATGGGCAAATTGTGAATTATGTCTCAATGATACTCTTATGAAGCAAAAGAACTGCTTCTTTTCTGTAGTGTCTTAGCTTAGGAACTAAAGAAAATATGGAGAAAAAAATGTAGAAGTCTGTTGCCCTGATGGTAGATTGACATCTCTGATACCCAACTGTTTGATTGGGTGCTGGAGATCAGGGGAGAAGCTTTCCAGCAAAGCAGGCCTTGAGCCCAGACAGGAAGGAAGTGGGAGAGCCAGGCAGAGAGAGGGGGATGCTCCCACTCTGACCCTTATCACATCATAGAACATATTCAAACAGCTGGGCAAGGATTTTGCTCAGAAGAAAAATCAAAGACACTTTCAAACTGAATGAAAGTTCCCCACTGTGTCCTATCCATTCTGCAAAGAGGAGAGCTGCCTTTACCAACATTAATGAACCAAAATTAACTAGTTTAGCAGTTAGCTTTCAATAACACCTGCTGTTCCTATCCTTCTGTCCCTCTGACAATCTATTTCCCAGCCCCACAATCCCAGCCCGCCTCCCACTATGTTCAATGCTGCTATTTCTGCCTTAGAGGAAAGACTGGGGCTGGGTTTGACTAAAGTGAAGTGTATGGCATTCCTGGAAAAGATCTTCTCATTGTAGATGCAACCAAAATAGCATTGATTCCACGCTTAATAATTGATATCCTCTTCAACAGTAATTGCATTTTTCTCCAAGGTGCAGGATTTAAAATACTGTTTTCTCCAGTTCTGAACTGGAGATAAAATGATCCAGTTCTGCTATGTGTGATCTCATTACCTTTCTATGTCAAAAAAACTTAAGGCATTTGCCTCAGTTTACTCTGAGATACATGTTCTCACAGGTTGCAAAAAATAATATTTTCGCCAGGCACGGTGGCTCATTCCTATAACCCCAGCACTTTGGGAGGCCAGGGAGGGTGGATCACTTGAAGTCAGGAGTTTGAGACCAGCCTGGCAAACATGGTGAAACCTCATCACTACTAAAAATACAAAATTAGCTGGGCATGGTGGTGAATGCCTGTAATCCCAGCTACTTGGGAAGCTGAGGCAGGAGAATCACTTGAACCCAGGAGCTGGAGGTTGCAGTGAGCCAAGATTGTGCCATTGCACTCCAGCCTGGGCAACAAGAGCAAAACTCCGTCTCAAAAATAAATAAATTAATTAATGATAATAATAATAATATTTTCAGTGGAAAGCTGAGAAGTATAGCAATCCAGAAGATTGGGAGGTTTTCTTTTCTTTTTCCTTTTTTTGTTTTTGTACTAGAGATAACCTCAACTTTATGATTGGCAGTTTTTAAAAGTGGTTTGGAGAAGATGCAATTAAGTTGGTATAAGCCCATCTCAGGCCTGAGTTTGAAAAAAGAGCCCATAGCTCCGCCAAAAATGATGAGATGAGCTTTCCCAGTTTTTCAGGATTCCACTTCCAGTGCTGTAACTCCATGCTGCGGATTGGCCAAGCAACGGCAGTTCCTCTCCCCAGAAGAGAACCTTCCTCTGACTGCAGGAGTGTTGCCCTCTGCTTAACATTTGCTAGTGCTTTATGTCTTCCAAGTAGGATTTTTCCTTTCCAGAGGAAAGTAATCGCAAACAAAAATCTTTACAGCAAAGGACACTGAGAAGCTTTTTATTCCCGTTCACTAGCTTCTTTGTGATGGATGAAACTGCAAGAACAATTAGAGCAAATGTCAGTGTAAATCTCCAAAGAAAGAAGAAAATAAGCTTACCAAGATTCCTTTGATGATGCCAAGAAGACATTTTCTCCTCTAGATAACAGTGTGTATTTAATTTAGACCATGTCAAGGGATTAGAAAACACTCAACGACTCTACCAGTGGTCTGTCTCAATAGCAACAGACACGGAAAGGGAGAAAGTGTATATAACTTCCATTGAATCAGCATTAGTTAAGACTTTCAATTTATAGTTCTTTGTACTTTCACCCTAGTCACCAACTCAGGAATGACATTTATATTCCATATAGAGTAAACATTATGAGATATCCTCTATTTACAGGACCCTTAAAAAACTCCAATTTTAATGGCACCAATCAAACCATCAATTCTCCCAGACTGTGAAAATGCAAGGTCTACAAGTAATATTGCCGCTTAATCTAAATCAGTCCCTGTGGCATCCCCTAGAAAAATGTACACTCTGCCTTTACATGCAAATTTGCTAAATAACCATCTGGGCATAGGGGAGGCTAGCGTTTCTGGATACCTATGCAGGAAAATCCCATTTCATCTTTGTGTTGACAAGCCCCTTGTTACATGTTTAAGGTACTTTTGGAATGTTAAACTATGGTGATTTATTCTGGAAAACTGTTGTGGTTGGAGGGAGCATGAGGGGAATGAAATGAGTATTACTTGGGATAACTGGTCCCTGTTCAGGGTGGGACTAAGAAAGGATTTAGCAATTATTTTGCGGTTGGGTAGGTCAGTCTTTTCAGTTTGACAAATATCCTTGGAACTTTAACAAAACAAAAAACTTACAGAGAGGGCCACTAGGAGGTGCTGGGAAGAAAGCACAATGACTTCACCCAGCAAAAGAGACAGACTCCAAGTGAAGAAGGGTTAGACTCCATGTTAAAGCCGCCTGATCAATAGTGAGGCCACATCTAAACCTAGCGAGAGACCCAGCTCTGTGGAATGGTATAACCAGGCTTATCAAGACCCTCAGAAGCAGTCTTCAGCCAGCCACGTAGAACAGAGAAAAGGATAGAAATTCTAGGACAGAGAGAGATGAACGCCAGGAGGGACATTTGGAAAACTAGGCTCACTTGTCCTGAAGCCCAGAGGATGAGTGCTAGAGTCAGTGAGCTGGGAATGAGGGAGGACGGCCAGGGCCAGGGAAGTGCAGGACAGCCATGCGTCCCAGGCTGGCCTGAGGGGCAGACGGGTTCACACCTGTAGGTAAAAGCCCTGAAAGGATTTCAGACTCCCATGAAACCCAGCAATGCTGGCTGCCCTTCACCACCTCGAGTTAAGACAGACATGAGATCTTAAAGAATCCCAAGTCTAGGCTGGGCGTGGTGGTTCATGCCTGTAATCCTAGCACTCTGGGAGCCCAAGGTAGGTGGATCACCTGAGGTCAGAAGTTCAAGACCAGCCTGGCCAACCTAGTGAAACCCCATTTCTGCTAAAAATATAAAAATTAGCCTGGCATGATGGCACGTGCCTGTAGTTCCACCTACTCAGGAGGCTGAGGCAGGGGAATCGCTTGAACCGAGGAGGTGGAGGTTGCAGTAAGTGGAGATAGCACCACTGCACTCCAGCGTGGACAACAGAGTGAGACTTTGTCAAAAGAAACAACAACAAGAATTCCAAGCCTGCCGGAAGTGGTGGCTCAAGCCTGTAATCCCAGCACTTTGAGAGGCTGAGGTGGGGGGATCATGAGGTCAGGAGATTGAGACCACCCTGGCCAACATGGTGAAACCCTGTCTCTACTAAAAATGCAAAAATTAGCTGGGTTTGGTGGTGTGTGCCTATAGTCCCAGCTACTCGGGAGGCTGAGGCAGGAGAATCGCTTGAACCTGGGAGGCAGAGGTTGCAGTGACCTGAGATCAAGCCACTGCACTCTAGCCTGGTGACAGAGCAAGACTCCATTTCAAGCCGGGCGCGGTGGCTCAAGCCTGTAATCCCAGCACTTTGGGAGGCCGAGGCGGGTGGATCACGAGGTCAAGAGATCGAGACCATCCTGGTCAACATGGTGAAACCCCGTCTCTA
>NW_016107487.1:3412550-3416569 GCF_001604975.1 Cebus imitator | reverse complement strand
GTGGCTTTAATACAATTCTCCAATAAAAGGAACCAGGGCTTCTTGGAGAAATAAACTAAGTCTAGGACTAGAGTAGGAAATATACAAGATGAACATAGAGTGTCTTGTAGTGTCAGAAAGTAAGGAAATGCTCAAATGGAAAAACAAATAAAACAATGATTGGGAAATGTCAAAGCCCCAGAGGAACCAGCTGAAAAAGCTTCCCATGGCCAAAGCTAGAGCAATTTGAATAACAAAGTAGCATTGCATTGTAATCCAAAGAATAAAATAAATATCCAGGAGTCTATACTTACATATAAAAAATGACTAAATAAATAAATGGGAAGAAAAGACAAATCTCCATGCAGAATAATTCTAAGTCACTGATGCGGATATTCCACCCTGAAGAAGGTTGATCGTAACTCCATGCCCCTGGAGTGCAGACTGTTCATGATAACTTCCTTCCAAAGAATACAGTATAGGCTGAGCACAGTGGCTTAATCCTGTTATCCCAACCCTTTGGGAGACCAAGGCAGGAGGATTGCTTGTGGCTTAATCAACACTTTGGGAGACCGAGGCAAGAACCCAGGAGTTCAAGACCATCCTGGGCAACATAGGGAGACCTCATATTTACAGATAATTTAAAAATTAGCCAGGTATGGTGGGGCGAGCCTGTAGCCCCAGCTACTTGGAAGGCTGAGGCAGGAGGATCACCTCAACCTGTGAGGTGGAAGCTACAGTGAGCCATGACTGTGCCATGGCACTCTAGCCTGGGTAACAGAGTGAGACCTGTCTGAAATCACACACACACACACACACACACACACACACACACACACACACACACACACACACACACAGTATGGAAAGGTGTGGGGGGAGGTGAGCAACTTTACAGTGGAAAAGTCTGGGAAGCTACCCCAGCCAGTTGATCAAGGTCATCATCACCAATAATCAGTCATGTTGATCACATGTAACCCTGATGTGATGTGATGAGAATGGCACTTTACCTCTGTGGTCTTCCCCGTAAAATGTCATAACCCCAGTCTGATTGTGAGAAAAACATCAGACAAATTCCAATAGAGGGACATTTTACAAAACACTTGACCAGAGGCCCGGCGCAGTGGCTCACACCTGTAATCCCAGCACTTTGGAAGGCTGAGGCAGGCAGATCACAAGGTCAGGAGTTCAAGACCAGCCTGGCAAACATGGTGAAACCCTGTCTCTACTAAAAATACAAAAATTGGCTGGGCATGGTGGCACACACCTGTAATCCCTCCCAACTGGGGAGGCTGAGGCAGGAGAATCGCTTGAACCTAGGAGGCGGAGGTTGCAGTGAGCTCAGATCTCACCACTGCACTCTCTAGCCTGGGCGACAGAACAAGACTTCATCTCAAAAAAGAAAAAAAAATTTTAAATACTTGACCAGTACTCCTCAAAACTTATAAAGTTTATAAGTCAAGGTTATTTAAAAAACAAGGAAAGAGCTGAGTGCGGTGGCTCACGACTGTAATCCCAGTAGTTTGGGAGGCTGAGGCAGGCAGATCGCCTGAGGTTAGGAGTTGGAGACCAGCCTGGCCAACATAGTAAAACCCCATCTCTACCAAAAATACAAAAAGTAGCCAGGCGTGGTGGCGCATGCCTATAGTTCCAGCTACTTGGGAGGCTGAAGCAGGAGAATGGCCTGAACCTAGGAGGCAGAGGTTGCAGTGAGCCCAGATGCCAGATGTCACCACTGCACTCCAGCCATGGGTAACAGAGTGAGACTCTGTCTCAAAACAACAACAACAACAAAAAAAAGAAAAAAAAAAAAAAAAGAAAGAGCCAGACCTCCCAGCTCTTTTACGCTACCAGCAAATGGTGGAATGCATCTGTAGTCCCAAACTGCTCAGAGGCTAAGGATCACTTGAGCCCAGGAATGTGAGACCAGCCTGGGCAACATAACGATACCTTCATCTGTACAAATAAAAAAATCTTAGCCGGGCACGGTGGCTTACCCCTGTAATCCTAGCACTTTGGGAGGCTGAGGTGGGTGGATCACCTGAGGTCAGGAGTTCAAGACCAACCTGGCCATCATGGTGAAACCCCATCTTTAAAAAAATATATATGTATATTTTAAATATTAACCACAGCTGGGTGTGGTGGCTCACACCTGTAATCCCAGCACTTTGAGAGGCTGAGGCAGGTGAATCACCTGAGGTCAGGAGTGAGATCATCTTGGTCAACATGGCAAAACCCTGTGTAAACTAAAAATACAAAATTAGCCAGGCGTGGTGGTGCATACCTATAGTCCCATACCTGGGAGACTGAGGTGGGAGGATGGCTTGCATCCAGGAGGTGGAGGTTGTAATGAGCTGAGATCACATTGCTGTACTCCAGCCTGGCCGATAAGAGCCAGACCTTGTCTCAAAATAAATAAATAAAGCGATAAATATAGTGAGTTTAAGAAAAATTTCAACACAGTTTAGGGTCGCAGGCTCATGACAAGTCTCAAAGAAGAATAGCAAATGTCCTACAGCCATTTTCAGCAGTGGTTGCCCAATGGAACTGAGTGTGCCTCAGTTTCCCTTGATGCTCTGCTCCTGCCTTTGTGCTGCAGTCTAAGTGTTTGTGTTCCAAACCCTGCATCTGTGAGTCCTCTCTAGACCTCCCATCCTTTTCCAATTGCCCATAGGACCTCTCCACCTGAACATTCCAGAGACAGCACAAAATCAACTTGTCCTGGAGCAAACCAGTGACCCTCTTTATTCCCTGTCTTGTTGAACTGTACCACCATCCACCTGCATGCAGCCCCATAAGCAGGTCATCCATTATTGGCTCTCACTCATTCTTTTGCTGCTCCTTTTTTTTCCTCTTTTTGAGACAGGGTCTCCTCTATTGCCCAGGCTGGAGTCCAGTGCCCTGACCATGACTCACTACAGCCTTGACCTCCTGGGCTGAGGTGATCCTCCCACCTCAACCTCCTGAATAGCTGAGACTGTAGGTGAACACCACCACATCTGGCCAATCTTTGTACTTTTTGTAGAGACAGTGTCTCCCTCTGTTGCCCAGGCTGGTCTCGAGCTCCTAGCCTCAAGTGATCCTCCTGCCTTGTCCTCCCAAAGTGCTAGGATTATAGGTGTGAGCCACTGCGCCCAGCCTGGTTCCTCTTCCACCTAGCCTGTCCACCCCAGTGGAGCTCCCTACTTCTGGCCTCAAGTTCTTGACTTTGATAAATATCTCTTATCTCTCTCCTGGCCTCTCTTAGAACTAACAAAGGGCAAACCCCTTGTTGGCATCACAACTCTGAGCTTCCTATGGTAGGCAGCCTGTGAGGTGACCCCAGTGACTTCCTGTGTAATCATCTCCCCTTGAGTGGGGCCTTAACCTAGTAGCTCACTTATTTTTTTTGTTTGTTTTTTGTTTTTTGTTTTTTTTGACACGGAGTCTCACTCTTGTCGATTAGGCTGGAGTGCAGTGGCACCATCTCTGCTCACTGCCACCTCCCGGGTTCCAGCGATTCTCCTGTCTCAGCCTCTCAAGTAGCTGGGACTATAGGCATGTGCCACCACGTCCGGCTAATTTTTTGCATTTTTAGTAGAAATGGGGTTTCACTATGTTAGCCAGGATGATCTCGATCTACTGACCTCATGATCTGCCCGCCTTGGCCTCCCAAAGTTATGGGATTACAGGCATGAGCAACACTGTGCCCAGCCCTAGTGGCTCACTTCTAATGAATAAAATACAGCAAGCCAGGTGTGACGGATTACACCTATAATCCCAGCACTTTGGGAGGCTGAGGTGGGCAGATCATCTGAGGTCAGGAGTTTGAGACCAGCCTGACCAATATGAAGAAACCCTGTCTCTACTAAAAATACAAAATTAGCCAGGCGTGGTGGCACATGCCTGTAAATCCCAGCTACTTGGGAGGCTAAGGCAGGAGAATTGGGAGGCTGAGGCAGGAGAATCACTTGAATCCAGGAGGTGAAGGTTGCAGTGAGCAGAGATCATACCATTGCGCTCCAGCCTGGGCAACAGGAGCGAAACTCCACCTCAAAAAA
>NW_016107487.1:3403274-3409865 GCF_001604975.1 Cebus imitator | reverse complement strand
CCCCTTCTCAGGCCTCTCAGAGTGCTGGAATACAGGCATGGGCCATCACACCCAGCTCAAAGATGGATTTTTCATCAGTGTTTCTCCTAAAGGGGCTTAAATTTCAATGTATATTCCTTGAACTTGCCTCACAGTTTTGAAAGTCAGTTGACTTCACTGCCACCATGGGGTTGGATAGCTAGTTGCCTCCCAAATCCACTCTCCTTTTCTTCCTAAGGAAGCAGTTATAGCAAGACTGCATGTCCTGGACAGTCTTTGGGTGAGTTGTGGCCAAGTACCAAGTCCTCACGATTGGCAAGAGAGCGGCAGTGAGATGAGGCCCTTAAGTCAGCAGCATGTTCTCTTCAGAGTCTCTTCCCTGCTGCTGGAACCTGGATAAGGCAACAACCCAGCCTCAACCAGGAAGATGAAGAAGAAAGAGCTGCAAGTAAAAGAAACCTGACCCCTCAGTGACTTCAAAAGCAGAGCTGCATGCTGACCTAGACACTCATCTCAGCTGCTGTGTGAGAGAGAAATCAGCTTCTGTTCTTTAAGCCACTGCATTCTGAAATTCTCTTTGAAACAGTAACTTGTGGCTGGGTGCAGTGCTTGTCATCCCGGCACTTTGAGAGGCTGAAGCACTAGGATCATTTGAGCCCAGGAGTTTGAGACCAGTTTGGACAACATGGCAAAACTTTGTCTCTACCAAAACAAAACAAAACAAAACAAAATAGCTGGGTGTGGTGGTGCATGCCTGTCGTCCCAGCTACTTGGGATGCTGAAGTGGGAGGATCACTTGAGCCTGAGAGGTCAAGGCTGCAGTGAGCCATGATCGCACTATTATACTCCAACATGGGTGACACAGCCAGACCCTGTCTCTAAAATAAATAAGTAAATAAGGCAAGCCACAGACTGGAATAGAATATTTTTTAAAAAGAAAAAAACCAGTAATTTCACAAATGCTCTCTCCCCAACAACCAATATAATCGCCTCTCCAGAAACAGAGACACTGTGTTGCCGTTACCTGGGTGGCCATCCTAGGAAACATCTTCAGCCAGGGTTTGCTGACTCCAACAAAGGGGACCATGGTTCTAGACTGGAAATGCCTCAAGCCACTGAAGACACAAAGTAGTTCCCGGGCTTTGTACACTATCCCCCTGGTATAATTCCTCTCTTTCCCACACCACTCCCTTTGACTGACCTCCTGAAAAAGAGTGTATGTTCACCTTCGATAGTTGCAACCATTATTTGGGGGAAGTTTAAGACCAACTTCATCCCTGTATCGCTCTTCATATACCCTGGCCCAAGATTCATGCCAAAGACAGATGCCTCCAGTCTGGGGTGATGCTACAGTCTTGGGGTCTCAGAACCTGAAAGCACTAAGGCCCTAAAACTTTGTATTTTGACACTAGTGAAAGAGAACAAAACCTATCTAGCATCCAAAAAAGGAAAAAAAAAAAAAAAAAAAAAAAAAAAAAAAAAAAAAAAGAGGCATCTGCAGTAAGGCCACCTTCCAGGGCTGAAGGACATCCTGGCAGGGACTCAATACTCCATGACCACACAGTTGAATTACCAAAGCGTGAAGTACCTGTGGGACTCTTGAGAGTTGAGGTGTGGTAGGTACAGCAAGTCTTATTCCTTCAGCACTTCAATTTCTTCTTCTCCTTTTTTTTTTTTTTTTTGAGTTTTACTTTGATGCCCAGGCTGGAGTGCAGTGGCACCATCCTGGCTCACTGCAACTTCCTCCTCCTAGATTCAAGCAATTCTCATGCCTCAGCCTCCTAAGTAGTTGGGATCTCAGGTGCCCACCATCATGCCTGGCTGATTTTTTGTATTTTATTAGAGACAGGGTTTCTTCATGTTGCCAGGCTTGTCTCAAACTCCTGACTTTAGGTAATCCACCCACCTCAACCTCCCAAAGTGCTGGGATTATGCATGAGCCACCACACACAGCCTAGCACTTCAGTTTTAACCTTTCCTTTGCCAAAGAGAAAGACCCCCTCGTTAATGCCTTCCTTGAAACCCAGAGTACCCAGTAACTTCAAATGCTGCCTGAAGAAACTCACAGCCAGGAAACCCCACCTAGACCTAGAAATCACTGCCCAGAACCAACAGTAACAACACTCTAATCCCAAGAGCCCTATCACCCAGACAAAGGCCCAGAGAAAGGCCAGCACAGGGGTGTCTGCTTTCCCCCGACAGCTGGTCCTTTGCCCTTCTGGATTTTGTTTAGTTTTTGTTTTTGAGACAAGGTCTCACTGTGCTGCCCAAGGTGCCCAAGCTGCTGTGCTCATGCAGTCCTCCCATCTCAGCCTCCTGCATAACTGGGATTATAGACACATGCCACCATGGTCAGTTGCCCTTCTGGGTGAGGCTAAGATTCCTTGCTCTGCCTGTCCCACACTTCTCCAGAAGCCCCCAGGGTTCTGCCAAGATGATTAACACATTCCTTGGAATGTCTGTTGGTGCCACCAACACTCAGTGTGAACCCAGATACATCACAGGCACTCCAAGGTCAACATCCACCCTCATCTCTGGGCACACTGGCAGATGGCTTGTGACATAATTTGCTTCTGTGATCTCCTATTTTAGGACCACGATTTATCTTTCCTTCTATTCAACAAAAAATTTATTGAGAAATTGGTATGCGGTTAGGCACTGGTCTAGTATCTGAAGATACAGGGTAAATAAAAGTGAACCTGAAAGAGCCTATCCCTCAAGATGGATCCCAACGGGCTAATGACATAAATTTAAAATAGAGTCAAGCACCATTTGCTGACTAGAGGTCACAAATGTACTTCGAGTTTCCCAAAAAAACCCACTTCTTTAACTTTGGGATTTTTGGAGCTCACCTGAACCAACCAATCAGGCCTCAGCTGTATCAACGAATCAGAGCTCAGCTACATTGACGAATCAAAACTCAACTGCATCACCCAGTTGGAACTAAGCAAGTTTGAATCCTTTATTTGCACAAATGAACTTCATTAGGAAATGGGGCAGAAACTTTTGCTGTAAAACCCAACTCCAGCTGTGCATGGTAGCTCATGCCTGTGATCTCAGCACTTTGGGAGGCCGAGGCGGATGGATTACCTGAGGTCAGGAGTTCAAGACCAGCCTGACCAACATGGAGAATACCCATCTGTACTAAAAATACAAAAAAATTAGGCAGGCGTGGTGGTCCATGCCTCTAATCCCTCGGGAGGCTGAGGAAGGAGAATCGCTTGAACCTGGGAGGCAGAGTGAACCAAATTGCCTCCCAGTGAGGCAACTTGCAGTAAGCTGAGTTGCAGTGAGCCAAGATCTCACCATTATACTCCTGGGCAAAAAGAGTGAAACTCCAAAAAGAAAAAAAGAAAAGATTACAACCAGAGACAGGAAGATTGAACTGGTTGGCTGGGGAGGAGACAGGAGGCAGAATCTAGATCTGCTCTGTTCAATATGGTAGCCGTAGCCACATGGGGCTAATGGGCACCTAAAATGTGGCAGCCAAATTGAGATCCACTGTTAAATGTACAACAGAAACTGTATTTCGAAGACTTGGAATAAAAAAAGAATTTAAAATAACTCAATAATTTTTATATTGATTGTATTGAATCTAATACAATCACATTGATTCTACATATTGATTAGATTATGTTGCAATGATACTGTTTTGTTTATATTGGGTTAAATAAACTATACTGCTAAAAATAATTTTCTCTATTTTTTTATTTTGGTGCTAGAACCGTTCTATATATTGACATTTTATTATTATCAATATATTGATTGTGACATTGCACTATAGTTTTGCAAGATTTGCCATTGAGAGAAACAGGATACAGTGTACGTGGATCTCTATTATTTATAACTACATGTAAATCCACAGTTATCTCAAAATAAAACATTCAATTAAAAGAAAAGAAAAAAAAACTTAACCCCCACTGTGGCAGTATTTGTTTTGTTTTGTTTTGTTTTTGAGACAGGGTTTCACTTCCTCACCCAGGCTGAAGTGCAATGGTGCGATCTCAGCTCACTATAACCCCCACCTCCCAGGTTCAAGCAATTCTCCTGCCTCAGCCCTCTGAGTAGCTGGGATCACTGGTGCATGCCACCATACCCAGCTAATTTTTGTATTTTTAGTAGAGACAGGGTCTTGCCATGTTGGCCAGGCTGGTCTTGAACTCCTGACCTCAGATGATCTGCCCACCTCGGCCTCCAAAAGTGCTGGGATTACAGATGTGAGCCACCACGCCCAGACCCACTGTGGCAGTATTAAGAGGTGAAGCCTGTTGGTAAGTGAAGGTCAGACTCTCATAAGACACCAAACCTGCCAGCACTTTTACCATGGGACCTCACAGACTGCAGAACCCCACATAAGCTTCTACTGTTTACCCAGGTCTGTGGTATATTGTTATTGCCAGACAATGGCCTAAGACAAATGCTATAAGCACTAGTATTTTCTGAGCCCTGTTTCATGCATTGTCAAAGAATTCCAAACTAGTATATAACACACAAAGAATGGATGCTTTAAACAATCTTTTTTTTTTAAGACTGAGGCTCTGTTGCCCAGGCTGGAGTGCAATGGTATGAGCTTGCTCACTACAACCTTCGCCTCCCAGGTTCAAGCAATTCTCCTGTCTCAGCCTCCTAGGTAGATGGAACTACAGGTGACCACCACCATGCCCAGCTAAGTTTTGTGTTTTTAGTAGAGATGGGGTTTCACTATGTTGGCCAGGCTGGTCTCGAACCCCTGACAGAAGGTAATCTACTCGCCTTGGCCTCCCAAAGTGCTGGGATTACAGGTCTGAGCCACTGCACCCTGCCCTAAACAATCTATCTTTTCTGTAGGATTCAAAAGCAAACTCTTTGTTTGTCTTTTGAGACGGAGTTTTGCTCTGCTGCCCAGGCTGGAGTGCAGCAGTGTGATCTCAGTTCACTGCAACTTCTGCCTCCTGGGTTCAAGTGATTCTCTTGCCTCAGCCTCCCGAACAGCTGGGATTACAGGCACCTGCTACTATGCCTTGCTAATTTTTGTATTTTTAGAAGAGACGGGGTTTCACCATATTGGCCAAACTCCCGACCTCTGGTGATACAACCACCTCGGCCTCACAAAAGTGCTGGGATTCCAAGTATGAGCCAACACACCCAGCCCAAAGCAAACTCTTGATCCTTGAAACCCAGCTTTTTAATGCTACAATTATGACTATTAAACTTTCCCTGAGCTTAGCCATAATGCAGTAGATAACGTTCCTCTTATTTTTGTAAATTATTTCTCCCATGATGATTTAGAGAGACTATCTTCAAATCAGTTACAAATATTTCATAAATAGTATCTGGCCTAGGCCAGGTGCAGGGGCTCACACCAGTAATCACAGCACTTTGGGAGGCCAAGGTGGGTGGATCACTTGAAGTCAGGAGTTCGAGATCAGCCTGACGACCATCATGGTAAAACCCCATCTCTACTAAAAATACAAAAATTAGCCAGGCATGGTGGCAGGCACCTGTAATCCCAGCAGGAGGCTGGGGCAGGAGAATCTCTTGAAGCCGGAAGGCAGAGGTTGCACTGAGCCAAGATTGCACCACTGCACTCCAACCACCTGGGCGACACAGTGAGACTCTGTCTCAAAACAAACAAACAAACAAACAAACAAAAAACAGGAAAAAAGTATATCTGGCTGTTTTCTAAACAATTGAATAACTTGTTGCAACCAGTAAACCACCTCACATCTTTCAGCAAGACATAAACTAAATTTGAATAGTAAAGACATTACATAATATATTAGGACAAAATTAAAATTTGCTCTAAATATTTCTTTGGGGGAGAGGACACCACACTTCTACTTAATGAAGAGAAACATTTTTACAGTCCGGAGGTTTTTTTTATTAATCACCTATTATGCATGAACTCATAGGGAATGGGTTCCAGCGGCTCAGGCTCTTTCCCGTTGGTTCTCTCACAGTATGCTTCTCTGGGTGGAGCAGAGGCTGGCGCTGCGGCGGAATCCAGGCACCTTCCTCTTTGGCTTCTTTATTTCTGATCATTTTCCTTCACATGCTTCAGGAAGCTGCCTCAGCTCAGAGAGTGTTTAATCTGCTCAATATGCACATTCATTCTCTTAGCGAGAACCTTGCCCTTGTTTGTTGATAACAATGCCAACAGCATGCTAGGTGGCATTATAGACTTCCAGTTTTGCCATGGTAACACTTGTGGAGCATTTTTTTTTTTTTTTTTTTTTTTTTTGAGAAGGAGTCTCACTCTTCTTGCCCAGTTTTTTTTTTAATGGCGTGTAATGGCACGATCTCAGCTCACTGCAACCTCTGCCTCCTAGGTTCAAGCGATTCTCCTGCCTCAGCCTCCCAAGTAGCTGGGATTACAGGGATCCGCCACCACGCCCAGCTAATTTTTATATTTTTAGGAGAGACGGGGTTTTACTATGTTGATCAAGCTAGTCTCAAACTCCTGACCTCAGGTGATCCACTCACCTCAGCCTCCCAAAGGCTGGGATTACAGGTGTGAGCCACTGCACACGGCTCCTTTTCAAACAGTGCCCATTCCCTTGATGTCTACAATATCATCTTTCCTATAAATTTGCATATATGTGGCCAAGGAACAACTCCATGTTTTTTTTTTTT
>NW_016107487.1:3399554-3401684 GCF_001604975.1 Cebus imitator | reverse complement strand
GAATTGCTTGAATCCACGAGGGGAAGGTTGCAGTGAGCCGAGATCGTGCCATTGCACTCCAGCCGGGCAACAGAGGGAGACTCCACCTCAAAATATACATATATATATATATATATATATATATACACAAAACATTAGCTGAGCATGGTGGTGGGCACCTGTAGTCCCAGCTACTCGGGAGGCTGAGGCAGAAGAATGGTTTGAACCCTGGAGACAGAGGTTGCAGTGAGCTGATCCTGCCAATGCACTCCAGCTCAGGCAACAAGAGTGAAACTCTGTCTTAAAAAAAAAAAAAATTGTATAAAATAAACCCCAAAATAACACTAGCATAAACAAGTCAGAACTTATTTGTCTCCTAAGGAAAAAAAAAGTTTTGAGGGAAATAAACTTCTGTCTTGTTTATTCTACTGCTATTTTGGACTTCATCTATTATATGCCATTGAACCTAACTATTAGTGTTGCATGGATTTCTTTCTTTCATTCTTTTAGAAATGGGGTCTCAGGCCGAGCATGGTGGCTCATGCCTGTAATCCCAGCACTTTGGGAGGCCAAGGCAGGAGGATCACCTCAGGTCGGGAGTTTGAGACCAGCCTGACCAACATGGAGAAACCCCGTCTCTACTAAAAATACAAAAATCAGCTGAGCATGGTAGGGGGCACCTGTAATCCCAGCTACTTGAGAGGCTGAGGCAGGAGACTCACTTGAACCTGGGAGGTGGAGATTGCATTGAGCCCAGATCATGCCACTCCACTCCAGCCTTAGTGACAGAACAAGATGACTCTTTCTAAAAAAAAAAAAAAAAAAAGTTATAAGTGTTTCAATCAGAAGCTTTTTTCCCTCTCTGTGCCTAGAATTATTTCCTTAGGTTATTTCCTTAGCTTGTCAGGAGTAGAATTACTGGGTAAAAGAAGGATATTGTGTATTAGTCTGTTCTCATGCTCCTATAAGGACATACCTGAGGGTAATTAATTTATAAAGGAAAGAGGTTTAATTGACTCACAATTCTGCATGGCTGGGGAGGCCTCAGGAAACTTAGAGTCATAGAAGATGAAGAAAACATGTCTTTCTTCACAGGGTGGCAGGAGACGGAAGAATGAGAGCTGAGCAAAGGGGGAAGCCCCTTATAAAACCATCAGATCTCATGAGAACTTACTGTCACAAGAATAGCATGGGGGAAAATGCCTCCACAATTAAATCACCTCTCACCAGGTCCCTCCCACCACATGCAGGGATTATGGGAACTATAATTCAAGATGAGATTTGAAGGGGGACACAGCGAAACCATTATCAATTGTAAAGCTCTTTCTTTTCTTTATTTCTTTTCTTTTTTTTAAAAAAAAGAAGAAAGAAAGAAAGAAAGAAAAAAAAAGAATTACAAAAAAGAATGAAGGAGAGGAAGAGGGAGAGAGAACGGGGGTGTTGCTTTACTGCCCGGGCTAGAACGCAGTCTAAAAATGGGTATACCTATAATTGTGCTTAATACTAGAGACATGAAAAAAAATGAGGGAAGAAAATAACAAACCAGCAGGCAACCAATATTTCATTTAAACTTGTAAATAGATGTGATGTGGTACTGATAAGAGTGTATATTTTGTGTATTTAAAGTGGAGAGTTCTATAAATGTTAATTAGTTTACTTGTTCCGGATCTGAGTTCAAATCCTGGATATCGTTGCTAATTTTCTGTCTCATTGATCTATCTAATATTGATGTTGATGTCTCCCACTATTATTATGTGGGAGCCTAAGTCTCTTTATAAGTCTTGTATATCTGGGTATTCCTGTATTGGGTGCATATATATTTAGGATCTTTAGCTCTTCTTGTTGAATTGATCCTTTTATCATTATGTAATATCCTTCTTCGCTTCTTTTGATCTTTGTTGCTTTAAAGCAACTCCTGCTTTTTATTTATTTATTTTTTTATTTTTTTATTTTTGCTTTCCATTTGGTTGGTAAATCTTTCTCCATCCCTTTGTTTTGAGTCTTTGTGTATCCTTGCATGTGAGATGGGTCTGGATGCAGCATACCGATGGGTTTTGGCTTTTTTTGCCTGTCTGTGTCTTTGGATTGGGGGATTTAGTCGGTTTAAATTTAGAATTAATAATAATATATGTGAGTTTAATACTGCCATTT
>NW_016107487.1:3396506-3398268 GCF_001604975.1 Cebus imitator | reverse complement strand
ATCAGGCCTTGTTCTGTTGCTGATGAGGAACTGTGATCCCCTGTAGAGGGAGAGGCGTTCTGATTTTGGGTATTCTCAGCCTTTTTTCTTCCCTTCTTTATAGATTTATCCATCTGTGGTCTTTATAATTACTGTCTTTATAATTGGGTTTCTGAGTGGGCGTCCAACTTGTTGATTCCCGGCACTAAAATCTGAGCAACCCACTGCTCCGGCCAAAACAGCGGCGTTATGATTGATGGTGCCTTTCTGACTCTGCACCAAGAACCGCCACACCAAGGCAGCAGCAAAACTGCCTCGCCAGCCACAAGAGTTGCGCTGGCGACCCGTGGGGCTCCCCCGCTGGGAATCTCCTGGTGCGTGAGCAACAAAAATTCGTCTGAAAGTGTGGCGTCCTCTCATTCTCTGTGCTTTCACTGGGATCTACAATCCCGAGCTGCTAGTGATCAGCCATCTTGGATCTCTCTCCTCTATTTCTTTTCTTTTTTCTTTTTTTTTGGGGGGTGGAGACAGGGTCTTACTCTGTCACCCAGGCTAGAGTGCAGTGGCATGATCTCAGGTTACTGCAGCCTCAACTGCCTGGGCTTAAGTGATCTTCCCAGCTCAGCCTCCTAAGTAGCTGGGACTACAGGCATGGACCACCATGTCCAGCTGATTTTTGTAGAGACAAGGTCTCACTATGTTGCCCAGGCTGGTCTTGAACTCCTGGGCTCAAGATATCCTCCCTCTTGGTCTCCCAAGGTGCATGAGCCACCACTCCTGGACAGCATTTTAAAGTTCTTGATAAGCTACACTCTAAATTCCTTAGGGAAATGGCCTGTGGTTTCCTAAGAACATTATCTCTCTTCCTGCTGCAGAATGGCTTCTTCTGCTCAGCTGGAAACTCCTCTGCCACTAGAAAGAAGCTGCACCTTCCTTCCTCTCTCTGGCTGGAAATTTTTAAATAACGGGAGGGATCTGATGGGTCCAGTGTGCATGACAGGCCCTGTCCAATCACCAGGAGTTGAGTCGGGGGAGAAGGGGGCCCATTACAGCCAATGGTGGGCATTAACTTGTGGATTTTTTTTTTGTTTTTTGAGACAGGGTCTTACTCTGTCACCCAGGGTATAGTGCAGTGGCAGGATTATCATAGCTCACTGCAACCTGAGACTCCTAAGCTCAAGTGACCCTCCTGCCTTAGCCTCCTGAGTAGGTAGAATTACAGGCACATGCCACCACACCAGCTAATAAAAAATGTTTATAGAGATAGGGTCTTGCTATGTTGCCCAAGCTTGTCTTGAACTCCTGGTCTCAAGCAATCCTCCTGCCTTGGCCTCCCAAAGTGTTGGGATTACAGACATAAGCCACTATACCCAGGCTGTAAATACCCTTGAGAGGGGAAAATGATATATCTATATTTTGAAAAAGTATTTTCTTTGTCATTGATATTCTTTCCCCAGCTGGGCATAGTAGTTCACGCCTCTAATCCCAGAACTTTGGGAGGCTGAGGCAGGAGGATCACTTGAGGCCGGGAGTTCAAGAGCCTGAACAACATAGTAAGACTTTGTCTCTACAAAATATTTTAAAATTAGCCAGGCATGGTGGTACATGTCTGTAGTCCTAGCTACTTGGAGGCTGAGGTGGGAGAATCACTTGATTATTTGCCTTTTTTGTTGTTGAAATGGAGTCTCGCTGGAGTGCTATGGTATGATCGGCTCACTGCAACCTCTGCCTTTCGGGTTCAAGCCATTCTCCTGCCTCAGCCTCCTGAGTAGCTAGGATTACC
>NW_016107487.1:3392452-3393901 GCF_001604975.1 Cebus imitator | reverse complement strand
AGTGCTGGGATTACAGGCTTGAGCCACCGCGCCCGGCCTGTAAATTTTTTAGAGACGGGGTTTCACCATGTTGGTCAGGCTGGTCTCAAGCTCCTGACCTGATCTGCCCGCCTCAGCCTCCCAAAGTGCTGGGATTACAGATGTAAGCCACTGCGCTGGGATTATAGGTGTAAACCACCACGCCCAGGAAAAACAAACAATTGTTTTTGTTTCCTTGTTTGTTTGTTTGAAACAGGATCTCACTCTGTCACCCAGGCTGGAGAGCAATGGCGGTTATAGCTCACTGCAGCAGCCTGGAACTCATGGACTCAAGTGATGCTCCCACCTCATCCTCCCAAGTGACTGGGACTATGCTCACTTGGGAGGCTACAAGCCACTACACCTGACTGATTTTTTTTTTTTTTTTTTTTTTTTTTTTTTTTTTTTTTTTTTTTTTTTTTTTTTTTTTTTTTTTTGGTAGAGACAGGGTCTCATGCTGTTGCCTAGGCTGGTTTCAAACATCCGACTTCAAGCAATCCTCCCTCCTTGGCCTCCCAAACTGCTGGGATTACAGGCATGAGACACTGTGCCTGGCTGTTAAGCAACACTTTAAAAAATATATATATATATATATATAATATATATAATTTGTTTGGTCGTTTGTTTTTAATTAGAGACAGGAGTCTCACTATATTGCCCAGGCTGGTCTCAAACCCTTGGGCTCAAGTGGTCCCCCTGTTAGAGAAAGAGGACCGTAGCAGACTCAGGGTGACATCATTTTAAAATCAACTCTATCTTTCAATTAGCAAGGCACACTCCTTGCCGGTCACTCCCCATGGTGATAAGATGTTTATGGCTAAGGAACCGCTTTAGTTTGCCTGTGAGGACAAACTTCTATGACAGCAGAATGTCCAGATATTTCCCGCTATCACATAACAATATATTCTTCTAAGATAGTTATAATCGGGGCTGGGTGAAGTGGCTCACGCCTTTAATCCCAGCACTTTGGGAGGCCAAGGCAGGCGGATCACCAGGTCAAGAGATGGAGACTGGCCGGGCGCGGTGGCTCAGGCCTGTAATCCTAGCACTTTGGGAGGCCAAGGTGGGTGGATCACCTGAGGTTAGGAGTTCAAGACCAGCCTGGCTATCGGGGTAAAACCCCATCTTTTTTTTAAAAAAAAAAAGATAGTTACAGTCTAGCCGAGCATGGTGTCTCATGCTTGTAATCCCAGCACTTTGGGAGGCCAAGATGGGAGGATCACAAGGTCAGGAGTTCGAGACCAGCCTGGTCAACATAGTGAAACCCCATCTCTACTAAAAATACGAAAATTAGTTGGGCATTGTGGAACGTGCCTTATAGTCCCAGCTACTTGGGAGGCTGAGGCAGGAGAATCACTTGAACCTGGGAGGTAGAGGTTGTGGTGAGACAAGATCATGGCCATTGCACTCTCGCCTGGGCAACAGAGCAAG
>NW_016107487.1:3388399-3391917 GCF_001604975.1 Cebus imitator | reverse complement strand
GGCCTCCCAAAGTGCTGGGATTACAGGCTTGAGCCACCGCGCCCGGCCGCCCAGCATTTTTTTTAAGCAGTGATATACCTTGCCACTTTAAGCAATTATTAAACAAAATCCTTATGATTCTGATATCAGAAATTCTATCTATAGGAACAATGGGGAGGCAAATGGTCAGTATCTTGTGCTATGTGGTTTTCAGTTACAAGGAAATGGGTCAAGTACAGCCTGATTAATGCTTAATTTTAACTATATTTCTGTCTAGAATGTTAACCCTGTAAGGACAACTTCATAGCTGGCATTTTGACAACCAGCTAATATCTGACCTTATGTGATCATTTTTTGATCAACATAATGATTTGTTTAGGACTCATAAAGTGTAGGGGCCTCCAGCATTCCAAATCCAGGTGATGAGAGCTGCAGAAAACAGCTTGGTCATGAGACCATTAAGATTTTCAATCCCAACCAGACATCACGCTTATAATCCCAGTACTTTGGGAAGCCAAGGCAGGAGGATCACTTGAGCCCAGGAATTTGAGGCCAACCTGGGCAACATAGTGAGATCCAAGTACAAAAATTAGCAGGGTATGGTGGCACGCACCTGTGCTTGAAGCTACTTAGGAGGCTGGGGTGAGAGGATCGCTTCAGCCTGGGAGGCTGAGGTTGCAGTGAGCCATGATAATACCACTGCATTTCCATCTGGGCGACAGAGAGAGACCTTGTCTCAAAAAGAGAGAAAAGGAACCACAAGGAATTGTCAGTAATTTGGGAGAGAAATGCTCTGGGTAAGAACTAGGGCAAAGAAGGCTATGTTTGAGAGACGGGAGGGAGAGTGGGAGGTTCCCAGATAGAATCAATGAGTTGGAGTTAAAAGCGTGTGAGTGTTTCGGGGGTGAGACAGCAGAGGAATCTGGTTTCTTATGTGTAAAATAAGGGTATAAGGCCTGCCTCATTAGATAAAATGTGTAAAGCTTCTAGTTTAGTGCCTGGCACATGGCAGGTTTTCAAGAGGGTTTAAAGTTGACACGTCATTTTCAATAGATTGCATGATATGTTCCTCAAAGAAGCTTGGGATACAAAAGCAGATAGCTTACATATATGGGTGTACATTGAGGCTTACAGGTTGCAGACTGAGATTTAGGTTAAAATTCCTGATTGGCCAGGCATGGTGGCTGATGCCTGTAATCCCAGCATTTTGGGAGGCCAAGGTGGTGGGATCATGAGGTCAAGAGATTAAGACCCTCCTGGCCAACAGGGTGAAACCCCATCTCTACTAAAAATACAAAAAATAGCTGGATGTGGTGGCGTGTGCCTGTAGTCCCAGCTATTCAGGAGGCTGAGGCAGGAGAATCACTTGAACCCAGGAGGCAGAGGTTGCAGTGAGCCAAGATCGTGCCACTGCACTCCAGGCTGGCGACAGAGTGAGACTCCATCTCAAAAAAAAAAAAAAGATTCCTGATTAAGCCCCCTGACCTGAGACCTCCATACCTCCCACAGTGCCACACTGCAGTTGGAAGGCCTTCGGACTGGAAATTCTGGTTATTGAAATTCTTTTAAGATGGGTATCTGGAACGTGCCTTCCCAGAAAGATTTCAAGAAATGAAAGACAGGCTCCAGGTAACACTAATCGCAATGATAATGGTACTATTTAAAAGAAGCTTCCCAGAGCCACTCCTGAAAGGGCGATTGTCTGATCAGGGCATTCACTCTTCAGATAACCTGGTAGGGAAGGGAAGGAGGGAGGGAGGACCTTAGATTTTTAATAAAAACCCATTAACTTCAGCTAATAGCAATAACAATGGAGGCACCTGGTGACTGCTGGCACTTGAAATGTAAATGGAAAACACCGGGCACCTTGGATTTCTCCATTGTTACATGCTAATGAAGTGGCTCCACTCTAACAAAGGCCCCAGGAGAAATTAGTGGAGGGTGTGGCCTGGCCCCACACTGGGTAAGAAGCCTGTGCAGGATGCTGGCAATCTCGGGCCCAGAAACATACCCTCCTCTGGTTTACTTGGTTTTGTGACCCTGAGTGTCCCTGAACCTGTTTCTTTCAGTAAAATGTATGTAATCAAATCCAGGGGTGGCCATCCCCTGCCATCTAACCTGGCAACTTTGGTCATCCTTTTTCCTAGTCAAACCAAAAAAAAAAAAATAACAGAAAAAAATTACTTGGCGTTTCCTACATGCAGTTCATTTAGAGGCATTTCTAGTTTGTCATCTTTTTTCTAGTAAAACTAGAGGCATTTCTAGGTTGGTCATTCCTAGTTGGTCATCTTTTTTCCTGGTCAAACAAAAAAGAACTGAAAAAAATGACTTGTAGTTTCCCTCATGCACTCCATTTAGGGGCATTTCCTTGTTTTATTCCTTATGCATGTTGCAAGACTTCACCCAGCATCCATGTGCATACAATCTGTGATGGTAACAGAAGGGGTCTCTATTCTCAATGTCTCACATTTTGGTAGGAAATAGGACATGTGGGCAGACAGGAGGATGAATGTGATCCGGGAGGGATATGCAGGCAAATAACTATACAATGTGGCAGAATGAGACACTTGTCAAAGGGATCTCATAGCAAGAGCTTTACAGAGGTGTGAACAAAGTGCTTAGGGAGCTAGCAGGGGCTAATCTGCCAGGGAGGATGTGGTCTTTGAACTGCAGATGTTCTCCCCATTATCCTTTGATGACTACAGTCTATGGAGGAACTTTATAAAATACAGATTCCCTGGCTCCTCCCCCAGAGACAGATTTCGTAGGTGTAGGGTGGGGTCTGGAATTCTATTGATAAAAATTTCAGCTGAATGAAATTTAAAGGAGTTTAATTGAGCAATGAACACTTGGCGATCAGGCAGCCCCCAAAATTACAGCAGATTCAGAGACTCCAGCCACGTGGTGGAAGATTTACAGACAAAAAAAGGGAAGTGATGAACAGAAATAGGAAGCGAGGTTACAGAACAGCTGAATTGGTTACAGTCCGGCTTTTGCCTTATTATTATTACTATTATTTTGAGACTGAGTCTTGCTCTGTTGCCCAGGTTGGAGTGCACTGGCGCAATCTCAGCTCACTGCAACCTCTGCCTCCCAGGTTCAAGCGATTCTCGTGCCTCAACCTCCGAGTACCTAGGATTACAGTCACCCGCCACTGCACCCGGCTAATTTTTGTATTTTTAGTAGAGACAGGGTTTCACCATGTTGGCCACGTTGGTCTGGAACTCCTGACCTCAAGTGATTCGCCTGCCAATGAGCTGAGATTGCTCCACTGGACTCCTGCCTGGGCAACAAAGCATGACTCAGTCTGAAAATATATACATAAAAGAAATACTCGCCGGGCGCGGTGGCTCAAGCCTGTAATCCCAGCACTTTGGGAGGCCGAGGCGGGTGGATCACGAGGTCAAGAGATCGAGACCATCCCGGTCAACATGGTGAAACCCCGTCTCTACTAAAACTACAAAAAATTAGCTGGGCATGGTGGCGCGTGCCTGTAGTCCCAGCTACTCAGGAGGCTGAGGCAGGAGAATTGCCTGAAC
>NW_016107487.1:3385937-3388359 GCF_001604975.1 Cebus imitator | reverse complement strand
AAAAAAAAAAAAAAAAAAGAAGAAAAGAAATACTCAAACTGTGGGGGCACTTTAAAAAAAATGAAAAATGAAAATATTAAATGGGCTGGATGTGGTGGCTCATGCCTGTAATCCCAGCACTTTGGGGGGCTAAAGTGGGAGGATTGCTTAAGCCCAGGAGTTTTTTTGTTTGTTTTGTGTTTTGAGATGGAATTTTGTTCTTGTTGCCCAGGCTAGAGTGCAATGGCGTGATCTCAGCTCACCTCAACCTCTGCCTCCTTGGTTCAAGCAATTTTCCTCCTCAGCCTCCTGAGTAGCTAGATTACAGGCATGTGCCACCACACCCAGCTAATTTTGTATTTTTAGTAGAGACAGGGTTTCTCCATATTGGTCAGGCTGGTCTCGAACTCTCGACCTCAGGTGATCCGCCCACCTCGACCTCCCAGAGTGTTGCAATTCCAGATGTGAGCTACTGGCCAAGCCCAGGAGTTTGAGACCATCCTGGGCGACATGGCGAAATCCCATCTCTACAAAACACTCCATCCCCACAAAAATTAAGCCAGGCATGGTGGCATAAAAATTTAGCTGGTTCCAGCTACCCAGGAGGCTGAGATGGGAAGATCACCTGAGCTGGGAGGTTGAGGCTGCAGTGAGCTGTGATTGCCCCATGGCACTCCAGCCTGGGTGACAGAGTGAGACCCTGTCTCAAAAAATTAAATAAAAATAAAACTATTGGCTGGGGCAGTGGCTCACACCTGTAATCCCATCACTTTGGGAGGTTGAGGCGGGCAAATCATGAGGTCAGGAGTTCGAGACCAGCCTGGCCAACATGGTGAAACCCCGTCTCTACTAAAAATACAAAAAATTAGTTTGGTTTGGTGGCAGGCACTTGTAATCTCAGCTATTCGGGAGGCTGAGGCAGGAGAATCACTTGAACCTGGGAGGTGGAGGTTGCAATGAACCAGGATCGTGCCATTGCAGTCCAGCCTGGGCAACAAGAATAAAACTCCACCTCAAAAACAAAAAACAAAAGAGAAAACATATATATATATATATATATGTATTTATATTTATAAAATGGAAAATTCCGGAAATAATTCGGAAGTTTTAAATTGTGTGTAGCTCTGAGTAACATGAAATCTTGGGCCATCCAGCTCCATCCCACCTAACACATGAATCCTCCCTTCCTCCAGTGTATCCAGGCTGTACCTGCTCATTAGTCACTTAGTAGCCTTCTTGCCGATCAGATTGATGGTTGCTGTATCATAGTGCTTGTGTTCAAGGAACTCTTATTTTACTTAATATTGGCTCCAAAGCACAAGAGTAATGGTGCTGGCAATTCAGATATGCCAAAGAGCAGCCATAAAGTGTTTCTTTTAAGTGTAGAGGTGAAAGTTCTCAGCTTAATAAGGAAAGAAAAAAACTGCATGCTGAGGTTGCTAAGATCTACCATAAGAGCAAATCTTCTAACTATGAAATTGTTAAGAAGGAAAAAAAAATGCATGCTAGTTTTGCTGTCACACCTCAACCTGCAAAATTTATGGCCGCCGTGCGTGATAATTGCTTAGTTAAGATGGAAAAGGCATTATATTTGTGGGCAGAAGACATCAACAGAAATGTGTTCTGATTGCTAGCAATCAAATTCAGTACTATCCTTGGTTTCAGCATCCACTGGGGGTCTTGGAACACATCTCCGCAGATAAGGGGGAATTATTGTACAATACAGTAGTGCAATGGGGGTGTGAGTGCCCTGGGGAGGTGGTTTTGTATAAGCTAAGGTGTTCACCCAATGGAGCAGCAGAAGGAAGGAGGCCAGATTTTGGCAATGTAGGTGCAAGGGGAAAGCTCACGTCCTCCTCGAGGAGGTAAGGAGGATTTGGCAGTGTACATGGGGTGAAAGGTGCTGGGACGTGATAATGGGAAAGGGAACTGGGGGACAGACTGTAAAGGGCGATCCTTGAATATTGTACTAAGGGATGTGGACTTGATGGTGGAAGTACTGGTGAAGCAATGAAGGTTTTAAAATTTATGATAGAGGGTTGCGTGCGGTGGCTCACACCTGTAATCCCAGCACTTTGGGAGGCCGAGGCAGGCAGATCAACTGAGGTCAGCCTGGCCAACATGGTGAAACGCCGTCTCTACTAAAAACACAAAAATAAGCCGGGCATGGTGGTACACGCCTGTAGTCCCAGCTACTTGGGAGGCTGAGACAGGAGAATAGCTTGAACCCAGGAAGGGAGGTTGCAGTGAGCCGAGATGGTACCACTGCACTCCAGCCTGGGTGACAGAACAAGACTCTGACTAAAAAAATTAGATAAATAAAATAAAATAAAATTCATGATAGAATAGCAGATGAGGAAGACTTTCTCTCCAAAACAGCTTGGGTCATTCATTTGATTAATACTTTTCTTTTTTTTTTTTTTTTTTTTTTTTTTTTTTTTTT
>NW_016107487.1:3382172-3383663 GCF_001604975.1 Cebus imitator | reverse complement strand
CAGTGAAGTTTCATTTTAGCATGCTGTACATAGGTATTCGTGATCTGGCATTTTCCTGGTTATACTGCATTAGTTAGGATTTTTGTTTCTTTGTTTACATAAGCTAACTGAAGCCAAAACAAATAAATAAATAAAGGAAATTTGTTGTTAAGGAAAGAGTGTCTCAAGAATCCAGACACAGAATGAGGCTGTTATCTCTAGAAGGGATTGGCAACAGTGTGCACTGGAAGGTTGTGGAAGCTTTCTGCCCTTCCCCTCTGCCTCAGCATCTTCCTCTGTCTTGCCTCTTCTTTCTGCCTAGCAGCTTTGTTGACTCCTGTGCAGATACCATTATGCAAGGAAAAGGAGGTGCAAGCCAGATACCCAAGAGAAGCGACCATCTCTGGACTGAGTTGGCTTAGAAAGTTGGCTTAGAAAGTTCTACTCTGGGCTGGGTGCGGTGGCTCACGCCTTTAACTCCAGCACTTTGGGAGGCTGAGGCGGGCGGTTTACAAGGTCGGGAGATCGAGACCATCCTGGCTAACACGGTGAAACCCCGTCTGTGTTAAAAATACAAAAAATTAGGCTGGGCATGGTGGCTCACGCCTGTAATCTCAGCACTTTGGGAGGTTGAGGCAGGCAGATCACAAGGTCAAGAGTTCGAGACCATCCTGGCCAACATAGTGAAACCCTGTCTCTACTAAAATACAAAAATACAAAAATTAGCTGGGTGTGGTGGCGTGTGCCGGTAGTCCCAGCTACTCGGAAGGCTGAGTCAGGAGAATTGCTTGAACCTGGGAGGCAAAGGTTGCAGTGAGCTGAGATTGTGCCACTGTACTCTAGCCTGGGCGACAGAGTGAGACTCTGTCTAAAGAAGAAAAAAAAAATTTTTTTAAGTTATCTAGGAGTGGTGGCATTGCACCTGTAGCTCCAGCTACTAGGGAGGCTGAGGTGAGAGAATCACTTGAGCCCAGGAGGTCAAGGTTAAACTACGATTGAGCCACTGCACTCCAGCCTGGGCGACAGAGTAAAACCCGTCTCAAAAAATAAAAAAAGAGTTCGCATCCGAGTCACGGCACCAAAAAACAAAAACAAAAACAAAATAAAATAAAAATAAAAAAAGAATAAAAGAATAAAAATAAAAGTTTTGGGTCGGGGCAGTGGCTCGTGCCTGTAATTCCAACACTTTGGGAGGCCAAGATGGGCGGATCACCTGAGGTCAGGAGTTCAAGACCAGCCTGGTTAACATGGTGAAACCCTGTCTCTACTAAAATAGAAATATTAGCCAAGTGTGGTGGCAGGTGCCTGTGTCCCAGCTACTCGGGAGGCTGAGGCAGGAGAATTGCTTGAACCCGGGAGGCAGAGATTGCAGTGAGCCAAGATCACGCTATTACATTCCAGCTTGTGCAACAAGAGTGAAATGTCTTCTCAAAATAAAAGGTCTACTCTGTAGTTTTGTATCTATGCCTATGATTTTAATTAAATGTAATACTTTTTTTTTTTTTTTTTTTT
>NW_016107487.1:3375770-3379297 GCF_001604975.1 Cebus imitator | reverse complement strand
CCAAAGTGCTGGGATTACAGGCTTGAGCCACCGCGCCCGGCCTAATTTTTGTATTTTTAGTAGAGATGGGCTTTCACCATGTTGGTCAGGCTGGCCTCGAACTCCTGACCTCGTGATCCACCCACCTCAGCCTCCAAAAGTGCTGGAATTACAGGCTTGAGCCACCTCGCTCAGCCCTAATCCATCTTTAAAGCCCAGAAAGAGCTGGCAGAAGGGACATAGGGCAATATCCTTGGGACCATTAGCAATTTTGACCAATGCTCATTAAGCATGTTTTCTCAAGTTACTTAATATTTATGTATTAATTGATTTTTAACTGTTTAAAAAAATTGTTATGGCTTACCATCTTATCTCTTTGGTTAATTTTTTGAAGACTTGGGCAATTTCAATCCTCAAATTTCTTAAGTTTGGTGGATCCCAGGTTCCTTTTCTAAAAATCTAAATTTGCATAATCTGGATGTCTCACAGGCCTGAATAAATACCTCTCTCAAGTTGTTAAGCCTAAGTAATTGCTCCTCTGAGGAGCCCCAAAAATGTTCATATGTTTCTTCCTGGCAAGAATTCTCTGGAATCTGGGATACTGCATCCTTTAGAGCCCAAGAGGCTTCAAATAGCTGGGATTTCATTTATTTATTTATTTAGAGACAGGGTCTCACTTTGTTGTCCAGGCTGGAGTGCAGTGGCATGATGATACTTCACTGCAGCCTCAATCTCCTGGACTCAAGCAATCCTCCTGCCTCAGCTTCTGGAGTAGCTATGACTACAGGTGCATACCCCTGTGCCTGGCCAAGACAATTGGCATTTCCAAGTACCATATCCTCTGGGGTAGCCAAGACACAGGAGGGAGCCTGTATTAGTCTGTTTTCATGCTGCTGATGAAGACATACCTGAGGCTAGGCAATTTACAAAAGAAAGAGGATTAACTGGACTTACAGTTCCATGTGGCTGGGGAAGCCTCACAATCGTGGTGGAAGGCAAGGAGAAGCAAGTCACATTTTATATGGATGGCAGCAGGGCAAGAGAGAGAGAGCCTGCATATGGGAACTCCTATCTTTTTTTTTTTTTTTGAGATGGAGTCTTGCTCTGTTACCCAGGCTGGAGTGCAATAGCATGATCACTCAGCTCCCTGTAACCTCCCCCTCCCGGGTTCAAGTGATTCTCATGCCTCTGCCTCCTGAGTAGCTGGGATTACAGGCATACACCACCACATCTGGTTAATTCTTATAAGTAAACTCCTCTTTTTAAAACCATTAGATCTCATAAGACCTATTCATTATCACGAGAACAGCACAGGAAAGACTTGCCCCATGACTCAGTTACCTCCCACCAGGGTCCCGCTCACAACATGTGGGAATTCAAGATGAGATTTGGGTGGGGACACAGCCAAACCATGTCAGGGCCTAGGCAATAATACTGCCCTTCCTCATAGTGAGACAGGAGAGTTCCCTGACCCACTCTCTCAGAACATGTGACATGGGTATGGCTTGTCTGTTCAGTTGCCACCACTGCTCAGACTGCTTATGGGAGGGGGAGCATGCAGATGGACAGGTGCAGGAGCCCAGGGCAAGTGCTTTAGGCTCTGGCCCACCTCCCTCCCCCGCTGGTAGTGTCTAGGGGTGAGTATGTTACAGTGAACTCTTTCAGCTTTGCTATCCCCAGACAGCTTCAGGGTTAGCCAGCTCAGTGGACTCTCTGCCTTTTCACAAGGGTAGAGGGCCAGTGTGACAGCTTTCTGTATACTGAACTTTTGTCCAGCGTTCCAGAAGAATCAGGTCACACTATGTAAATGTGGGTTCTTGTTTTTTTTTTTTTTTTTTTGAGACTGAGTCTTGCTTTGTCGCCCAGGCTGGAGTGCAGTGGTTGATCTCGGCTCACTGCAATCTCAGCCTCCTCCTCCTGGGTTCAAGCAATTCCCCTGCCTCAGCCTCCTGAGTAGCTGGGACTACAGGCATGTGCCACCACACTTGGCTGATTTTTTTTGTATTTTAGTAGAGATGAGGTTTCACCATGTTGGCCAGGATGGTCTTGATCTCCTAATCTTGTAATCCACCTGCCTCAGCCTCCCATTACAGGTGTGAGCCACCGTGCCCGGCCCAGAATGTGGGGGGTTTGCTGAGTGGCAGAAGTGGCTGTCAGTGGGATGGATGGGGAGCTGGAAGGAGGATGAAATAAGATGATCTTCCCCTGGAGTTTGCCCATACAGTGACTGAATTCCCCTCCGACCACCCCCAGCTGAACTCTTCTCAGCATTCAGATGCTCTTTCTCCTCTCTCTGTCATGCCATTCTGCTGTTTGTCTGCTTGTTTTCTTGTCTGCTGCTTCTGGAGTCTGGGGTTTAGGGTTTATATGGGTACAGGATAGGAGGCATGGTGGACCAAAAGGCAACTTTTTGGACATGAAAACAGAAATGCCCGTTCTCGCTTAGGGCCATGAGTATCTAGACTTGAGGGTGGGAACTTTGCTGGGGAACTGCCCTCTTCTACCCAGTATTTGACTATCTCCTGTCCAAATCAATATTTGGATTATTTCTGCCTTTCCCGAGATAAAGGAGAATGGAACTTAAGCAATGAGCCCTAGTTTACTCCTTGTCTACCTGAATGCTTCTCTTTGGTGAATTTGAAGACAAATCTTTTTCTTTTTTTCTTTTGAGACAATGTCTCACTCTGTTGCTCAGACTGGAGTGCAGTGGCGCCATTATGACTCACTATAGCCTCAACTTCCTAGGCTTAGGTGATCCTCCCACTGTAGCCTCCTGAGTAGCTGGGACCACAGGTATGTGCTACCATATTGTATTTTTTGTAGAGAAAGGGTTTTGACAGCTGGCTGTGGTGGCTCACGCCTATAATCCCAGCACTTTGGGAGGCCGAGGAGGGCATATTATGAGATCACAAGTTCGAGACCAGCCTGGCCAATATGGTGAAATCCTGTCTCTACTAAAATACAAAACCTAGCTGGGCATAGTGGTGTGCACCTGTAGACCTAGCTACTCAGGAGGCTGAGGCAGGAAAATCGCTTGAACCCCAGAGGCAGAGCTTGCAGTGAGCCAAGATTGCACCATTGCACTCGAGCCTGGGCAACAGTGGGAAACTCCGTCTCAAACAAACAAACAACAAAAAAAAGAGAGAGAGAAAGGGTTTGACATGTTGCCCAGCCTGGTCTCAAACTCCTAGGCTCAAGCCATTTGCTCACCTTAGCCTCCCAAAGTGCTGGGATTATAGATGTGAGCCATTGCACCTAGACTGTGACTTATGCTTCTGATTGACCAGCTATAAACTGAGGTTCTCATAACCCCCTCCTTGGGTTCAATAATTTGCTAAGATGGCTCACAGAACCCAGGAAAATGTTTACCAGTTTATTATGAAGGATATAATAAAGGACAGAGGTAAACAGCCAGATGAAGTAATATATAAGGCAAGGTACAGGGAAGGGGTATGGAACTTCCACATCTACTCCAGGGCACACCACCCTCTCAGCACCTCCACATCTTCAGCAGTCTGGGAGTTCATCATGTCTTGTGGCTCCAGGCC
>NW_016107487.1:3370438-3374460 GCF_001604975.1 Cebus imitator | reverse complement strand
TTTTTTTAAGATGGGGTTTCACCATGATGGCCAGGCTGGTCTTGAACTCCTGACCTCAGGTGATCCACCCACCTCAGCCTCCCAAAGTGCTAGGATTACAGGCGTGAGCCACCACGCCCGGCTGAGGGATTCTTGATGAATAACAAAAACATACCTATCACTCAGAAAATTCCACAGCTTTAGGAACTCTGTGCCAGGAATCTAGGACAAAGACCAAATACATTTCTTATTTTACCACATTGGCATTCAAGGCCTTTATAGCTGGCCTTGACCCAGTTGTCTAGTTGGTTCTCATACGTCATGAAAGTACTTCCTATGTGCTGTTCCTTCTATTTGTAACATCCTTTCTGATTCTGTATAAGATAAGGTCCTTTTATTTTAATTGAAAGTCCAGATCAAATATCACCTTCTCTCAGCGCCTTCTGTGACTAGCCCTGCCCCTACAGCAGACCATATGAATTGCTCCCAATGCTGGGCTACTGTGGCCTCTGTTTCATTCAATTAAAACTAGTTATCACCGGGCGCAGTCGCTCATGCCTATAATCCCAGCACTTTGGGAGACTGAGGCAGGTGGATCACCTGAGGTCGGGAGTTTGAAACCAGCCTGACCAACATGGAGAAACCATGGTCTCTGCTAAAAATACAAAATTAGCCGGGTGTGGTGGCGCATGCCTGTAATTCCAGCTACTTAGGAGGCTGATGCAGGAGAATCGCTTGAACCCAGGAGGCGGAGGTTGCGGTGAGCTGAGATCACGCCATTGCACTTCAGACTGGGCAACAAGAGCGAAGTTTCATCTCAAACAAAAGCAAAAACAAAAAATCTAGTTATCAGCTGGGTGCACTGGCCCATACCTGTAATCCCAGCACTTTGGGAGGCTGAGGTGGGTGGATCACCTGAGGTCAGGAGTTTCATAGTAGCCTGGCCCACATGGTGAAACCCCCAACTCTATTAAAAATACAAAAATTAGCCAGGTATGGTGGCATGTGCCTGTAATCCCAGCTACTCTGGAGGCTGAGGCAGGAGAATCACTTGAACCCAGGAGACGGAGGTTGCAGTGAGCCGAGATCATGCCATTGCACTCCAGTCTGGGCAACAGAGCGAGAATCTGTCTCAAAAAACAAACAAAAAACTAGTTATCTATTCATGCCTGCCTCTTCCATTGGATGCTAAACTCCTTGAATTCCAGAACTCCGTTTCATTTATTAAGGTAACCCAGACTATGACACTTGATGTAAGAATCACAATAAGTGCTAAACTGAATTGAACTGATGCATTTGTATTTTCTGCAGTTATTTCCTTTTCTTTCTTAAATTCTGATAAAAGTTAATTTGGAAAATGTCAGCCTGTCTCAGCTGTTCTTAGCGGAAAGAAGGAAAAGGGCACTTGTTCATGCATAGACTGAGAAAATGCACATCCCTGGGGGCCAGGGATAGTGACTGCTGTTGAGATGCAAGTGAGGGAACCCACAGGGAGGGAAAAAAGCAGCAGGGAAAGCCAGCCTGAATGACAGCTGTTTCTTCCCACCTGAAAAATCTCCTTTTGAGATCTCTTCCTTCCTCAAATCTGGAGAGTTGTGGATATTCTAAATAGAAGGCCCTGCTCTCTCACGGCCTCTCTGGGAAGGGTCTCCCCTGTGTTTGTGTGCAGCGGGAGGTCAGCTTCCTGATTGGGACCTGTATCAGGTGGGATAGAAAGAATCACTACAAGAGGGTGAGTTCATGGCTGTCTGACACACTTCTACCCTTCTTCCAGTTGATTAAAAGGATAATGGTTTGGGAGGCAGGTGGATCACTTGAGGTCAGGAGTTTGAGACCAGCTTGGCCAACATGGTGAAACCCTGTGTCTACTAAAAATACAAAAAAATTAGCTGGGTGTGGTGGCGGGCACCTGTAATCCCAGCAGCTCGGGAGGCTGAGGCAGGAGAATTGCTTGAACCCAGCAGGCAGAGGTTGCAGTGAGTCGGGATCATACCACTCACTGCACTCCAGCCTGGGTGACAACATAGGCAATTTCAGTAGCACAGTTATTTTGAGAAGAGGAGATGGAGATCCCTGGGGAAACAAAAGGCAGCCTGAGGCATGCGTCCAACCCGACTGTTCCAATGTCTCCCAGTCTCATTCTTCTGTTTCTCTATCGCCCCTCCTGTGCTCCTACCACAGAGTCCCCCGAAAGCCTATAGATCTGCTTCAGAGAGAAAGTCAGGAGCTGATTCTGGAGGAGAGCCCTAGACCAGGGCTGTCCTTCCCTTATGCTCTGGATGGTGTTTACCAAGTCCCCAGCCTGGAAGTCATTTGTGATGCTCTCTGCCTTACTGAAGAAAAATGGATTTTGCCTCAATTCCTCAGTCCTGTTTAAATATTTAGTTTAATCAGCACTGGCCCAAGTGCCTTTTCCATTTCTCCTGGTGCCTGGGAGCCATGCTGACACCAGCATCATAAATAATGCATCCAATCCCAGCAACATGCCACTGGCCGGGAGTCACCCCATCCCTCAAGTCTCCCAACCTGCCCGCTGCTGCGGATGCTTTGGGTGAAGCTAGGCCAATATGGAGAAGTCAGTCTTGAGCTCTGCAAGCTTCAGCCAGAAAGCCATTCCTGGAGGGAGTCAGTGTGACAAGCAAGTGGTCCCCACGCCAGCCCAGATCTGAGGGGCCTTCAAGGGGCTATATTGGTAGGAGGAATGGGAAGAGGTAGGAGCATCACGGCTGCAGAGTGTTCCCACTCTGCCTTCAGGATTGCTCTGACCTGGGGGGAGACTTCAAGGCCCCTTAGAAAAGGTCCAGCTTAGGCTCCATGTGAGTGTGAAGCAGAGGACAAGGGCACCAGATTTCCAGATTTCAGGAGACAGCCAAGATCAAGGGCAGAGGAAGGAGGCCCTGTGAAAGGATGGAAACCTCTCTCTCCTTCTGCCTCCAGAATTCTAGTTTCTAACATGGACTCTACCTTTCATTTCAAGAACACAGTCCAACATATAGACACCTACTATGTACCCACAAATTTAAAAGAAAAGGCCTGGCGCAGTGGTTCAAGCCTGTAATCCCAACTACTTGGGAGGCTGAGACAGGGTAATCACTTGAACCTGGGAGGAGGAGGTTGCAGTGAGCAGAGATTGCACCACTGTACTTCAGCCTGGGTGACAGAGAGAGACTTTGTCTAAAAATAAATAAATAAAAATTTAAAAATTAAAGAAAAAAATCACAGTCCAGATTTCACCTCATTATTCAAGAAGGCTGGAGGGTGGAGGTAGGGTTGGGGAGTCAGGGCTTCCAGAAGACAGACACGTTGTCTCTTCTTACAGAAAGGAACCAATGACAGGACTTGGCTGGACAGGTTCTGGGTGTCCTTTACCAAAGCCTCGAAAATGTCAAACTGCCTCCAGGTGCCCTGCTTAGTGCTCTGATCTGTGCAATTAAACATGAAACATTGCGTTAGTTGCCACTAATAATATAGTCCTGACCTGGCTTTGTAAAAGCAGCTCCTTGAATCGGCTCTGTAATACGCATGCTTTTTTCCTCCGAAACTTTACAGAGATAAAAGGAGACATAAACAATGATTTATTTATCCAGGAGTTCGAAGTGTTGCTTTGAGCTCTCCAACATTTTAGGTCCTTTTTGAAATCAAGAATGCAAATAAACTTCCCTCTGTCTCTTATAGAAAGGGCAGCAGCTACAAACCTACAGATAAATATAATGGGGGCTGATAAAAAAAGCAAATTCTAGGCGCTATTCCTCAGTCTGGCAGGGGACGTGGGGGATTCATTGCCCCTCTTTCTGTCCTTGGAGTTACCTACACTCGAGCCAACCCTACCAATTTATTTTGAGCTGCCTAGCACCTCAAGAATAGAGAACCACCAAAGGAAGGATAGCAGGGAAGATGGTATCCATTGGCCAAATCCAGTGTTGATTTGTGCTCCAGTTTGTTGTCGGTTGGACCACTCTTTTTCACCTGGCTTCTGGGACTGGTACTGCTCTGACTTTTTTTCTTTTTCCTTTTCTTTTCTTTTTTCTTTTTTTTTTTTTTTT
>NW_016107487.1:3368903-3370188 GCF_001604975.1 Cebus imitator | reverse complement strand
GCCAGGCTGGAGTGCAATGGCGCAACCTTGGCTCACTGCAAGCTCCGCCTCCTGGGTTCAAGCGATTCTCCTGCCTCAGCCTCCCAAGTAGCTGGAACAGGCGCACACCAACATGCCCAGCTCATTTTTTTATTTCTCGGACTTATTTTCATACCTCCCTCAATGCCCCCCATTCCCTCTTTATGGATTTCCTCCTCATCACTACCTGCATAGTTCTCAATCTTGGCTACGGAGCAGAGTCATCTCAGGATTTTTCTTTTTTTTTTGAGATGGAGTTTCTCTCTAGTTGCCCAGGCTGGAGTGCAATGATGTGATCTCGGCTCACTGCAACCTCTTCCTCCCAGATGCAAGCGATTCTCCTGCCTCAGCCTCCCGAGTAGCTGGATTACAGGCATGGGCCACAATGCTGGGCTAATTTTGTATTTTTAGTAGAGACGGGATTTCTCTATGTTGGTCACGCTGGTCTTGAATTTCTGACCTCAGGAGATCTGCCTGCCTTGGCTTCCCAAAGGTCTGGGATTAGAGGCATGAGCCACAATTCTCCTGCCTCAGCCTCCCAAGTAGCTAGGATTACAGGTGCCCACCACCACGCCTGGCTAATTTTTTTGTATTTTTAGTAGAGGCAGGGTTTCACCATGTTGGCCAGGCTGGTCTTGAACTCTTGAGCTCAGGTGATCCGCCCACCTCAGCCTCCCAAAGTGCTGGGATTACAGGCATGAGCCACTGTGCCCAGCCTTCTTCTTCTTGTTTTTTAACTAAAACCCATGGCCTACTTCAAACTAATTAAATCAGGATTTCTGGGGGTGGGGCTCAGCTTTGTCTCAGTAGTTCCCCTGGAGCAGCTAGAGTAGAGAACCAACCTTTGCTCTCAATGTTGACTTGCCCCAGGGCTCAGGCCTCTGCCCTCCTCTCCACCCACACTCCGACTCCTGGCAGGTAATCTCACCAGTCTCCAATTTCTTCAGCTTCTTTTTAATCTCACCAGTCTCACTTCACTGTCTTTGGGAGTGGTGACTCACAGATTTGCATCTCTAGTCTAGGTCTCTCTGCTGAGTTCCAGAGCCCAAATCCAGTTGTCTAATATTTCCAAGCAGGTGGAAGTCCTAACCCAAATCCAGTTGTCTAATATTTCCAAGCAGGTGGAAGTCCTAACATAAATTTGTTTTGGGCCAGGTGAGGTGGCTCACGCCTGTAATCCCAGCACTTTGGGAGACCGAGGTGGGCGGATCATCTGAGGTCAGGAGTTAGACACCAGCCTGGCCAATATGGTGAAACCTGTCTCTCC
>NW_016107487.1:3366900-3368680 GCF_001604975.1 Cebus imitator | reverse complement strand
AAACAATTAGCTGGGCGTGGTGGTGGGTGCCTGTAATCCCAGCAACTCCGGAGGCTGAGGCAGGAGAATCGCTTGAACCTGGGAGGCAGAGGATATAGTGAGCCAAGATTATGCCACTGCACTCAGCCTGGGCAACAGAGTGAGGGGTGAGGGGGCCCCCTTCTTTCTGTATGTATTTCTCTTTATTTTCTTATTTTGTTTTGGTGTCCCTTAGTCTCTGTATACTGTATAGTTCTCTAAGGGTTTCCTGGCTGAATCTATGTTTACTTAAAATTGAGAGGTGGATATCATCTACAGGAGTTTCCTAAGGCTCTTGTAACAAATTACTACAAACTGAGTAGCTTCAAACAATTCACTTTCACAGTTCTACCCACCAGAAGCTTGAAAGCAAGGTGTCAGTAGGGTTAGTCCTTCTGGAGTCTTGGGGTCCTGGAGGGGAGGAGAATCCATTCTACGCCTCTCCCCAGTACTCAGTGGTTGCTGGTAACCCCTGGCACTCCTTGGTTTGTAGCTGCATAAGTCTCATCTCTGCCTCTCCCTTCACAGGTTGCCCCCTCTTCTCTGTGTCTTTCCTATTCTGTCTCTTAAAAGAACACATGTCATTAGGGTCCATCATAATCCAGGATAATATCATCTTGAGATCCTTAGTTTCATTATATCTGCAAACACCCTTTTACCAAATAAGGTCATATTCAGAGGTTCTGGGTGGGCAAATCTTTTGGGGGGCCACCATTCAACCCACTATATCATCTTAGAGGCAAGAGGGTGAGGTAGGAATGAGTCAGATTCGCTTTTTCAGGCTATGTCCCTTTCCATCTCCTTCTGTTCTTTCCATCTTCCCTCCTCCTCCCCACCCCAGCTGCTTTTCAGGGCTGGGAAGAAAGGAGTGAGGGTTGAAGCAGAACCCTCTGTGGATGCTTGCTGACAATTTTGCTAGCTGGCCCTAGTGAGATGGTCAGCCCAGGGCATTCCTCTTTGGCATCCTGGTCTGCCTTGGGCAGTGGCTTATATGGCTGTGCCCAGGCTCTGCCTATTTGCACATTTGCACCTGGACTCTGATCTCCTGAACCTGACCTGCCAAACCTGTTTCCACCCAACCTGAAGGATTCAGGGAACCTGCTTCTTTCCCTGCGGCCAGGGTTTGGCTTTCCTTAGACCAGACAGGCTGGGCTCTAGGGCTGATGGTGACACCAGAAGTGGCTATTTCCAGCTCAGATCTCTCTTCTAAACACCAGGACTGATCCAATTGTTTCCCAAAGAGAAGACAGGTAACTGGGTATTTCCAAAGGTACCTCAAACACAACCCGTCCAACATGCAACCTGTCCACTATCCCCTTCCCCAACTTGCCTTTCCTCCTGTATGCTTTGCTCACTGATCTCTACTTACCTCTCTCTACCAGTTCCCCATGAGCCTGTCACCACCTTTTCACTCTTTGCTTCCCTAGAGTCACCAGATCCAATACCTCTTGCCTCCTACATCTGTCTAAGTCCATCTACTTCTCATAACCCCCTGCCACTACCCTAGGCCAGACCACCACCCCTTCTCACCAACCTCCCAACTGATCTGGTCTGGACGCTCCACCCTTTCTAATCCACTGTCTGTACTGCAGCCTGATCCACCCATACAAACACCTTACTCCCTGTCCCATCCCTTCAACACTTCCCATTGCCCTTTAGCATTCATTCTTCTTCTTGACCCTATAACCCTTATGCTACTCAGCCATCGGTTTAAAATTTGTTTTTTCGCCTGGTGAGGTGGCTCAAGCCTGTAATCCCAGCA
>NW_016107487.1:3356517-3366651 GCF_001604975.1 Cebus imitator | reverse complement strand
ATGATGGCTGAAATTTTCTAAAATTAATTTTTAAACATTGTTTTTTCTTCTTTTCTTTTCTTAGTACCTTCCACAAAGCTTCTAGAACCCAGCCATTTCTTTTTTCTTTTTTTGAGACGGAGTCTCACTCTGTCACCCAGGCTGGAGTGCAATGGCGTGATCTCGGCTCACTGCAACCTCCACCTCCCAGGTTCAAACGATTCTCCTGCCTCAGCCTCCTGAGTAGCTGGGATTACAGGCACGTACCACCGTGCCCAGCTAATATTTGTATTTGTATTTTTAGTAGGGACGGGGTTTCAACATTTTGTCCAGGCTGGTCTCAAACTCCTGACCTTGTGATCCACCCGCCTTGGCCTCCCAAAGTGTTGGGATTACAGGCGTGAGCCACCGCACCCGGCCTTCTTTTTCTTTCCTTTTTTTTTTGAGACGGAGTTTCACTCTTGTTGCCCAGGCTGGAGTGCAATGGCACTATATCGGCTCATTGTAACCTCTGCCTACCAGGTTCAAGTGATTCTCCTGCCTCAGCCTTCCAAGTAGCTGGGATTACAGGCATCTGCCACCATGGCAGACTAATTTTTTTTTTTTTTTTAGTAGAGGCAGGGTTTTGCCCTGTTGATCAGGCTGATCTCAAACTCCCGACCTCAAGTGATCCACCCACCTCGGCCTCTGAAAGGGCTGGGATTACAGATGTAAGCCACTGAGCCTGGCTAATTTTTTTTTTTGGAGACAGGGTGTTGCCCTGTCACCCAGGCTAGAGGCTACAGAACAGTGGAACGATCTTGGCCCACTGCAACCTCCACCTCCTGGGTTCCAGTGATTCTCCTGCCTCAGCCTCCCGAGTAGCTGGGATTACAGGTGCTGGCCACCACACCCAGTTCATTTTTGCATTTTTTAGTAGAGACAAGTGTTTTGCCATGTTGGCCAGGCTGGTCTCAAACTCCTGACCTCAGGTGATTTGCCCACCTCGGCCTCCCAAAGAACTAGGATTACACACGTGAGCCACTGCGCCCAGCCTAATTTTGTATTTTTTAGTAGAGATGGGTTTTCACCATGTTGGTCAGGGTGGTCTCGAACTCCAGACCTCAGGTGATCCACCTGCCTCGGCCTCCCAAAGTGCTGGGGATTACAAGCATGAGCCACCACACCCGGGCTTTTTTTTTTTTTTTTTTTTTTTTTTTTTTGAGATAGTGTTCTTTTTTTTTTCCCACTTTTTTTTTTTTTTTTTTTTTTTTTTTTGAAACAGAGTCTTACTCTGTGGCCCAGACTGGAGTACAGTGGCACAATCTTGGCTCACTGTAACCTCCAGCTCCCAGGTTCAAGTGATGCTCCTGCCTTAGCCTCCTGAGTAGCTGGGATCACAGGTGCATGCCACCATGCCTGGCTAATTGTATTTTTAGTAGAGACTGGATTTCACCATGTTGGCCAGGCTGGTCTCAAACTACTGACCTCAGGTAATTTGCCTGCCTCAGCATCTCAAAGTGATGAGCGTGAGCCACGGTGCCAGACCAACAATTTCATATTCAAATCTACAGTAGTTAAAAAAGTGAAAAGGTGGGGACAATTAGGTTAACCACCCAGGGGGTCATTTCTGTCCCCATGGTGACTTAGTCACTTTTCTACTACCTACAGGTAATGTTGTTACTGGAGAAGGAACCTTCTTGTGGAAGCAGCCGAATGAATGGCTGAGCTAGCTCCCCTCTGAGGGCATGAGGGATCTATGGGATCTGAAAACACATATGTCCCAAAACCAAAGTATCCGTTTAGGTTTGGTCCTGGATTTCATGTTTTTAGCACAGAGGATCAGTGGAAGAAGCAGCTCCATTGCTAGGGAAGCTACAGATCAATCCCTTTAGGGATTGGTCCTGGATTTCATATTTTTAGCACAGAGGATTGATGGAAGAGGCAGCTCCATGACTAGAGAAGCCACAGAACTCCCAATTCTGGTTTCCTTTCTCTTTGGGGCTCTTCTGCTTTGATTCTTGCCATCACATGCCTACATTTCTCTTGGGATATGTTCCTCTGCCTTTAAAACCCAGGCCTTTGCCAGGCAAGGTGTCTCACACCTATAATCCTAGCATTTTGGGAAGCCAAGGCAGGCAGATAACCTGAGGTCAGGAGTTCGAGATCAGCCTGACCAACATGGAGAAACCCCACCTTTACTAAAAATACAAAATGAGCCAGACATGGTGGTACATGCCTCTAATCCCAGCTACTCGGGAGGCTGAGGCAGGAGAATTGCTTGAAGCTGGGAGGCAGAGGTTGCAGTGCGCCGAGATTGCACCATTGCACTCCAGCTTGGGGAGCAAGAGCGAAACTCCATCTCAAAAAAATAAAACAAACCAACCCAGGACCTCCTTAGAATATGAGATAGGCTGGCCTTTTCCAAAAGAATTTTACTAAATAAGAAAAGAATGAAAGGAAAAAGAAGAGAGAAATAAACCATGGAAAACACAAACCAACAAGATAAAGTCCCTTTTCCAAAGCCTGGCCTCTGGTTTCAGATTAATTACATTTTAGACCGCCAGGCTCCTTTCCTGGGTTCAGTATCATAAAGCTCCCAGACTGTGGCCAGCATCAATCTCTTTTTACTTTCACGCATATAAAAACTCCATCCCTACATGGAGACAAAAAACCAACTCTCCAGTTCCCCTATTCACCCAAAGCATTTCTTTCTTTCTCCCTTTATTTTTCTTTCTTTTTCTCTTTTTCTTTCTTTCTTTCCCTCCCTCCCTAGCTTCCCTCTCCTTCCTTTCCTTCTCCCTCCCTTCCCCTTCCCTTTCCTTCCCTTCCCTCTTCTTCCTTTCCTTTCTTCTTCCTTTCCCTTCCTTCTTCCCTTTCCCCTTTCCCCTTCCCTTTCTTCCCTTTTTTGACAGAGTCTAGCTCTATTGCCTAGGCTCAAGTGCAATGGCACAAACATGCTCACAGCCTCAACCTCCTGGGCTTCAGCTATTTTCCTGCCTCAGTTTCTTCCAGAGTAACCAGGACCATAGATGCACACCAATTGGCTTTTTTTTTTTTTTTTTTTTTTTTTTTTGGTGGAGGTGGGGTCTTGCCATGTTGCCCAGGCTCAAATGATCCTCCTGCCTTGGTGTCCCAAAGTGCTGGGATTACAGGCATAAGCCACCATGCCTAGCCACCTATAGCTTTCTTGCTGCATCCACTTTTTTTTTTTTGAGACAGAGTTTCGCTCTTGTTACCCAGGCTGTGCAATGGCGCGATCTCGGCTCACCGCAACCTCCGCCTCCTGGGTTCAGGCAATTCTCCTGCCTCAGCCTCCTGAGTAGCTGGGATTACAGGCACGTGCCACCATGCCCAGCTAATTTTTTGTAGTTTTAGTAGAGATGGGGTTTCACCATGTTGACCAGGATGGTCTCGATCTCTTGACCTCGTGATCCACCCGCCTCGGCCTCCCAAAGTGCTGGGATTATAGGCGTGAGCCACCGCGCCCGGCCTGCTGCATCCACTTCTTTTCAACTAAGTGGTGAAGAACTACCTTATACGTGGTTCTTTAACTGCAACAACTGTGCAAGGAAATTTCATCCTTGGAAGGGCTGGATTGGCCCTGGGATTTCTGGCATGGCCTGAGAGACACCTCTTCTTTAGTGATGAGAGTAATTGGAATAGAGAGAAGGGACCTAACAAATATGAAACTCTCAACAAGTGCCAAACACCTTCTATATTTAAATTTTACTAGGCTGTGCATGGTGGCTCGCACCTGTAGTGCTAGCACTTTGGGAGGCTGAGCAGGCGGATCACCTGAGGTCAGATGTTTGAAACCAGCATGGCCAATATGGTGAAACCCTGTCTCTACTAAAAATACAAAAATTAGCCAGGCATGGTGGTGGGTGCCTGTAGTCCCAGCTATTCAGAAGGCTGAGGCAGAAGAATTGCTTGAGCCTCGGAGGTGGAGGTTGCAGTGAGCCGAGATAGTGCCATTGCACTCCAACCTGGAAAAAAAAGAAAACCCCATCAAAAAAAAAAAAAAAAAAAAGAGTCAAAAACGGTTTCAAGTCCTGCCACCATCATTACTCCCTGCTATTCCCCCTCAAGTCTATGAGGCTTTTCATGGGGGGTCTTCTGGATAAGGCTGTTCCTAAGGGGAAATAGGGAGGAGTTTTATTGGCATCTTTCACCATTTATTGTGGTTAGCACAGTCATCATAAACACCTGGCAAGAGCACTAAGCTGGGGAAATGAGACAGACACACAATGAATTAACAAAAACAGGGAAATATTTTGGAGGAGGAGAAATTGCTGATGAAAAATTAATGGGAAAACACCCTAAAGCTTGTGATCCACTTCTTTGCACTTTATGATTTCTAGGCGGCCTTTGCACTTGGAGAAAGACTTTGTGGTTCAGAACATTCTAGGCCAGAGGAAAGGGCTGATTTATAATCCCAATATTGCTGCCAGTTTACTGTGTGATTCCAGGTGAATTATTCAACCTATTTATGTGTCAGCTCAGAAAGGGGTGATGTCAGTTTTGTCAGAATGTTTTTTGGTGGGATCTCTGGTAAATGTTGAATGACAGCTATGCAATCTGCAGAACAGAATACTTTTGCTTTCTTTTGTGGGTCAGAAATTGACACATGGCTCATATTTTGACACACAGCAGAAAACCCTTGGGAATGTGAGGTTTTCTTGGGTTAAAAAGAAAAGCAAGAGACACCTGTTATTTGCATGGTGCTCTGTGTTCCCTGGTTTACAAACCATTTTCAGATATCACCACAACTGATCCTTTCCACACCTATGAAGGGGAATTAGCGTCCCCATTTTATAGACAAGGAAACAGGTCATAGAGTCAATATGATTCAACGGTGCTTTGTTATTTATTTGCATACTTTGCCTCAGCTACGCAGAACATTTTTTTCATCTCAATACTTTGTGATAAGGGACCATCACTGTCACCAACAAACAACCAAAAAAAACCTTCTTTTCTGGGGGCACCTCTTACCCCCGCACAGACCTCAAACTCAAGTTGGCAGCACACAGCTGTGTATCACAAGACATTACAAACAAGCCACCATACCAGTAAATCGTCTTCGTGTTTATTATGCAGTGATGTCTGGGAGTACTTTGGAATGGACTGTCTTCTCTAAAGAAAGTTATTTTTGGTCGTTTGGGGGATAGCCAGCTAAGATTCAACATTTTTTTGTTTTGTTTCTGTGAGAGTAGGAAGGCCGTGAAAACAGAGGTTGTTTAGAGAATTGGCCTAGAACAATAACCATTTAGAAGCTTTAGACACATAACCAGTTAAGTGTCCATCAATATCAAGCTGATTGAACAGCATCTCCTCTTGGGGGTGATGGTGATTGTGAACTGTAGGGCCCTGTTCCCCCATGGACAAAGGAAGCCCCCCACTCCTAAAGGTCCCTTATCCCCAGAAGAACAAGCACTGCATATATAGGGCCTGTCTAGAACCAGGGCCTTTATCTGGGTGTTGGAGAGTTGGTTGTGCTCAGTTGGGATGAACCATGGCGCAGTTAGGGTGGCCTAGAAGGGAGTTTATCTAGCTCTGTTCCCAGCTGGATCTCTGGCGAGGCGGGAAGCACGCGGGGTCTTCCTGGCCCCAGAACCTCCAGGTACCAGGCCGGCCCCATGAACCTCACCAGAAGGAAGGAACCCTGCTGCTTACACTAATTTGCATCCAACAGTTTGCATTGAGACTGGCGCTTGCCTACTAGGTCAGGCACACGGGGGTTCCCCCCGGACGGAAGCAGGGAAGGAGGACCTGTCTCGGGGTGGGCAGGTGATGGGATACCCTGGGTGGAGCAAGAGGCGCTGGGGAGAGGCTGCGCCCCAGCCCCAACTCCAATTCTCTAACAGCCCCTGGTCCGCATTTGAGTCCAGACTTCCGCCTCGGCCAGGACCCTGGCTCCAGGGCCCTCCACTTCCAACAAGGCCCCCCATCCTCCCGCCCGCTCCCCATCCCCTACCCCCAATTCCCGCTGGCTCCACAGCGCTCGGGCCTCCCTGGGCCTCCCCCGGCCCGGCCCGGCCCACTCGGCTTTGCTAGTCTGGCGCTGGGGGCGGGCACCAGCCCCCACCCCTCGGCGTCCCCTCCCCTTCACTTCCCCCTCCCCCGCCCCCTCCCTTCCCTCCCTTCCCCCCGGTGGCTAGGCAGCGGCGGCGGCGGCGGCGGCAGCGGCAGCGGCTGTGGAGGCTGAGGCTGAGGCTGAGGAGTCGGCGGTGGCGGCGGCGGGCGGGGCTCGGCTCGGGCTCCGCGGGCGGGCGGGCGGACATGGCGGCCAACATGTACCGGGTCGGAGGTAGGCAGGCTCGGCCCGACCCGGCCCGTGTGGGAGCGGGCTCCGGGAGCTGGGGGCCGGGGCGAGCGCACGCCAACTGCCGGGAGCCACGGGTGCGGGGGCTGAGGGCGCAGGGGGAGGGGGCGCCGGGGCCAGCAGAGGGGCCGGGGCTCCCCACCCCCACTCCTTCCCTCCCCTCCCCCCACGGTGGCCCGCGAGGGGCCGGGGCCACCTTCACCCTCTCACCTCACCCCGTCTTTAGGGCCAGGCCTCTACTTGGGGGTACGAATGACCAGACGCCCCTCCCTCACGAAACCTTCATGGGACTGGGGCCCGTCGAGCCCCCTGAAACGGTGGCCGTCTCCTCGCCTGGCTTCTAGGAGCTGGAGAGGATGGGGGGACATCCCCTCCCCTATTCCTTCCCACCTCAGTGGGAGCCTGGGGTGGGGGTGGGGGCCCAGCCAGGGGCGCAGCTGGACCGGCCTGTTAGCGGGCCGGAGCCCTGCACCTCCCCTTCGTCGCTTCCCCCGTTTGGTTTCTGGTCCAGCCCCCCACAAATGGGGCTTCGTGGGGCCTGGGAACCTCTGCCGGAGGTGGGGAGTTGAGCTCTGCCTGGACGTTTGCTCTGCTGCCTGCCTCCTTCCCAGTCTTCTGCGGAAGAGAGAAATAAGGTCAAACAAACTTTCTCCCTACTCACGACGCCCTCCTCCCTCTTTCCTGGTAAAATAATAATTCAGATAAGTGGCGTGTTTGTATGAGAGACCGGCTCTTCCTTCTCTGCTCATTAGCCGAGCTTCTGATGGATACTGGTGGGAATGGCCTGGCTAAATGAGGCCACTTTGCAGAAGAGAGCCGTGAAAGAGCCACTAAGACAATAACAGCACAGCCCTGCCTTTCAGATAAACACACAGTGGGAAGTTTCCGGCGAACCTATTAGATGAGACGAAAAGCCACACTTGAAAAATTTTATCCTTTTAGTTGAAAGCCTGCAGCAATTTCTTAACCACAAGACATTAAATAGGTTTGGATTAAATATGGTAAAAGGGTAAAAAACATTCTGGTATCACCCCCAGAGCACTTTCCCTCTTAGAAGTGATCCCCTTGGCCCCCGTTTTCTCGTCTTCCCAGGTAGAGCTGTGGAATAGTTTGTCAGTGTTCTTCCTCTTACCTGCTCTGCTCACCTGATTTTTTTTTTAAGTAGTGATTGAAATGTAGGTTGGACTGTGAAGCCTTTCTCCATGCTCTGAATGTGTCTTAGGTCAATAGTTTTATGTGAGAAGCAGCCTCCAGGGCAAATTGGATTGGAGGAAAAAGATGTGGAAGTAACAGTAGAGAGGACACATGTTTAGTGTGCCCTAACTACACAGTGATAAGAGGTGCCTTTTTTGTTTATTATTAAAGAAATGACATATTGGGACAGAAATCTAGGAGAACTTGATAGAACGTTAATTGAAATGAAAATGCCAAGAAAATAAAGGTCTGTGTATCGTAGGCAGATGAGAGAATATATTAAGGCTGTTTGCTTTTACCAGTGAATGAATTATGAGCTTAATTTCAATGTGAATTGCCTAACATTAAAAGTCGTGGATTGACAAATCTGAACTTTCTGTTGAAAAGATTAAGTTCTGTACTTCCTTTAATTACAGATTATGTGTACTTTGAGAATTCCTCCAGCAACCCATACCTAATAAGAAGGATAGAAGAACTCAACAAGGTATACACTTAGTGTTCTTAATTTTAATGTTAAAAATATTTGTTTTTCCGTGACAGGTGATTGGGTAAAGGGTGGCCTGGCATAGAGACTCTTCCCTGCAATTCCAGTACTTTGGGAGGGTGGGCAGGGGGAGGCCAGCCTGTGCAACATAGTGAGACCCCCATCTCTATTTTTTTAAAACTAAATAAAAAATAAACTGGGTAAAGATCATAAGAGGCGGCTCTACTTTCACTCCCAGACTCTTTGGAAGTTGAGGTTTTAGGCCAGGTGCAGTGGCTCACGCCTATAATCCCAGCAATTTTGGAGGCTGAGGTGGGTGGATCACTTGAGGTCAGAAGTTCAAGACCAGCCTGGCCATCATGGTGAAACCCCTTTTCTACTAAAAAAGTATAAAAAAATTAGTCGGGCATGGTGGCATGCATCTGTAATCTCAGGTACTCAGGAGGCTGAGGCAGGAGAATCACTTGAACCTGGGAGATGGAGGTTGCAATGAGCCGAGATCATGCCATTGCACTCCAGCCTGGGCAACAGAGCAAGACTCAAAAAAAAAAAAAGAAAGTTGAGATTTTAGAGAGTTATGCAGGATTCCGAATTCTTAATATTCTTTTGCTTTTTTGTTACTGAATATTTAAAAGTCTGCAGATTTCTTCAAATTGCTTAGAGCCTCTGAAAGAGCAGTTCACTTCTGTAACTCAGACACTTTTTATATTTAGAGTCATAATGGGCCAGGCGCAGTGGCTCATGCCTGTAATCTCAATACTTTGGGAGGCTGAGGCAGGCAGATCACTTGAGGGCAGGAGTTTGAGACCAGCCTGGCCAATAGGTGAAACCCCATTTCTATTAAAAATACAAAAATTAGCCAGGCGTGGTGGCGGGCGCCTGTAGTCCCAGCTACTTGGGAGGCTGAGGCAGGAGAATCGCTTGAACCTGGTAGACAGAGTTGCAGTAAGCAACAGAGCAAGACTCCGTCTCAAAAAAAATATAGAGTCATAATATGTATTTCTCCCTTTTTAGCGAATTAATATTTCCCTTTTCTAGGTTTAGAAGGAGGAAGCTAGGGAACATAATATTGAAGGGAATTTGTAAAATTCTGGACTAGACCAAATTGTGTCAGTGGCTCACGCCTGTAATTCTAACTTCGGGAGGCTAAGGTGAAAGGATCCTTTGAGTCAAGAGTTTGAGACTAGCCTGGGTAACAGGGAAACCCCATCTCCACCAAAAAAAATAGCCAGGCATGATGGCACATGCCCATAGTCCCAGTTACTTGGGAGGCTGAGAAAGATTGCCTGGGCCTAGGAGGTCAGGGCTGCAGTGAGCTGTGATTGCAACACTGCACTCCAGACTGGGAAACAGAGTGAGACCTTGTCTCAAAAGAAAAAAAAAAAAAGAATATGGTTTTGTTATAATAAAGTAGCTTTTTTTTTTTTTTGGAGATGGAATTTTGCTCTCGCTGTTCTCACCACAGCCTCTGCCTTCTGGGTTCAAGTGATTCTCCTGTTTCAGCCTCCCGAGTAGCTGAGATTACAGGCATGCACCACCACGCCTGGCTAATTTTTGTATGTTTAGTAGAGATAGGATTTTACCATGTTGGCTAGGCTGGTCTCGAACTCCTGACCTCAGGTGGTCTGCCTGCCTCAGCCTCCCAAAGTGCTGGGACTATAGGTGAGTCACCGTGCCCTGCCCACATACTTATTTTTTAAAACTGTATCCATGTCAGTGCTGTTTGGCAACATAAAAAAAAAAAAAGCCATATCTACAGTGATGCTTTTATTTTCCTCCAGATTACTCTAAGGGTTATGTGGCTTATGAGACTTCATAGTGTTATAATCTTTGGGTCTGTCTAGCTAATACCTTCCCCTCAAATGCCGTCTGGTGACTTGTTCAGTTTTGTCCTGGAAAGCCAAGCCTTACTTAGGACATTCTTAGTTTAAAGAGCCTTGAGACCTTGGTTTGCTTTGGGAATATCCCAAGGACTCTGCATTATTTTTATTTTTTTTTTATTCCAGAGACAGGGAGATAGAGTCTCATTCTGTCACCCAGGCTGGAGTTCAGTGGTAGGATTATATAGCTCACTGTAACCTTGAACTCCTGGACTCAAGCAATCCTCCTGCCTCAGCCTCTGAAGTAGCTGAGACTACAGGCATGTACCACCATACCTGGCTAATTTTTTTTT
>NW_016107487.1:3349090-3354522 GCF_001604975.1 Cebus imitator | reverse complement strand
ACCATGTTGACCAGGATGGTCTCGATCTCTTGACCTCGTGATCCACCCGCCTCGGCCTCCCAAAGTGCTGGGATTACAGGCTTGAGCCACCGCGCCCGGCCTTCGTCATAAATGTTATGTTTACTTTCATTGCCTGTCTTCCTAGAATGTTAGCTTCAGTGATCTTTTTCTGTTTTGCCCAGTAATGCAGTCTGAGTGACTTAGAATAGTGGTTGGCACCTAGTTAAAGGCATTCACTAAATACTTGTTGAATTAATGAATTTCTGAAATGTCTGATGTTAATGCTTGTACATACATAGCTTTACTCTTTATAAACTGCTTCAATTCATTCATTTTGCAAATAATTTTGAGGACCTTCTACCTGCCAGGTACTTTTAGACACTGGGAATGCAAGGGTAATCAAAAACAGGTCTAGTGGAGACAGACATCAGCCATATAGTCCCACAAGTAAAAGTAAAATTGCAGCTGTGCTAAGTTGAGAAATGTCACAGCATGGTGCTCTGGAAACCTAATCTGGGATTCACATTTGTCACCCCTTTTGAGCCTCACATAACCTTAACACCTTAAGGTAGCTAAATCGTGCATTGTCTTGAGGCACATAGTAGCTAAATGATTGGGTTACACATGTTAGGTGAACATGGATTATTTCACACTTCTTTATCATTTCATTGCCATTCACTTCCAAAACATCCCCCTCCTCCATCCTCACCTCCTCCCTGCCCCTACCCCTTGTCAACACGGAGTCATCCGTATAATAGCGAGTCTCTGGGGCTGGGGAATGACTGCTGTGAGAGATGCGATTCTTTGTAATTTCACAAAATGGTAGTTTGAATGGCTAATTAAAATATTTACATAGGGTCTTTATTTTGGAATGGATGTGAAGAAGACATCTTATTTTAGATAATTCATTAAGCAAATATTATTGAGTACCTGTTATGTACCAGGCACTTTGCTAGCCTCAGAGATAGAACTGTCCATCCAGAGATGGACATGGTCTACATTCTCATAAGGGAGACACCTGGAAAGACAAGTTGACAGGCATAAAAAAAATAGTAAGAGTAATGAATTGTGTTAACTTCTAAGAAGGCAAGAGCTTTGACATAAAGAATGACAAGTCATTTCCTTTAGGTAGGGTGGGAAAGGAAGTTGAGGCCTAAAGGATGAGAAAGAGGGAACCATGGAAAGAGAGGCCACAAAAGTGTTCTAGATAAAGGCCCTGGGAAGATCAGAGGTGAAATTAGCTTGGTAGGGAAACTTAACATGCTGGGAAAATCCAAATAATGATTTAAAAAATACTTGAAGACAGGCATGGTAGTCTCAGATGTTCCAGAGGCTGAGGCAGGAGGATTGCTTGAGCCTGGGGGTTTGAGATCAGCCTGTGCAACATAGTAAGACCCTCCAGTCTCTTAAAAAAAAAAAAAAACAAGGCAGGGCTCAGTGGCTTACGCCTGTAATCCCAGCATCTTGGGAGGCCAAGGTGGTCAGGAGTTCCAGACCAGCCTGACCAACGTGGTGAAACCCCATCTCTACTAAAAATACAAAATTAGCCTGGTGTGGTGGTGCATGCCTGTAATCCCAGCTACTCAGGAGAATCACTTGAACCTGGGATGCGGAGGTTTCAGTGAACCAAGACTCCGCTATTGCACTCCAGCCTGGGCGACAAGAGGGAAACTCCGTCTCAAAAAACAAAAAACCAAATCAAAACCACCTCTAAACTGAAAATTCTTACTCTGTTCTGATAAGCCAGGAAAACAGGGGACAAGGGATATTAACCTGTTTCATTACCTTTCCTCTGAATTTTTTAAACAGAATTCCTAGGATAAGGTAGCAATTACATTTTTTTTTTTTTTTTTTTTTTTTTCTTTTCTTATTTATTTTATTTATTTATTTATTTATTTTTTGAGACAGCCTCGCTCCGTCGCCAGGCGCCAGGCTGGAGTGCAGTGGCGCAATCTTGACTCACTGCAAACGCCGCCTCCTGGGTTTAAGCAATTCTGCCTCAGCCTCCCGAGTAGCTTGGACTACAGGCGCGTGCCACCAAGCCCAGCTAATTTTTGTATTTTAGTAGAGACGGGGTTTCACCATGTTGGCCAAGATGGTCTCCATCTCTTGACCTCGTGATCCGCCCGCCTCGGCCTCCCAAAGTGCTGGGATTACAGGCGTGAGCCACCGTGCCCGGCGTTTTTTTTTTTTTTTTATGTAGTGGTGTTTATAATAGTCTATGAGGAGCTTTGTATTTCTCTGGGATTGCTTTTTCATTTCTGATTCTGCTTATTTTTTTTTTTTTCTTTGTTGATATGTGTGTGCCTTTAGCAGAGCCACTACTTGAGGGGGATGAAGCGGGAGGAGTGGGTGGCCCCGATGCCCAGCTGGCTGTGCTTCACGGTCTTGTGAGCGATGGAGAACTCGTCCAGGTAGTGGCCGATGATCTCTGGCTTGATCTCAGCCTGGTTGAAGGCCTTGCCATTGTAGACGCCTACCATGCTGCCCACCATCTCGGGCAAGATGATCGTGTCCCGCAGGTGCGTCTTCACTTCCGGCTTCTCTATGGGCGGTGCCTGCTTGGCCTTGCGCAGGTGCTTCAGCAGCTAGTGCTGCTTCCGCAACAGGCCCGGGTTCAGCTGCCGCAGCTGCCGCCACTGCCGCCACTGCCGTGCACTACACAGCTGCATCAGCTTCTTGTAGAACATGTACAGCAGCTGGTCCAGGTCCACGCCGCGGTAGGCGAACTTGTGGAAGATCTGCTGCTTCTGCTATACCTCTGCAATCTTGCTGGATCCTCAGAAAAGCGGCAATCACTATTTTTAGAAAAAAATTTCTTTTATAGAATGATCCCTGTTTTTTTTTTTCCACATTGTTAACTCCTGTTTGCCGTGTTATATGCTTAGGTTGGAAACTGGACTGTACCCTGGGCAACATGGTGAAAGCTTGTTGCTATAAAAATTGAAAAATTTGCTGGGCAAGGTGTTTTGCGCTTGTATTCCCAGCTACTGGAGAGGCTAGGGTGGGAGGATCTCCTGAGCCTGGGGAGGTCAAGGCCGTGATTATATCATTGCACTCCAGCCTGGGTGACAGAGTGTGAAAAGAAAGAAAGCAGGCCTTTGATATTTTCTTTTTTTCCCCCTCATTACAGTAATAGATATCTGCCTCAATTTTTTTTCCCCAAAATGTTTCAGAAAGTTTTAGGTGTGAAGCTAAATATCTGTTGATGAACACAGTTCAGTATTGTTTATCTTACATTTTTCTTTTCCTTTCCCCAAGTGTGTACTCACATATAGTGAAGTTGATTATTTGGATGTAGAATATAAGGTTAAATAAAAAAACTCTGGTAAATATTATTCTTTATTTCTTATTTCTTTTTTTTTTTTTGAGACGGAGTTTCACTCTTGTTGCCCAGGGTGGAGTGCAATGGTGCAATCTCGGCTCCTTGCAACCTCTGCCTCCCAGGTTCAAGCGATTTTGCTGCCTCAGCCTCCCTAGTAGGTGGGATTGCAGGCATGCGCCACCACGCCCGGCTAATTTTGTATTTTTAGTAGAGACAGGGTTTCCCCATGTTGGTCAGGCTGGTCTCAAACTCCTGACCTCAGGTGATCCGCCTGCCTTGGCCTCCCAAAGTGCTGGGATTACAGGCATAAGCCACTGTGCCTGGCCTCTTTTCTTTTTCTTTTTCTTTTTTTTTTTTTTTGAGACGGAGTTTCGCTCTTTTTTCCTTTTTTTGTTTTGTGTGCAATGGCACGATCTCGGCTCACCACAACCTCCGCCTCCTGGGTTCAGGCAATTCTCCTGCCTCAGCCTCCTGAGTAGCTGGGATTACAGGCACGTGCCACCATGCCCAGCTAATTTTTTGTATTTTTAGTAGAGACGGGGTTTCACCATGTTGACCAGGATGGTCTCGATCTCTTGACCTTGTGATCCACCCGCCTCGGCCTCCCAAAGTGCTGGGATTACAGGCTTGAGCCACCGCGCCTGGCGCCTGGCCTCTTATTTTTAATTTTAATTAAAATAAAAAATAGAGAGGGGGTTTTACCATGTTGCCCAGGCTGGTCCCAAATTCCTGGGCTCAAGCCATCTATTCACCTCAGCCTCCTGAAGTTCTGATAATAACAGGTATGATCCACCACAGCCGGCCAGAATAACATACTTTCTAAGTCTGGGATAGAAACAGACATGAGTGGCTGGGTACAGTGGCTCATGCCTGTAATCCCAGCACTTTGGGAGGCTGAGACCAGTGGATCACAAGGTCAGGAGTTCGAGACCAGCCTGGCCAACATGGTGAAACCCCACCTCTACTAAAAATACAAAAATTAACTGGGTGTGGTGGCATACGCCTGTAATCCTAGCTACACGGGAGACTGAGGCAGGAGAATCACTTGAAACCGACAGGTGGAGGTTACAGTGAGCCCAGACCGCAGCACTGCACTCCAGCCTGGCCTACAAGAGTGAAACTCTGTCTCAAAAAAAAAAGAAACAGACATGAGTATGACATTGGCTGAAATTATTTTAGAGCTTCAGAAAAGCTTATTTATTATTGCTGGAGGATATTTTAGTGAATGTGTTTGGCAGAGTGGAACTTTAAGAGGCTGCAACTTAAATGGAGAGGAGAACACAGGAAAGAAATCAGTATTCATTGTGGGCTCTTCTTTACACATGTTCCCACTTTTCTTTCCCACCTGTGGGTTTTTACTCATGTCCACCTTTTTTCCTAGAATGTTCAGTCCTCCAGGCTTTACCTGTTGGACTCCTTTCCTTCTTTCCTAGCTCACTAAGGACCCTTCACCCATTTCCTCCTTCATGAAACTTTTTCTGTTTCTCCCTCAACAGGTTATACATTGTTCCTGATTCCATCACTGAAAAATGGAGTCTGGAGCAGAAAGGAAGGGGTAGAGGAAAATAGGGCTGAGCATAACGACGGGAATGCTTTTCTTTTTTTTTTTTTTTTTTTTTTGAGACAGTTTCATTCTGTCACCCAGGCTGGAAGTACAATGGTGTGACCTCAGCTCACTGCAACCTCTGTCTCCCGGGTTCAAGCGATTCTTCTGCCTCAGCCTCCCAAGTAGCTGAGATTACAGGCATGCACCACCATGCCTAGCTAATTTTGTATTTTTAGTAGAGACAGGTTTCACGTTGGCCAGGCTGGTCTTGAACTCCTCACCTCAAGTGATCTGCCGTCCTTGGCCTCCGAGAGTGCTGGGATTACAGGTGTGAGCCACCATGCCAGGCCAGAATGTTTTACTTTTATGCTTTAGAGTTGGTAGAGGGTGTGTGTGTATGTGTGTGTGTGTGTGTGTGTATGTGTGGCCCAGGATGAAGTACAGTGATGTGATCATGGCCCACTGCAGCCTCAACCTCCATGGCTCATGTGACCCTCCTGCCTCAGCTTCCAGAATAGCTGAGACTACAGGCTCATGGCACTGTGCCCAGCTAATTACATT
>NW_016107487.1:3340528-3345935 GCF_001604975.1 Cebus imitator | reverse complement strand
CCTAAAAATTTTTTTTTTTTTTTTTGTAGAGATGGGGTCCCACTGTGTTGCTCAGGCTGGTCTCAAACTTTTGGGTTTAAACGATTCTCCACCTCCACCTCCCAAAGAGCTGGGATTATAGGCATGAGCCACCATGCCTGGCCTAGTGATTATTTTGGGTTTCTTCTGTTTCTGTTTTTGTTTCTTCTGTTTCCCTATGTTGCCCAGGCTGGTCTTGAACTCCTGGGCTTGAGCAGTCCTCCTGCCTCTGCCTCCCAAAGTACTGGAATTATAGGTATGAGCCACCACACCTGGCTTTGATGAAGGTTTTTAGTCAGGTGTGATAGGGGATGGTATGGGACTAGGCATCCTTGCCGTGGTGGAGGTTCCATGCGCCTGGCAGCATGTACGCCCAGTGTCAGGTCAGTACTTGGCTTACAGGAAGTGTTGAGATAAATTTGGTGGATTGAAACAATAACCAGGTTGGGTGCAATGGCTCACGCTTGTACTCCCAGCACTTTGGGAAGCTGAGGGAGGATCCCTTGGATCTAGGAGTTTGAGACCAGCCTGGGCAACACAGTGAGACCCCGTCTCTACAAAAAAAGTAGGCTGGATATGTTAGTGCACTGGTGGTCCCAGCTGCTCCGGAGGCTGAGGCAGGAGGGTCACTTGAGCCCAGGAGGTCGAGGCTACAGTGAGCTGTGATTGTGCCACTGGACTCTAGCCTGGGTAACAGAGTAAGACTCTATCTCAAAAAAAAAAAAAAAAAAAAAAAAAAAAAAAAAAAATACAAGCCCCTGCTGGCTGCACTGTCTCCTCTAGCCTTGTAGTCCTGGCTATTTGGGAGGATCACTTGTGTCCAGGAGTTCAAGTCTGTCAGTAATTGAGGATTACACCTGTAAACAATCACTATACTCCTGCCTGGACAGTATAGTGAGGTCCTTCCTGTCTGAAACAAAATGTAAGCCCCAGTTTTTTTTTTATTGTTAGGATTAAGACATAAAATGAACTCTTAATTGCTATAATACACAAGCCTCAAACCTCGTACTCATTTCATTAAACGCCATTAACAGTTGCAGACTGGCACTGGGCTGTAGAACCATGAGTAACCATGCTTCCGAAGAATGCTGGAGAGTGTGTGTTTGTAGAGGTGAAGAGGAATATGGTAACTGTAAGCTACCTAGTAGCCGAGTGAATGCATGGTCCAGAAGAGAATATTTATTTTTAACTATGCTCCCTGCTCCGTATGTAGGTTTAAATAAGAATTTAATTAGCTTTGTAAGGCCGGGTGCAGTGGCTCACACCTGTAATCCCAGCACTTTGGGAGGCCAAGATGGGCGGATCACCAGAGGTCAGAAGTTTAAAACCAGCCTGGCCAACATGGTAAAACCCTGTCTCCTAAAAAAAATATGCAAAAAGGCCGGGCGCGGTGGCTCAAGCCTGTAATCCCAGCACTTTGGGAGGCCGAGGCGGGTGGATCATGAGGTCAAGAGATCGAGACCATCCTGGTCAACATGGTGAAACCCCGTCTCTACTAAAAATACAAAACATTAGCTGGGCATGGTGGTGCGTGCCTGTAATCCCAGCTACTCAGGAGGCTGAGGCAGGAGAATTGCCTGAACCCAGGAGGCGGAGGTTGCGGTGAGCCGAGATCGCGCCATTGCACTCCAGCCTGGGTAACAAGAGTGAATCTCCGTCTCAAAAAAAGAAAAAAAAAAAAAATATGCAAAAATTAGCCAGGCATGGTGGCAGGCGCCTACAACCACAGCTACTTGAGAATTGCTTGAACCTGAGAGGTGGAGGTTGCAGTGAGCCAAGATTGCACCACTGCCCTCCAGCCTGGGTGTCAGAGTGAGACCCTGTCCCCACCCTGCAAAAAAAAAGTGGCTTTGTATAGCATTCCTATTGGAGGAACTCACTAGTGAGGCAGAAAAAAACACGCCTTGAAACTGTTGCTTTGGAGTTTTTTTTGTTTTTTCAGACGGAATCTCACTCTCACCCAGGTTGGAATGCAATGGCTTGGTCTCCGCTCACTGCAATCTCTGCCTCCCCGGTTCAAGCGATTCTCTTGCCTCAGCCTCCTGAATAGCTGGGGCTACAGGTGCATGGTACCATACCTGGCTAATTTTTATATTTTTAGTAGAGACAGGGTTTCACTATGTTGGCCAGGCAGGTCTTGAACTCCTGACCTCACGATCTGCCCACTTCGGCCTCCCAAAGTGCTGGGATTACAGGTGTAAGCCACTGCACTCAGCCTGGATTTTTAATGTCTCAAGAAGAGACAAAAACAATATTGAAAATTCAAAGCAACAGTTTCAAAGCTTATTTCAAGAAGACAAAAATGACCCAGAGCTTATATTTGAAGTCATCAATAGATTTTATTTTATTTACATGGAAATCCTGGCCTGTTGAATTAGCAGATTGATGGATCATTACTTTTGGAGAATGTATTTGATCACAGTATTATGAAATATAGAAGCATTTTGGTTAGGAATTTAATATGATTTCAATTTTAAGGGGCACTGTTTCTACAGGACTGTTTCTCAATCTAAAATACTGCTGCTGAACTTCATAAAATTGACAAATTTACTGTAACACTTATATATTCTTCTTTGTATTTGAGTATATTTGTAAGACCAGATAAATTTCTGAAAATTTATTCTCACATTTGTTTGAAAATGGAAATCACAATAGTATTTTATTATAATCTGTGTGTTTTTATAGGGAACTTTGTAATGACTGATTGACCTTCTTGAGAGCTCTCAGAATCCTAGAGAATAGGAGAGCAGGAGCCTGGGCCCCACCTGCAATAAATGACAGCATAACTGAATTTTTTTTTGAAGCCCTCATACTTTGGAAGAACCTAACTGAATATTGATTGCATTGTAGACTGTAGCCAAAAAGAAATGAAAGTTTCAGCATTCATAACTCAGAGTTTTTAATATTTTTAGATGTAAATGTAAACTAAATACTGCTTAGAATATTGTCTCTTAGAGATTTGTAGACTTTCTTGGGCTGGCGAATGCTTTTCCAGGTCACCTGGTCTATTCTGCATGATGGCTACCTCGTACCTTCAGAGCTTCACTGTCATGGAGCATGACAGTGGGAGTGCTTAGTGATTTTACACTTAAATTGTGTTTTCTGGGAATGTGTTTGGATGAGGTATGTTTAAATGACTGAAATAAATTATTTCCGTCAGTTGTGACTTTAAAATTGGGTGGATTAGTTTCTTTTACTTTTTTTTTTTAGGCTAATTGAAGCAGTAGGGGTATTAGTTTCTTAAAGCTAATCAGTGTTAACTATGTCTGGCTTTAATCATTAAAACAGTCTAATCAGTTTAGTTTAATTAATGCCAATGTTATTATATGTTTGACATTCCAGTTGTGCTTGGAAGCAGAACAAATGTTGCTCATCCTTACTTGAATTTTTTAGCTCCATGTTTATTCTGCAGTTGTGGTTGGCACAGTGTTAATGAGCATGATCTTATAATTGTACTGTATCTAGTTTTGTTTTATAAATTATTTGACTCTAATATTCAGCACAAATGACTTTTATTTTTCTTACCTCTTAGACTGCAAGTGGCAACGTGGAAGCAAAAGTAGTATGCTTTTATAGACGACGTGATATTTCCAACACACTTATAATGCTCGCAGATAAGCATGCTAGTAAGTAATTTTTCTCTGATTAAAAAAATGTTTAAGTCTTGTGTTTTTCATGATGAGGTGGAAACTTGCTTATTCTTACCTGAAGCCTTTTGCTTGTCTATTTATCTTCCTTTTAATTTTGATGGGAGTAAAATAAGTGATACTAACTGAAACCAAACACTGGTGTTTGGTTGTAGTGTATATGTGTATATTTGTGTGTATGTAATTTTATATATGTACACACACACCACACACCACACACACACACACACACATTTTGGAGACAAAGTCTTGCTCTGCCACCCGGGCTGGTGGCATGATCATGGCTCACTGCAGCCTCAAACCCACGGGCTCAAGTGATCCTCCTGCCTCATCCTTGCAAGTGCTAGGATTACAGACATGAGCTACCAGGACTGGCCTGGTATATAGTGTTTTAGGTTGCATCACATTTGTTAATTGGTAAAAATGTTGACATAGAAGCCTTTGTAAATAGGCTTTAGCAGGCCAGGCGTGGTGGTTCACGCCTGTAATCCAAGCACTTTGGAGGCCAAGGCGGGCAGATCACCTGAGGTCAGGAGTTCAAGACCAGCCTGACCAACATGGTGAAACCCCATCTTCTATTAAAACTAAAAAAAAAGGCTTTAGCAAATAATCAGGGTAGTGCCTTGTCATTTTCTGTTTTCAGTGGTGCTTTTTTTAATCTTTTGAATAGAGATAGAATCTTGCTATGTTGCCCAGAGTGGTCTTGAACTCTAGGCCTAAGTGATCTCTCACCTTGGCCTCTCAAAGTGCTGAGATGACATGCATGAGCCACTGGGCCTGGTCCAGTGGTAGTTTTGTGAGGATACAGATAGGAAGAAATTTATACTTCACTGGTATTTTGGAGGATGTTTTTTCCCCTCTAAAACAACTGAATAACTTAGTTTTTTGACAAGGGGGACTGAGTATTGCTGTGTTGCCCTAGCTGGAGAGTGCTGTTTCACAATCATGGCTCACTGCAACCTTGACCTTCCAGGCTCAAGCAATCCCCCAACGTCAGCCTCCAGAGTAGCTGGGTCCACAGTTGTATACCACCATACCAGGCTAATTTAAAAAAAAAAAAAAGTGTTACAGAGTTAGAGTCTCTATATTTCCCAGGTTGATCTGGAACTCTTGGGCCCAAGTGATCCTCCTGCCTTGGCTTTCCAAAGTGCTTGGATTATTGGTGTGAGTCACTACATCCAGCCAGATTATTTTCCCCCCCAACGTTTAAGTTCAGGGGGACATGTGCAGGACGTGCAGGTTTGTTACATAGTTAAATATGTGCCGTGGTGATTAGCTGCACAGATCATCCCATCACCCAGGTATTAAGCCCAGCATCCATTAGCTATTCTTGCTGATGCCATCCTTCCCATCCCCACCCCCGACGGATTTTTTTCTTCCTAGTGTTTCTTATGATATGTTTATTATCTTAGATATGTATGAAAATAAAAGTTTGCCAGAAAAAGAAGTATAAGGTAGCATTTAGGTGTGGAGAACCCTAAGCTTTTCTGTGTAGTTTAATCTTGCTGTGAATTCCCCAGTCTCCCTCAGTCAATAGTTTTGACATATTTTAGCCCCGTTTCTAAAAAATTTTTATTTATTTATTTATGAAACAGAACCTTGCACTGTTGCCTGGGCTGAGTGCAGTGGTGCGATCTCTGCTCACTACAACCTCCAACTTCCAGGTTCAAGTGATTCTTCTGCCTCAGCCTCCCAAGTAGCTGGGATACAGGCACCTGCCACCACACCCGGCTAATTTTTTT
>NW_016107487.1:3338618-3340208 GCF_001604975.1 Cebus imitator | reverse complement strand
TGGTCTCAAATGCCTGACCTCGTGATCCACCAGCCTCGGCCTCCCAAAGTTCTGGGATTTCAGGCTTGAGCCATCGTGCCTGGCCTATTTATTTAATTAATTTATTTCTGAGACAGAGTCCTGTTCTGTCACTTGGGCTGGAGTGCAGTGGCACTATCTTGGCTCACTGCAACCTCTACCTCCCGGGTTCTAGCGATTCTCCTGCTTCAGCCTCCTGTGTAGCAGGGATTCCAGGCATGTGCCATCACGCATGGTTAATTTATGTATTTTTAGTAGAGGTGGGGTTTCGCCACATTGGCCAGGCTGGTCTGGAACTCCTAACCTCAGGTGATCTACTCGCCTCCTCCTCCCAAAGTGCTGGGATTATAGGCATGCGCCACCATGCCCAGCTAACTTGTGTATTTTTAGTAGAGATGGCATTTCACCATGTTGGCCAGGCTGGTCTCGAACTCCTGACCTCAAGTGATTCACCCGCTTCAACCTCCCAAAGCGCTGGTATTATGGTGGTGAGCCATCCTACCTGGCCACTTTGATACTTTGATTTATAATCACTGTAGTCTTGAGGACGCTGAAGCTTTTCAAATGTCCTGATATGGGTGTAAAGGAGGCTGGTGTTTGCAAAGGTTTGTTCTGAGTCTGCTTGAGAGTCCCTGCCCTGCTGTGTCGTCGGTTTAGCTAGGCAAGTTGTCTCTAAGTTAAATTTTTACCGTATTTTCTCTTGTAATTCATAGTGCTTTTCTGTTTCTGTATAGAAAGTGTTCATTATTTTCAGTTGGTTGCTGACATGTAAAAAAAATGTGTTCATTATGATATGAGTTCTGTCATGTTTATGAATTATATATTCAGCAAATCAGGGCTTCACATTTGCTACTGATATGAGAACAAAACATTGCTTTAAAAAACCCACCAGGCTGATGTTGAACTCCTGGGCTCAAGGGATCCTCGTGAAGTGCTGGGATTATAGATCTGAGTCACCATGCCTGGTCCAAAATTGAAATTGCTTTTTTTTTTTTTTCTCTCTTTCTGTTTTTTTCTGTTTTTTTCTTTTTTTAGAGACGGAGTCTCACTTTGTCACCAGGCTGGAGTGTAGTGGTGCGATCTCGGCTCACTGCAACCTCCACCTCGTTGAAACGATTCTTCCGCCTCAGCCCCCTGAGTAGCTGGGACTACAGGCATACGCCACCACACCCAGCTAATTTTTGTAGTTTTAGTAGAGACGAGGTATTCACCGTGTTGGCCAGGATGGTCTCAGTCTCCTGACTTTGTGCTCTGCCTGCCTTGGCCTCCCAACGTGCTATGATTACAGGCGTGCACCACTGTGCCTGGCCCCTTTCTGTTTTTTCTTTTCTTTTTGTTTTGGAGACAGGGTCTTACTCTGTTGCCCTGGCTGGAGTGCAGTGGCAGGATCATAGCTCACTTTGAACACCTTGGCTCATGAGATCTTCCTGCCTCAGACTCTAGAGTATCTAACTGGGAGTACAGGTGCCTTCCACCATGCCTAGCTAATTAAAAAACCTTTTTCTGGCCGGGCGCGGTGGCTCAAGCCTGTAATCCCAGCACTTTGGGAGGCCGAGGCGGGTGGATCACGAG
>NW_016107487.1:3335615-3337218 GCF_001604975.1 Cebus imitator | reverse complement strand
AAGAGCGAAACTCCGTCCCCCAAAAAAAAAAAAAACAAACCTTTTTCTTTTTTTGGTAGAAATGGGGTCTTGTTATGTTGCCAGGGTGAATCTCAAACTCTTGGCCTCAAGCAATCCTCCCACCTCAGCCTCCAAAAGTGTTGGGATTACAGGTGTGAGCCACTGCACCCAACTAGCAACAACTTTAAAAGCTAGATTACAAGCATGAGTAAATCCAAAGTATATGAATATAAATGAGATTTTTAAAAATTATTTATTTATTTATTTATTTATTTTGAGACGGACTTTTGCTCTTGCTGCTCAGACTAGGGTGCATTGGCATTATCTCAGCTCACTGCAACATCCGTCTTCCAGGTTCAAGTGATTCTCCTCCCTCAGCCTCCCGAGTAGCTGGGATTACAGGCATGCGCCACCACGCCTAGCTAATTTTGTAGTTTTACTAGAGATGGGGTTTCTCTATGTTGGTTAGGCTGGTTGGTCTCGAACTCTCCACCTCAGGTGATCTGCCCGCCCCAGCCTCCCAAAGTACTGGGATTACAGGCATGAGCCACTGCGCCCAGTGAAATGTGACATTTTATCTTTCTTAAGTTTATGTCGTAAATGGTGAATAAAATCCAAATAATTTTGCATATATACTTTAATATATTAAGTTTATAATATATTAAGTTTATAGGTTATATCCAAATACCTGATTAGTATGTTACACTAAAAAGCAATATCTTGGGCAGGAGTGGTGGCTCATGCTGGTAATCTCACCATTTAGGGAGAGCAAGTTGGGAGGATTGCTTGAAGGTAGGAGTTTGAGGCCAGCCTGGCCAACTTAACAAGACCCTAGCTCTATTAAAAAAAAATTGTTGCTGTAAAAGTAGTGAGAGGTAATGATTTTTAGGGGGTTTGCTCACTGTTGGTAGAGCATCTGCTAACTGGAGAATCTCAGCGTGACAGCATCTTGGTCCTGTCTATTTTAGGATTGAATATGTAGAAAATTAGTTTCTTCCTAATTGATTAGCCTCTTGATATTAACTCATAGAAAATAAATTTTAAGAGACTTAGCATCAAACAAATGATATAGTAGCCATCACGTAGTTTTCTTTCTTTTTTTTCCCCCCTTTGCTTCCCACCCTTATGCATTTTAAAGAAAGACCTGGGTTCAGATTCTGGTTGGCTATTTACTGGTTGACATAGGAAAATTTCGTAACTTCTTAGTGATTTCCGTTTTTTCTCATCTGTAAAATAGAGATTAGAGAAATTGCTTCATTTTATGTTATAGATATGTTTTACCACCAAAAAATGGTGAGAAAATGACACCAATATTGATGTGAGGATTATGACATAAGGCACAACTCATAGTGGGTGTGTAATAAGTGTCAGATGGTTGGTTTTCTACCTACCTATAAATTTGTAGATCATCCCTGTGGTTGGATTACTTGTATGTACATTTTTGGTTGATTTTGCTTTCAAAGGCAACTATATATCCAGGAATGGTGGAGTTAGATGTAGCTTACTGTATTTCTGTTGGTATTGACTAAAACAGGTGCAGAGAGCACATAAAGTTACCTGAAGAGCTCATATTTTATGAGGAGATTTTTTTTTTTTTTTTTTT
>NW_016107487.1:3332308-3334477 GCF_001604975.1 Cebus imitator | reverse complement strand
AAAAAAAAAAAAAAAAAGCAAACAATACATAGAGCATACTTGGGTGGGGGGGGGAAGAAAAAGAGAGTACTTACTTGTTACTGATTTTCTTTCTTTTTTGTTTTTTTTTGAGATGGGGTCTTGCTCTGTTACCCAGTTGGAGTTCAGTGGCATGATCTCTGTTCACTGCAACCTCCTTTTCCTGGGTTCAAGCGATTCTCCTGCCTCAGCCTCCCATGTTCCTGGGACTACAGGTGCTGACCACCACAACCGGCTAATTTTTATATTTTTAGTAGAGGTGGGGTTTCACCATCTTGGCCAGGCTGGTCTCGAACTCTTGAAATGATCCACCCATCTTGCCCTCCCAAAGTGCTGGGATTACAGATGTGAGCCACCACGCATGGCCTGATTTTCTCTTCAAAGGTAAGTTCACTAAAAACCAGAGTATATGGTTGGGGGCGGTGGCTAACGCCTATAATTGCAGCACTTTGGGAGGCTGAGGCAGGCGGATCATGAGGTCAGGAGTTCGAGACAAGCCTGGCAATATGGTGAAATCTCATCTCTACTAAAAATACAAAAGTACAAAAAACAGAGTATATACTTTCTGTTTTAAAAGCAATCTTGTTTCTCTAAAACTGTTAGAAATGGATTTTGTTGTTGTTGTTGTTGTTATTGACAAGGAGTCACTCTTTTGCCTTGGAGTGTGATGGCTCAGTCATAGCTCATTGTATCCTCAACCTCCTGGGCCCAAGGAATCATCTCATCTTAGCCTCCAGATTAGCTGGGACTCCAGGTGGATGCCATCACATCTGGCTAATTTTTAAATTATTTGTAGAGACAGGTCTCTTACTTTTGAATATGTATTCCTGAGAAGACCTGGGGGCTGGGTGTGGTAGCTCAAGCCTGGAGATCACCTGAGGTCAGGAGTTTGAGAGCAGCCTGGCCAACGTGTTGAAACCCTGTCTCTACAAAAAATCAGCCAGGTGTGGTAGGTAGCACACACCTGTAGTCCCAGCTACCTGGGAGGCTGAGGCAGGAGAATCACTTGAACCTTGGAGCTGGAGGTTGCAGTGAGCTGAGATTACGACACTGCACTCCAGCTTGGGCGTCAGAGTAAGACTCCATCTCAAAAAAAAAGAAAAAAAAAAGAATACTAAATGTATTTTTTTTTTTTTCCGAGATGGAGTTTTGCTCTTTTAGCCCAGGCTGGAGTGCGTGGCACGATCTCAGCTTACTGCAATGTCTGCCTCCTGGGTTCAAAGTGATTCCCCTGGTTCAGTCAGCTGGGCTTACAGATGTGTGCCACAATGCTTGGCTAATTTTGATTTTGAGATGGAGTCTCCCTCTGTCACCTAGGCTGGAGTTCAGTGGCCCAATCTCTGCTTACTGTAACCTCTGCCTCCTGGATTCAAAGTGATTCTCTTGCTTCAGCCTCCCGAGTAGCTGGGACTACAGGTGTGTGCCACCACGCACAGCTAATTTTTGTATTTTTAGTATAGTCGGGATTTCACCATGTTGGCCAGGATGGTCTCCAACTCCTGACCTCAGGTGACCCACCTGCCTCGGCCACCGAAAGTGCTGGGATTACAGGCGTGAGCCACTGTGCCCGGCCCTGAGATAGTTCATTTATTTACACATGTTCACTCTGTTTCCCCCTGCTCTTTACCACCACACACGCATACTTAGAGCTTTGTAGAAGGGGAAAAGGAAAGATGGGAAGGTTTATTTCTGTCTACTCAGAATCATAGAACCAGAATCATAGAACCAGAATTGGCTGCCATAGTGAATTGGGAAGAAGCTGATTTTGCAACCTGAAGTCTTGCTCTTGTAGTTTACTCGTTTATTGACAATTCTGCAATCTTTGTATCATTGTAAGAAGGATTAGAAAGTGGTGTTGACAAGGCCGGGCGCAGTGGCTCACGCCTGTAATCCCAACACTTTGGGAGGCCGAGGTGGGTGGATCACGAGGTTGAGAGATCGAGACCATCCTGGTCAACATGGTGAAACCCTGTCTCTACTAAAAATACAAAAAATTAACTGGGCATGGTGGCACGTGCCTGTAATCCCGGCTACTCAGGAGGCTGAGGCAGGAGAATGGCCTGAACCCAGGAGGCGAATGTTGCGGTGAGCCGAGATCTTGCCATTGCACTCCAGCCTGGGTAACAAGAGTGAAACTCTTTCTCAAAAAAA
>NW_016107487.1:3328866-3329904 GCF_001604975.1 Cebus imitator | reverse complement strand
ATATGTTTATAGGGTCTTCAGACTAAAAGGATTTTTATGTAAGAATGGCCACCTTTTGTAGATTTATAATGAGGAATCACAATTGATTGTTGCTTCAAATTATGGAAAGTGGATGTTTAAATACATCTGCTGTGTCCTTTCCGGCTTTCTTCGCATTCTGGGTGCTCAGTGTTCTTTAGTGCTAGGGACATGGTTTTGATCATCTTTCCAGTCTTCATTTTTTTTTTTTTTGGAAATGGGTTTCACCATGTTGGCCAGGCTGGTCTTGAACTCCTGACCTGTGATCCACCTACTTCGGCCTCCGAAAGTGCTGGGATTACAGGTGTGAGCCACCACACCTGGCCTTCATGTGTCTTTTTTATGGTACCTAGTTCACAAGTGTTTGCAGCCTTACACATACCAAGGATGTACATTTGAATAGCTATTATTTTGTTTTAGCACCTTGGTTGGCTGAAAAGAATCTGTGGTGGTTATGAAATATGGTCCTCAAATTTTTTGACATTTTTTTCCATTCAGAGGTGGGTCCATGTTTCCTTTTCTTGGATCTGGGTGGGGTTCTGACTATTACGGTCACAGTAGGCTGTGAAGCTTCTGCCTGGTTTCTTGCAATCTTAGTTCTCAAGATATTCCTGATTGGAATTCAGCCACTATACTCTGACAAGATCAAGCCACAGAGAGGGACCGTGTGTATGTGCTGTGGTTAACAGTCCTACCTGTACGCTGGTGCCAGACATGTGTCTGAAGGAGCTGTCAAATTGAGTATGGTACTTGTGAAGTAATATACCAATTTGAGTCTTCCTGTTGAGGCCTCAGTCATTATTGAGCCAAGACCAAGACTTCTGTGCTGTGCCCTGTCTGGATTCCTTAACCTTTGAATCCACGAGCAAAATAGAAGAGTTGTTTTATGCTACTGAGTTTTGGTGTGATTAGTAACTCAGTTTTATGCTACTGAGTTTTGGGGTGATTTATAACTCAGCAATAGTTAGCTGGAACAGGATTATAATAGTTTTTTTCTGTATATATATATATATATATATA
>NW_016107487.1:3324285-3326353 GCF_001604975.1 Cebus imitator | reverse complement strand
AAAAAAAAAAAAAAAGACGTACAAAAGTGTATATATATATATTCTTTCCTCTGTAACATGAGTTTTTCAAAAATGATAGCAGATTAGAAATTTTTTCTGTTTTTTTTTTCCTCTCGATTTTCCCTTACTTTGTTTTCTTGAGACAGAGTCTTACTCTGTCACCCAGGCTGGAGTGCAGTGGCACAATCTCAACTCATTGCAACCTCTGCCTCTTCAGGCATTCGAGCGGTTCTCCTGTTTCATCCACCCGAGTTGCTGGGATCACCACCACGCCCAGTTAATTTTTTCATTTTTCATAGAGGCACATTTTTACTGTGTTGGCCAAGTTGGTCTTGAACTCCTGGCCTCAAGTGATGTGCCCGCCTTGGCCACCTAAAGTGCTGGGGTTACAGGTGTGCCTCACCTACTAACCTAATGTTTTATATGCTTGAAAATTTTGTTAATCATTTTATGAGTTGTTGCAACAGAAATCCATGTATAAATTAAAATTTAAAAATATTTACATTTTCTGAGTTCGTAAGGCTCAGAGTCTTAAAATTGTTTTTGGATTTTTATAATTATAGTATACATTGTAAAATTTTTGATAATTAGTAAAACTAAAAATGTGACATTTTTATAGGAAATCTTAAGCTTGTTGGGGGGCTTCCTCTCCAATTAGCTTAATGAATCCTTGAAATAATATAACTCATTGCTAGAGACAGGTTTAGCTTTCATCCTGTTTCTCATGTTCGATTTCACATGTAGATTCTAACAAAATTTTTACGTGTAAGTAAGTAGATCAGAATGGTGGAGTTTTGCTTATGTATTCATTTACCAAATGTATTTTGAGCTTCTGTTGTGTACTGGACATTCTACTAAGTACTGGTGATGAGTGGTAGCAAAGCTACAGAAATCCCTGTCCTTAGAGCATATAAGGGTCTCGGTTCTTTGTTTTTTGCAACTGTGTTTGAAAAAGCATATAGCAGTCATTGACAATAAAGGATTTTTAATGATTTTGCGGCTGACGATTCAATTAGATCCTCTTTCAGTTTTGCTAGAAGCAGATAATTTGAAACCAGCAGACATGGAAGAGGTTTAGGTTTTTTAACAAGTCATGAGGGCCATTCACTTTCTCGTTTTCTGAGAAGCAAACTAAAAAGGTTTTACTGAGACCTAACAAAAGATTATTAATTATACTTCTTACTATTTCACCTATAGGGACTCTCATAAATTAGGGTTTTACCAGGGTTTTTCTCTTCCGAAACAGATGGAGATTATGTATGCATATAAATATACAGACACATATGCATGCATGTATACATGTGTATATATTATAAATACATATATATGCTATATTGATATAATTTTCAGCAGGTTTATATACATACAGAGAGTTTTATTTTGGCAAGGAACTGCTTACATAATTGTTGGAGCTGACTAGGCAAGTCTGAAATCCACAGGGCTGTTAGGTAGAAATTTCTTCAGGGAAGCCTTAGTTTCACACTTAGGGCTTTTTTTACTGATTGGATGAGGCCAACCCAGATTATGGAGTCCAGTGTCCTTAACTTCAAGTCAGCTGATGTTACTCATATCTACAAAACATTTTCATAACAATATCTAAATTAGATTTTGATTGAATAACTAGGTACTATAGTTTAGATAGTTTGACATCTAAAACTATCATAGGTACCTTATTCCAACCAGTATACTTAAAAGTTTGGGAAATTTGAAATAATGAAGTAATGTTCATTTAAATATACCTTTGTATTTTAAATTTATGTCTGGTAAATGTTTAACTCTTAGATCATGTACATACTTTAAATATATTTAAATACGTGATGCAAATTTTAATGTAAGTATAATATAAATGATTTAAATATATTTTCATCTAATTGTTAGAACCCATGGATTTAGTTTGTTCAGTTGCGGAAAATTAACACTAGTAGCCTTAATGGCAAAGCCAGTCCTCGCTGACAAACCAGGCAGCTAAGTAACTTTCTGCCAGAAAGTCTGACTCCTTTTTTCCAATTTTAATAACTGAGTACTATACATCTCTAAGGTAACCACCTCCTTTTGGATTTTTTTTTTT
>NW_016107487.1:3319967-3321905 GCF_001604975.1 Cebus imitator | reverse complement strand
TGTTGACCAGGATGGTCTCGATCTCTTGACCTCGTGATCCACCCGCCTCGGCCTCCCAAAGTGCTGGGATTACAGGCTTGAGCCACCAGGCCCGGCGTTTGCTTTATTTTATTTTATTTATTTAGAGACAGAGTCTTCCTCTGTCACCGAGACTGGAATGCAGTGGTGCATTCTCAGCTCACTGCAGCCTCTGCCTCTTGGGTTCAAGCGATTCTCCTGCCTCAGCCTCCCAAGTAGCTGGTACTACAGGTGTGTGCCACCATGCTGGCTCATTTTTGTATTTTTAGTAGAGATGGGGTTTCACTATGTTAGCCAGGATGGTCTCGATCTCCTGACCTTGTGATCCGCCTGCGCTTGCCTTAGCCTAACAAAGTGCTAGGATTACAGGCATAAGCCACCAATCCCGGCCATGTTTGCTTTTTTAAAAACTGAGTTCCAGTTTTCATGACTACATGGTAATCCACACTTTGATGTACTGTAATTTGACCATTGTGTACTGGTAGAGGATTAGGGTATTTTTCCTTGTTTGCTGTTGAGCATTCTGCAGAGCACAGCCATGCATTGCTTTGTGACAAGGATATGTTCTGAGAGATGTATCATTAGATGATTTTGTCATTGTGTGGACATCATAGAGTGTACTTACACAAATGTAGATCGTATAGCCTACTATACACCTCGGCTACATGGTATATAGCCTGTTGTTCTTAGGCTGCAGGCCTGTACACATGTTACTGTATTGACTACTGTATGTAGTTGTTACCCATTTATGGGTATTTGTGTATGTAAACATATTTAAACATAGAAAGAGTACAGTAAAAATACAGTAGAAAGGATAAAAAGTGACACACCTTTGTAGGGCACTTAACGTGAATAGAGATTTGAGGCCTTGAGGTGAGTCAGTGAATGAGTGGTGGGAGAATATGAAGGCCTAGTACATACTGTGCATCACTGTAGACTTTGTAAACACTGCAGACTTAGGCAACACTAAATTTATAGAAACTCTTTCCTTTAATAATAAATTAACCCTAATTTATTGTAACTTTTTAACTTCATAAACCTTTTTAAATTTTGTTTAGCTTTTTGACTCATAATAACACTGAAAACAAACACATTGAATGGCTGTACAAAAGTGTTTTCTTTTATCATATCCTTATTCTATATGCTTTTTCCTATTAAGAAAAATTCATTTGGCCAGGTGCAGTGGCTCATGCCTGTAATCCCTGCACTTTGGGAGGTTGAGGCAGGCAGATTGCTTGAGCTCAGGAGTTGGAGACCAGCCTGGGCAATATGGTGAAACCCTGTTTCTACAAAAAATATAAGAAGTAATCAGGCCTAGTGGTATATACCTGTAGTCCCAGCTACTAGGGAGGCTGAGGCGGGAGGATTGGTTGAGCCCAGGAGGCAGAGGTTGCAGTGAGCTGAGATCATGCCTCTGCACTCTAGCCTGGGAGACTGAGTGAGACTCTGTCTCAAAAAAAAAAAAAATTCATTTATGGCTGGGCGTAGTAGCGTATACCTGTAATCCCTGCACTTTGGGAGGCTGAGATGGGAGGATCACTTGAGCTCAGGAGTTCCAAGGCCAGCCTCAGCAATATAACAAGACTCCGTCTCTGTAAAATATTTAAAAATTAGCCAGGTGCAGTGGCATGCACCTGTGGTCCCAGCTACTTGGGAGGTTAGGCAGGAGTATTGCTTGAGCCTGGGAGGTTGAGGCTGCAGTGAGCTGTGTTTGCACCAGTGTGCTCAAGCCTGGGCCACAGATGGAGACCCCGTCTCAAAAAAAAATTTTTTTTTTTTTTAACTTTTTAAACTTTTTTCAGGCCAGGCACGGTGGCTCAAGCCTGTAATCCCAGCACTGTGGGAGGCCGAGTCGGGTGGATCACGAGGTCAAGAGATCGAGACCATCCTGGTCAACATGGTGAAACCCCGTCTCTACTA
>NW_016107487.1:3316528-3319017 GCF_001604975.1 Cebus imitator | reverse complement strand
TCACTGTGTTGACCAGGATGGTCTCGATCTCTTGACCTCGTGATCCACCCGCCTCAGCCTCCCAAAGTGCTGGGATTACAGGCTTGAGCCACCGCGCCCGGCCCTGGGGCTGTTTTAAAGTTAATCTTTTTCCTTAGTAAGTATGAAGAATATACTCTAAGACAGCAATAGTCCGTGAGTGGTGGCTCATGCCTGTAATCCCACCACTTTGAGAGGCTGAGGTGAGTGGATCACTTGAGGTCAGGAGTTCCAGACCAGCCTGGCCAACATAGTGAAATCTTGTCTCTACTAAAAAATATGAAAATTAGCTGGGCATGGTGGCATGTGCCTGTAATCCCAGCTACTTGGGAGGCTGAGACACAAGAATCACTTGAACCTAGGAGGTGGTGGTTACAGTGAGCCAAGAGCATGTCATTGCACTCTAGCCTTGGCAACAGAGCGAGACCCTGTCTCAAAAATAAATAATTTTGGGGCGGGGACACTAGGTCCTCCCGGGTTCACCCACCTGGAACTGGAATTATCACTTCCAAAATAAAGCGCGTGTCCTTGCCCCCTCAAAAAAAAATTAATTAAAAAAAAATTAAAGCAACAATAAAAAGTAAAGTATATTGACCAGATGCAGTAGCCCATGCCTGCAATCTTGGCACTTTGGGAGGCCGAGGTGGACAGATCACTTGAGGTCAAGAGCTCGAGATCAGCCTGAGCAATATCGTGCCACTGCACTCCAGTCTGAGTGACAGAGTGAGATTCTGTGTCAACAAAATGAAAAATATAGTATAATAAATATATAAATCAGTAATATAGGCATTATCTATGTCAAGTGTTAGTACTGTACATACTTGTATGTGCTGTACATTTATATGATGGGCAGTGCAGTAGCTTTGTTTATACCAGTATCATCACAAATATATGAGTAATGCTTTGTGCCATGACATTACCACTACAGTGTCACTGGGCAGTTGGAGTTCAGCTTCATTATAATCTCTGGGACCCTTGTTCATATGTGTGCTTTGATGTTGACTTAAATGTTATGTGGTATGTGACTATGTCATTTAGTACTTGGAAGGAGTATGTTATCTACCTTTATTTATGTGTTTATTGAGATGGAGTTTCACTTTGCACACTACAATGGAACCTGTGAATAGCCACTATATTTCAGCAGCCTGGGCAACATAGAAAGACGTCATCTCTCTCTCTATATATATATGTAAAAGTTATGCATTGTAATTTTGACAAATATTGCCAAATTAATTGCCTCAGATACTGTTCCAGCTTTCACCTACCAGCAATGAATGAGTGCCCATTCCCTTCCATTCTTACCAGTATAGTTTAGGATTAAGTTTTTTTTTTTTTTTTTTTTTTTGTGATAGAGTCTCCCTCTGTTGCCCAGGCTAGAGTGGAGTGGTGCGATTTCAGCTAACTACAATCTCTGCCTCCCGGGTTCCAGTGATTCTCCTGCCTCAGCCTCCTGAGTAGCTGAGATTACAAGCACACGCTACCATGCCCGGCTAATTTTTGTATTTTTAATAGAGATGGGGTTTCACCATGTTGGCCAGGCTGGTCTTGAACTCCCTGACCTCAGGTGATTTCCCTGCCTCGGCCTCTCAAACACTAGGATTACAGGTGTGAGCCACAGTGCATGGCCTTTTTTTTTTTTTTTTTTGTCAGACAGAGTCTCACTCTGTCCCCCAGGCTGGAGTGCAGTGTCATGATCTTAACTCGCTGCAACCTCTGTCTGCCTCCTGGCCTCAAGCAGTTCTGATACCTCAGCCTCCCGAGTAGCTGAAATTACAGGCGTGTACCACCATACCTAGCTAATTTTTTGTATTTTTAGTAGAGATAGGGTTTCACCACGTTGGCCAGGCTGGTCTCCAATTCCTGACCTCAAGTGATCCACCCACCTTGGTCTCCCAAAGTGCTGGGATTACAGGCATGAGCCACCATACCTGGCCTAAGATTAAGTTTTTTATCTTTATTAATCTTATAGATTAAAAATGATGCCTTGGTAGGATTACGTCTTTCTTATGAGTAAAGTGGAACATCTTGTTATATTTTTAAAAGGCCACATATACGTCCTTTTCTGTGAACTGTTTATATTCTTTGCTTATTTTATGTTGAGTTTAACTTTTGCTAAATTAATTTGTAGGGGGGAAAAATAAAATAAACCTTTAGTTACTTCAATAAAGGAAGTAAAACCGATATTCCTAATTGTAAACTGACATGTTTAACTTTAGTAGTAGGAGCTCACACATAATACCAGACACTTATGCTAAGTGCTTTTACATGTAAGTCCATTTTACTTTAAATATAAGTTAAGTCCATCTTACATTATGCAACTACTTAAGATTTATATTTTAGTTTTACTTGTTTATTCTTCCTGTTTTTGGTAATCAATTTACCTTTATTTTTGAATTACAGTGTTTTGCTTTGCTGAAGTATGTCCTCATCTAAATTTCTGAAAGCATCTGTTTGTGATTCATTCTGCCCAT
>NW_016107487.1:3308643-3316258 GCF_001604975.1 Cebus imitator | reverse complement strand
TTTTAGTAGAGACGGGGTTTCACCATGTTGACCAGGATGGTCTTGATCTCTTGACCTTGTGATCCACCCGCCTCGGCCTCCCAAAGTGCTGGGATTACAGGCTTGAGCCACCGCGCCCGGCTATTTTTTTGAAATTTTAATACTTCCAAGAGAAATGATAAAGAGAGAAGGGAAAAGAAAAGAACAATAAAAAGCCATCCTGGCATTTGAAAAACTTTTTTGTTTCTAATTTTTTGAACTTCAATCACAAATTTTATTAGGAATAAAGTTAAACGTAGTTGATTCTTTAGATATGTGATATATTTTCTTATAAGGTTTTACATTTTGAGAACGTAGCCCATGGCTTTTTGTTCCTTAGTCTATGAAGTATGTAAGCACACAGACCTCAGTTAGCCTGTTATTCTCCTGTGAATCCAGGGCCCACCTGAAATACTGTTACTTACTCTGCCTTGGGCACACTTGGTTCTTTCTAGCCAGGTATTACGCCTTGATTGGAATTGACATAAAATGTATTTTTTACTACAGCATTAAAGTAATCAACTTTCATTTATAAGGACATTTTTCTCTTGCTATTTTATAAAGTTTTTATTTTTGTAAGTGACATTTTGTAATTGGCAGTTATGGCAAGATTGTGTCACATTAACCAGATTATTATCAACCGTAAATATTACAAAGGTTTATTATCTGACAAGTTAATTATGTTTTGTGCCACACATTTTCTTATTGATCTGGTCTTTTGAATGTTAATGGTTTATATCTTTTGTAAACAAAGCAAGTACTGTATTAGTACGTTAAAATTGATGTCACATTGCTTATTGATCATTAAATGAGGCATTGTAGCAATTAAATATTCTTAAGCTTTTTAGAAAGCCTTTTGTTAGCTTTACTTCTGTAATCGTGTGGCTTAATTTGTGGGCTGGAAGAATACAGGTTCATGTTGTGTGTATATATATATATATATGTATATTTTTTTTTTCTTGTCACCTGGGAATGTGGAGAATGGTCCTGGCTACATGATGGCCTCTCCTTTTCAATGTTGCTTGCTAGTGGTGACAGCTGAGGGCTCAGGACAGTGGCTAACGTCCCATATCCTTTCAGTGCACCTCGTGGCAGTTCCTTTCCACAGGTTTTTCCTGAGCCAGTGTTGCATCATGTCCATGTTTATAAGACTTCTGTGAATCTTTAAAGCCGCATACATATTTTCACGTTATGGGGATTTGTGAGTCTTTCTAGCAACGTTATAAAAATAGCTGGCTAGCCAAACTTGCTTTACATTTAAGAATAGTGGTATTCATGTGGGTGAAACTGCATTTCCTGACAGGAATTAATTTCACCATGGTAGAAAATTATTCAAGGTTAAGATGTTGGAAAGATATCCCTAAAGATAACAAAGTAAAAGATTTTATTTCCTGTTTTTGTCTTTTTGTCATTAAGGTATAATATGGTTGATTCATTTGGTGGGTTTCTGTAGGTTAACGAGTTTCATTTCTTCTTTTGTTTAGGTGGTTTTCAGACTACTCTGTTGTCTATACAGTTAGGGAAATATTTTCCATATTTTTCCTTTTTAAGACTTTTTTAAAAACTTTCTTATGGTCATCTATCTTTTCATATAAACAACTGTAAATAGGAAAGGACAACAGGATTATAAGAAATTTGTTAGTGGGCCGGGCGCGGTGGCTCACGCCTATAATCCCAGCACTTTGGGAGGCCGAGGCAGGTGGATCACCAGGTCAAGAGATCGAGACCATCCTGGTCAACATGGTGAAACTCCGTCTCTACAAAAAAAAAAAAGAAAAAAAGAAAAAAGAAATTTGTTAGTGAAGGGCTCCCAGAATGAAATGTACTGCAGCAGTTAGATGGCTGCAGGAAATGAAGTTATAATCCTTTACCCTCCAACTGATTCTTGTTTCCATGTTATCCATGGTAGACTATAAATTTTCTGACTTTTGGTTTCCAAACTGGTTAAAGGTTTGAACAGGTTACATCCTATAGTATATGTGGCGCATGTTTCTTTTCATTAATTATTTTTTTGCATCCCCTTTCCCATTCAGGCCCATGTTTCTTTGTTTTGTTTTGAGACTGAGTCTAGCTCTTTTGCCCTGGCTGGAGTGCAGTGGTGTGATCTCAGCTCACTGTAACCTCTGTCTCCTGGGTTCAAGCAATTCTCTTGCCTCAGTCTCCTAAGTAGCTGGGGCTACAGATGTGTGCCGCCATTCCTGCCTAATTTTTGTAATTTTTAATAGAGATAGTGTTCTACTATGTTGGCCAGGATGGTCTCGAACTCCTGACCTCAGGTAATCTGCCTGCCTTGGCTTCCCAAAGCACTGGGATTACAGGTGTGAGCCACCGTGATCAGCTTAATGATTCATTTCTTTTACATCTTTTATTTGCCGAGCAGGGTTTGTCTCTGGATTTTTTTCTTTCTTTTTGAAATGGATTCTCGCTCTGTTGCTTAGGCTGGAATACGGTAGTGTGATTTTGGCTCATTGCAACCTCTGCCTCCTGGGTTCAGGTGATTCTCCTGCCTCAGCCTCCTGAGTAGCTGGGATTACAGGCATGTGCCACCATGCCCGGCTAATTTTTGTATTTTCAGTAGATACGGGGGTTTTGCTATGTTGGCCAGGCTGGTATGGACTTTTTTCTTTTTATTACTGAGTAGCATTCCATCGTATGGATATACCAACTTGTTTATCCATTCATCTGTTGATAGATATTTCAGTTGTTTTTTGTTTTTAGCTATTAAAGTTAGATTAACATTCATATACAGGTCTTTGTATGGACATGCACTTCTTTTCACTTGGCTTGTAGTGCAAGTGTTTTATCATGTAGTAGGGGTATTTTTTTTTAACTTCCAAACTGTTTTCCGTAATTATTTTATCATTTTACATTCTCATTAGCCATGTAGGAGAGTTCTGGTTTCTTGGCCAAAGTTGATATAGGTAGTCTTTTTAATTTTAGACATTCTTTTTTTTTTTTTTTTTAAGAAATTTTAATTTTTGTGGGTACACACATAATATTTGTATATATTTATGGGGTACATGAAATATTTTGATATAGACGTGCAATATAAAGTAATAATATGGAGAATGGGGTATCCATCCCCTTTAAGCTTTTATTTTTTGTGTTAAAAACAATCTAACTACACTCTCTGAGTTATTTTTAAATGTACAATTAAATTATTGACTATAGTCACTATGTTGTGCTATCAAACAGTAGGTCTTATCCATTTTTTCTATTTTTTTTTGTATCCATTAATTTTAGACATTCTAATAGGTGTGTGGCAGACATGGTATATTTACTTTTTTTGCATCCTGGATTATTACTATTATTAATTTTAGACAAGGTCTCACATTGTCCCCCAGGCTTGAATACATGAGTGCAGTGGCACAATCTCGACTAACTACAGTCTTGACCTCCGGGTTCTAGTGATCCTTATGCTTCAGCCCCCACAAGTAGTTGGGACTGCAGGCGCATACCACCATGCCCAGCTAATTTTTGTGTTTTTAGTAGAGATAAGGTTTTGCCTCGTTGGCCAGGCTTGTCTCCAACTCCTGGGCTCAAGCAGCCCTCCCACCTTGGCCTCTCAAAGTGTTAGGATTACAGGCATGAGCCATCAGGCCTGGCCGATATTTTTTATTCTTATAAATCATCTTGAACTTTGTTCTGAGATGCATTTAAGTTATTTAGAAACAGTCTGATGTTTGGTTGTTGCATTTATGATTTGTTAAGTGAGTAGGGAGCAATGCTCACCCTGGTGCTTAATTATTCCTGCTTACAGAGGCAAGACCTTTTTGTGTAGTCTACCCAATACACCATTAACTATAAGTTTTTCCATTGTGACTGTTTGTAAGTGAACACTGTTCATGACACCGTGTAAGCACTGAGCGTCACTTTATTGTTGTTCTTGTTTTGAGACAGGGTCTCCATCAAATGATCCTCTCGCTGGTGCGTGGTACAATACAACTAACTTTCTAAGTTTGTTTTCTTTTTTTTTTGAGATGGAGTCTCACATTGTCACCCGGGCTGGGGCTGGAGTGCAATGGCATGGTCTCAGCTCACTGCAGCCTCCGCCTCCTGGGTTCAAGCGATTCTCCTGCCTCAGCCTCCTGAGTAGCTGGGATTACAGGTGCCTGTCACCACGCTCAGCTAATTTTTTGTATTTTTATTAGAGATGGGGTTTCACTATGTTGGCCAGGCTGGTCTTGAACTTCTTACCTGGTGATCTGCCTGCCTCAGCCTCCCAAAGTGCTGGGATTACAGGTATGACCTACCGCATCCAGCCTCTAATTTTTTTTTTTTTTTTNCCTCCCGGGTTCAAGTGATTCTTCTGCCTCAGCCTCCTGAGTACCTGGGATTACAGGCATACACTGCCACGCCTGGCTAATTTTGTATTTTTAGTAGAGATGGGGTTTCTCCATGTTGGTCAGGCTGGTCTCGAACTCCCCACCTCAGGTGAGCCACCCACCTCGGCCTCTCAAAGTGCTGGGATTACAGGCATGAGTCACCATGCCTAGCCTCCCAATTTTCATAATGATAATAATAAACTGTCATTTAACTGTTTTGCTGAGTCTATAATGAGTAAATTGCAGAAAAATCTGGAATTTTCGAGAAATTTCCAGAATTTTCCTTGAGTATAATGCAGAATTTTCCACTTTTGATGACATTTTTGCCCTTCTTGCTAATGTAATATATACTTGTGTTTTTTGTATGTGATAAAAATTTCTGCTTGGCCGGGAGTGGTGGCTCATGCCTGTAATCCCAGCACTTTGGAAGGCCAAGTCAGGAGGATCACCTGAGGTCAGGGGTTCGGGATCAGCCTGACCAACACGGTGAAACTTCGTCTCTACTAAAAACACAAAATTAGCTGGGCGTGGTGTGCATGCCTGTAATCTCAGCTGCTCTGGAGGCTGAGGCAGGAGAATCACTTTAAGCTGGGAGGCAGAGGTTGTGGTGAGCCGAGATCATGCGATAGCACTCTAGCCTGGGCAATAAAAGCAAAACTCTGTCTCAGAAAAAAATCTACTTTTAAAATTCTAAGACAGTAACTGTTGGTAGATATTAATCACATAAACGAAAGCTTTTTGAGGTTCTCAATAGGATTTAAGGGTATAAAGGAGTCCTTAGACTAAAAAATTTGAACTACTGACATAGGTGTTCTGCCAAAAAAGGTTTTAAAATTAGGGTTTTATAATAATGATTCTTATTATGAATGTTCTGTACCCCAGAACTTCTCATTCTGGATCAGTTGAAGTGTGTCTGGATATCTGTTTTTTGTTTGTTCACACAAAAAAAAATGAGAATAATTTTTTTTTTCTTTTTGTAGAAATAGTATCTTGCTATGTTGCCTAGGCTGGTCTCAAACTCCTAGACTCAGGCAAAGTGCTGGGGTTACAGGCATGAGCCACTGTGCCTGACTTAAATTTGTTTTAATTTTAATATGATTTACTTTTTTTTTTTTTTTTTTTTTTGAGACAGAGTCTTGCACTGTCGCCCAGGCTGGAGTGCAGTGGTGAGATCTTGGGTTGTCATTTCTGTTTTGACTTTCTTTTTTCATTTTGAGACAGTCTTGCTGTGTCACCTAGGGTCAACTGCAGTGTTGCAATCTCAGCTCACTGCAACCTCCACCTTTCAGGCTTAAGTAATTCTCTTGTGTCAGCCTCTGGAATAGTTAGCATTTCAGGTGTGCATCACCACTCCCAGTTATTTTTGCCCCATCTCACAAAGTCTTACTCTGTTGCCCAGGCTGGAGTGCAGCGGCACGATCTTGGTTCATTGCAACCTCTGTCTCCTGGTTCAAGCAGTTCTCCCACCTCAGCCTTCTAAGTAGCTGGGATAACAGGAATGCACTATCTTGCCTGGCTAATTTTTGTATTTTTAGTAGAGACGGGGGTCTCACCATGTTGGCCAGGCTGGTCTTGAACTCCTGACTTCAGGTGATCCACCCGCCTCGGCCTCCCAAAGTGCTGGGATTACAGGAGTGAGCCACTGTGCGCAGCCCTAATTTTTATTTTTATTTTTTTTTGTAGAGATGGGGTTTTGTCATGTTGTGCAGGCTGGTCTGGATTTCTTGGGCTCAAGCTATCCACCTGCCTGAGGCTCACAAAGGGCAAGGATTACAGGCCTGAGCCATTGCACCCAGCCTTAGTTGTTCTCCTGTTACTAAACATTTGGCTTATTTCCAATTTTTGGCTACTGCAAATAAAGCTGCTGTGAACATTCATGTACAGGTCTTTTGGTGTTCTTAAGCTCTCATTTCTCTTGGGTAATTACCTAGGAGTAACATTGTTGGTTCATGTGGTGAAAGAAACTTGCCACAAAAATTTTACTTCAGTAGATTTTGCCCAACAGATTCCCAAAGTGATTGGACCAATTTTTTACTTCCTCTGTTTTTAATGTATGAGAACTCGGATTGGTCTGTGTTCTTCATGAGACTTGTTATTTTCAGTCTTTTAAATTTTAGCTATTATGCTACCATAAGTTTTCTTTTATAAGTCAAAATTTAGTACTTCATTTGGGTAATATGAGGATTAGGGTGATCAACTGTCCTCATTTGCTGGGGACTGAGGGGTTATCTAAATGAGGAACTTTTAGCTTTGAAATCGAGAGAGACTCCCTCATGAGGTTTTCAGCTGAGTTAGCATGATGTGAAGGGAAAAGCAGGAAATTCCCACACTCAGACCAAGCCCAAGTACAGATACCTGGGCTATCCTCATCCAGAGTTGTGTTCTCTAGTTACCAAAGACAGGGGCCTAGCCATCCACCGCCTTTCCCTTGTGGTGTCCATGCAAACTGATTTCTTCAGAGAAGCCTCTGCTGGTTCATCAAACTGCATCAATTTTCTCCATCATGCTTCCAGAGTACGCCACGTAATTTTATAGTACTCACTATATCTGAAGGTATATATTCTTGTCTGAAATCCAGGGTGGACTGTAATTCAGGGTAGGACTTTTATGTCTTCCTCATAGATAGCCCCAGAACACGTTGGTAGGCACATCAATAAATTTCCTTTTTTTTTTCCCTGGGGGTAGGGTGGAAGGAAGGACACAGGTCCTTGTTGAAACATGTGGCAAGGCAGATCATGAGGAAATGCAGAAGCCATGAAAGTTTAGTTTTTACCCTAATGGTGGTTGGCTGGAAGTTATTAAAGCCTTTTTATCAATGCAGGAGAAACATAAATTGTGTTTTAGGAAGCTGCTTGCTGGTATGTTGATAATGAATTAGTGGATGGTCCTCTGTTGGTGCTTGATAATTTCGTTCTGATTATTTTGTTTTAAAATTGATTGCAAATGAAAAATAGTATAGTGGCATATTTAAATCATGTAAAATTCCAGATGGACTTTGAATTTATTATAGTATTAGGGGCAGCTTTTGCCAGATGCAGTGTTCTTTGAATAAATGGAAAGCAGAAATAGCTTAAATTTCTGATGGGATCCTGATTTGCTGTGGAATAACTTATGAGTCATTGTACCTCACAATGTGAACATAAAATTTCTGTGATAAATTTCTTAAAGTCAATAAGGTAAAAAATTCTTACTTTAGCCAGTTTTTGGTTTTCATTTAAAGTATACTTTCAGGTAAGATTTCTTTTGCATTCAGTTTAGCAGTTCCTGAAATC
>NW_016107487.1:3304104-3306577 GCF_001604975.1 Cebus imitator | reverse complement strand
ATGTAAAAAAGAAAACTTAGCCCAAATTACGGAAAAAAAAAAAAAAAAAAAAAAAAAAAAAAGAAAGCATTTTTTTTTAGGATATAAGAATTATTTTCCAATGTCAAAGGTAACAATATTAAAACTAATGTAAAATGGTAAAGATACTTTTATCTAACACTGTGTTAGGCACTGTGCTGAGCAAATTTATGTGCATCATCTTATTACTCAGAATAACCTTATGAGGGAGGAATTATAAATACATTTTACAGATGAAGAAATTGAAGATTGTAAAATTATTTGCCCAAGTTCATGCAACTGGGAGGTTACAGAACCAGACCATGAATTCAAGTGTAACTCTTAAGTTTTGTCTCCTTTGTGTTAAGTTTTGAAAGAAGTTTGAAAAGCACTGGAATGAAATGTGAAAAATAAAGCCTCTTTTACAGTAATTTATTGATGTTTATGTTGTGCAGTGTTTTATGTTGTAACTTTGTGAGTCTGTCCTTGCAGCTGCTGAATTTAGTGTTGCCTGATAATTCTTACTTGCTTTGCTCTGAATATTTTTTGAGAGTAAAAACGGTGGATGCAAAGATAAGTGACCTGTCATTGTTGTCAAGGAATACAGTGAAATCAGATAACTGTAGTGCAACGCATACTGTGAAGTACCTTAAGCGAGTCTGGGTGCTGCTTTGTAGCAAAGAGTAGTCTCCCCCTGGAGTTTGGCGAGAGTCTCATGACTCTCATCAGACTCTGGCTCAGAGGCATTGTTCAACTTTATTTACTTATTTATTTCGAGATAGGGTTTTGCTGTGTTGCCCAAGCTGGAATGCAGTGGTGCAATCTCGGCTCACAGCAACTTTTACCGCCTGGGCTGAAGCGATCCTCCTATATCAGTCTCCAAGTAGCTGGGCTCAGAGGCTTGGCTAATTTCTGTATTTTTTGTAGAGGTGTTGCCCAGGGTGATCTTGAACTCCTGGGCTCAAGTGATCTGCTTGCCTCAGCCTCCCAAGGTGCTGGGATTACAGGCATGAGCCATCACACCTGGCCTGTCCAACTTTAAATTCATCTGTTTAATTCTCTTTACTCTTCATTCACTCTAATATTCTATTTATCTCACACCGAGGCAGACAGATTGCTTGAGCTCAGGAGTTTGAAACCAGCCTGAGCAACAAGCTGAAACCCTGTCTCTACAAATAGAAAAAAAATTAACCAGGTGTAGTAGTGCACTTATATAGTCCCACTATTCGGGAGGCTGAGGTGGGAGGATCACTGAGCTCTGGAAGGTCAAGGCTGCAGTGAGCCATGAACGAACCACACACTGTACTCCAGCCTGGGCGACAGAGGAGACCTGTTTCAGAAAACAGAAAAAATGAAAAAAACTTTCTGGTTTTATTTAAATTGCTTTTTCCCCTGAGGACTTTTTCTTTCTTACCAAGCAGTTGCATAAATATCTAGCATATTTTTAGCATGATAATTTGCCTTCAAACATTTGGGTACTTTTTAAATGCACCAGTGGACAATTTTTTTCTTTGAGATAGAGTCTTGCTTTGTAATCTAGGCTGGAGTGCAGCAGTACGATCTCAGCTCACTGCAACCTCCAGCTCCTGGATTCAAGCAATTATTCTATCTCAGCCTCCTGAATAGCTGGGACTACAGATGCACTCCACTGCACCCAGCTAATTTTTGTATTTTTAGTAGAGTCAGGGTTTTGCCATGTTGGCCAGGTTGGTCTCGAACTCACCCGCCTTGGCCTCCCAAAGTACTGGGATTAAAAGTGTGAGCCACCGCGCCCGGACTAGACAATTTTTTTAACCACTTGCTTTTCTGTATGGTTTATATCAACTAACATTTGATCATAGTGGGTGCTATTTCATTAAAATAGAGACCTGAGAGTGTTTGAGAATAATCTGTGGAAGACTCACCTCCTTCCTATTCCTCCTCTTCCACAAACTAATGTGTAGAAATTAAAATTCTGTTCTGTTATGAAAAATACCTAGTTTCAGGTGAGTACCTAGAATTAATAATGGCTTTGCGTTTCATGGGTTTTGTCTCTCGTTGCTCAGCTACCTTAATTCATCAGTTACCTTCTTTTGCCTTGTATATTACATGCTCAATCTCCAATTGAGTGCTGTTGAAAGCTGCTGCCGAGACTAATCTCCTATATCCCAAAGCTGGATGCTCAGGCACTCCAGATTACTCAGCTAGATAGATTCCTTCTCTAACCCTGCTCCCTGGACATTGTGCTAGCCTGATCCCACCTCTTCCCAGCCTGCATGTGTAATTGGACTTGCTGAGATTTTGGGACCTTGGCTTTTTTCTCATACTGTAATCTAAAACTTTGAAATATGTAGGAGCCTTGCTGGGTCATACATTATATGTCACATACAGCTAAAACAAAATATATTGCCATACTTATGTCTTTTGTTATATTTGAAATTGTAAAGATAGCTATATCTATATATAAAATATATTTTTTCCTTCTTTTTTTTTTTTT
>NW_016107487.1:3294782-3303543 GCF_001604975.1 Cebus imitator | reverse complement strand
ATTTTTGTAGAGATGGGTCTCACTCTGTTGCCCATGCTGGTCTCAAACTCCTGGGCTCAAGTGATTCTTCCCACATTGGCCTCCCAATGTGATATTTTCTAATGCTAATAGTGCCAATACAGCAGTAACTTTATTGATCTTCACTGGTGAAATGTTATTAGACCTGCAGGTAAATGGCTCTTTTAGTGCTGTATTTCTCTTTGAGTAGTTCATTAAAAAGAACATACAAAGAATTTTTAATTGCTTTATTCTTGCTTTGAGCTAGGTGAGTCTTTTTCGAAGTTACTGTTTAAGGTTCATTTTCAGTTCAGTTTTAAAAGTTTGAAAGTAGAAAAGATCTGATACTTAGTTCATTCATTACCCTCATGTTATTCACAAAGAACTGCTTCAATGAGGGCATTCTATTTGATAAAATCCCTTCTGTGAGGCCAGGTGCGGTGGCTCACACCTGTAATCCCCGCACTTTGGGAGGCCAAAACGGGCAGATCACTTGAGCTTAGGAGTTTGAGACTAGCCTGGGCAACATGTTGTAACCCCGTTTCTACTAAAAATACAAAAAATTAGCCAGGTTTGGTGATGTGCACCTGTAATCCCAGCTACTCGGGAGGCTAAGGCACGAGAATTGCTTGAACCTGGGTGGTGGAGGTTGCAGTGAGCTCAAGTTACACCACTGTACTCCAGCCTGGGTGATGGAACAAACTCTGTCTCCAAAAAAAAGTGAATTAATTTTTAAATTGATATATAATACTTGCATATTTTGGGGGTACCATCTGCCATTTTTAAGTTGGAGTTTTTCTTCCTTTGGCAATAATTTTATGGTTATAGTTGAACTGACAAGATAAATGTTTAATTTTTTTGTTTGGTTTTTTGAGATGGAGTCTTGCTTTTTCTCCCAGACTGGAGTGACGTGGCACAATCTTGGCTCATTGCAGCCTCCCCACCAGGCTCAAGCTATCCTCCTGCTCCAGCCTCTTGAGTAGCTGGGATTACAGGCACCTGCCACCACACCTGGCTAGTTTTTGCATTCTTAGTGGAGCCGGGGTTTCGCCATGTTGGCCAGGCTGATTTCAAACTCCTGACCTCAGGTGATCCACCAGCCTTGGCTTCCCAAAGTGCTAGGATTACAGGTGTGAGCTGCTACATCTGGTAAAATTGATTAAAATTGATTAGTTTGAAGAAAATATTGAATCAAATGTTGATTTGATCTGTTTCAATATCCAAACAGATAATGTGCTTTGTACTAATAAATTCTTTGAATTTTATTTGTGTAGAAGAAATTGAGGAAGAATCTGAAACAACAGTTGAGGCTGACTTGACTGATAAGCAGAAACATCAGTTGAAACATAGAGAACTCTTTTTGTCACGCCAGTATGAATCTCTGCCTGCAACACATATCAGGTAAGAACTTTTTAGGAACCAAAGTACTCAGTACTACAGTGACGAAAAACCGAAAGACTTCTTTGAAGCGTTGTCCAAACTCTTCTCACGATCTTGCATAAACTGCTTTACTAAAGGCTTCATAATTGAATTTTAGATTGGGAATTTATAGTGTATACTAGCATATTAAAGCCCCACAAAAGTTCTCCAGTAAAGTAACCATTTTAACTTTGTTTTAATACGGCTTTTCCCGGCTGGGCGCGGTGGCTCACGCCTGTAATCCAGCACTTTGGGAGGCCGAGGCAGGTGGATCATTTGAGGTCAGGGGTTCGAGACCAGCCTGGCCAACCTAGTGAAAACCTGTCTCTACTAAAAATATAAAAATTTAGCTGGGCATGGTGGTACTTGCCTCTGTAATCCCAGCTACTCAGCAGACCAATGCAGGAGAATTGCTTGAACCTGGGAGGCAGAGGTTGCAGTGTGCTGACATTGTGCCACAGTTTTCCACTAGATGACAGAGTGCCACTCTATCTCAAAAAAACCAAAAACAATAAAACCGTAAAACAAATGCCCTTTCCCAATTGATTTGAATGTCTTTTCAGAATGGTGCAGAACAGTGTCCAGCAGACATAATTTTGGGAAATACTTGTCATTTCCAGGTTCTAAAAAAATTATATAGTTACTAGAAACCAAAGGTTAGAACCCCAAATCTGCTTCCCAGGCAGGTGATTCTTGTCCTTATAGGATATATGGCTTTTTGTTTTCTTTTGGGATCACTGGGATGAAAACGTTACTATTCCTTAATGGCATCTGATTTATGCATTGATAGCATACAAACATGAAGAAAAAAGGTGACTGATTTGGGTGAGATCTCTGATTCTCTCACATGGACCACCTTCTGTTAATTAAATTCTTTTTCTACTGTAAAAAAGTCAAAAAGCGACAAAACTAGCCCCTTGTTTGTCGTTTTGGCAGCTGTTGAGGAAAAATGGTGGTTTTCTGTGATCTACTGGTTGTGATCAAATTTAAGATATCGTTGAGCTATTTTTCATTGCAGTCTATAATCAGTGCATCTTAGAGGTATAACAAAATGTTTGAGCTCAAAAGATTCTGACCCTCTGTCAGGAAAGCTTCAGGAGAAATTGGCACTTACTCAGCTTTCCATAGGGTGTGAGGCGCAAATAGAGGGCGCAGGTGAGCATGGGGTGGATGAAAGCAGCAGCACGTGACCAGGGTGAGGATATGTGAGCAAGTGCAGTGTTTCACGTCTCTTAGGTTAAAGAAATGCCTTCAACTTCTGTTCATAATCTCTATTTCTATTTTTTTTATCCAGCTTTGCTGCTAATGGTCCAAAAAACTCTCTCTCTCTCTCTCTCTCTATATATATATATATATATGTAATGCATTATTTCAATAATTGCTTACTCCTCTTTATCCCCCAACATTGGGATTGAATCTGTGTCTGCCTTTTTGGGTTCAGACAGGTTTGGCGACTGTCACCCAGGTTGGAGTGCAGTAGCACGATCTTGGCTCACTACAACCTCCGCCTCCCAGGTTCAGGCAGTTCTCCTGCCTCAGCCTCCTGAGTAGCTGGGATTACAGGTGTGCACCACCATGCCCAGCTAATTTTTGTATTTTTAGTAGAGATGAGGTTTCACCATGTTGGTCAGGCTGGTCTCGAACTCCTGACCTCGTGATCCACCTGTCTATCCCAAAGTGCTGGGATTACAGGTGTGAGCCACCACACCTGGCTGGCAGACTTTTTAAAGCTCTAATTTGGTCCTGGTACTTACACAAACACACATACACCAATTCCTGGTATGTTTGTGCACAACTTCTTTTTTATAGAAATGGACCCAGAGATCTTCCATGGTAGAAAGTGTGTGATTTCTTTTTCTCCAAATCTTTTGAGAAATAACGTGATCTGCTCCCTCACCCCCATAGTAAACCTCATATCATTGTTTTTATTTGTTTTGTTTTCTAAACTGAAATGCAGTCTTTGGGAGGCCTAGGTGGGAGGAGGATTGCATGATGCCAGGAGTCAATATAGCAAGAACTTGTCTCTACCAAAAATATACAAATTAGCCGAGCATGGTGATGTGCGTTTGTGAGTCCAGCTTATTGGGAGGCTGAGGTGGGGGATTGTATAAGCCCAGGAATTTGAGGCTGCTCTGAGCCATGATTATATCACCGTACCCTATCCTGGGGGACAGAACAAGACCCTATGTGAAGTAAATAATAAGTAGGTGAGATAGATAAATAGATAAATAGAGAGATATGGAGCTGGCTATGTTGCCCAGGCTGGTCATGAGCTCCAACGATCCTCTTGCCTCAGTGTCCTGAATGACTGGGAATATAAGCACATTCTGCTATGGCCTGCTATTTAGGATTTTTATTAGGGACTACTATGGTTAGATTTGCTATAGTTAGTATATTCTGTATGACTTAAGTAGTGCTGGAAAAGACAATTAGGCCAGGTAATATGGGAATAGTCTTTTTATCAACCAATAATGCTATTTCAAGAAAGAAAAATAGAGAATAGGTGAATATTGTTCAAAGAGATGGAACATAAAAACATATTTTGAGATTTTCTTAAAGTTGTGTTTAACTAATGATGCTAAAGAGCCATATGCACTTTTTATTGATCGACTGATACTGCAGGATCCTGCTTTGTTGCCTAGGCTGGAATGTAGTGGCGTGATCATAGCTCACTGCCGTCTTGACCAGGCTCGAGCGATCCTCCCACCTCAGGCTCTCGAGTAGCTGGGACTACAGGCATGTGCCACCATGTCTGGCTGATTTTTTATATTTTTTGTAGAGATGGTATCTTATCATGTTGGCCAGACTGGCCTCGAGCTCTTGACCTAAAGTGATCCACCCACTTCAGCCTCCCAAACTGTTGGGAGTACAGGTGTGAGACACAAGCATGGCCTCCACTTACTTAATTGGGAGACACTAGAATATAAAGATTAATTTTAAGTTCAAGAAGTTATGTGGGGCTGGGCACGGTGGCTCATGCCTGTAATCCCAACACTTTGGGAGGCCAAGGCAGGTGAATCACTTTAGGGCAGGAGTTCGAGACCAGCCTAGCCAACATGGCGAAACTTTGTCTCTACTAAAAATACAAAAATTAGCTGGACCTGGTGGCACATGTGTGTAATCCCAGCTACTCTGGAGGCTGAGGCAGGAGAATTGATGGAACCTGGGAGGTGAAGGTTGCAGTGAGCTAAGATTGCACTACTGTACTCTAGCCTGGGTGACAGAGTGAGAATCTTATCTCAAAAAAAGAGAAATAAATAAATAAAAATAAAGAAGTTATGTGGCCAGTCTTGACTCTTGCCAGAACAAGAATCTGAGAAATGGTTTTAAAAATGTATCTAAAAGACGCAAGTATATTTTTAATTTACTCTCCTGATAGCTTGGAATCTGTTTATAAGGAACGTTGGTTTCTTTTAACAGATTGCCTGGAATGGAAAATCTAGTCATGTTTTTAATCTTCCATAAGGCCTGAGAGAGTATAATAAAATATAATTATCAAGACACTTCTTTGTTGAACATAGAAATTATATAGTCTACATGATCGTTTAGTTACTGTCGAACACATTTCCTGAGTATATTCTAGCTTAGGGAGCTTTAATAAGTGCTTGATAATTGAGACCCGGCTTATAAACTCAGTGAGTTTAGTGGGTGGTAATTTCTTTGAATTATGATGAAGAATCATAGACATTTGGGGCTTTTTGTTTTTGTTTTTCCAAATTGAGAGGGAATAGTGCACAGTCACGTTTTCTCATTTGTGACCATCATTTTTAAGCAGCTGAATGGGGTTAGGGGCAGTCCGTGGCCAAGGCATGGAGCTCTGCTAACCAGCCCACATGCTGATGTGGAACAAGTGCACATTGGTGTGGTCTTGACATCTGGCTAATGTTGAAGTCATGTCTTAATCTTTTTGGATTTAAAAGGAGAAAATTACCAAAGCCCCATTGTTCTTTGGCAGCAAGGAGGGTAATTTGATATTTTACTCTCAGGGACACTATCAAGTGCCCAGAATTTCCTTGGTGCTCTTTGGAACATAGAAGAAAACCTGACTGAGGCATTCTTGAGTTCCTTTGTAGTCTGTGAACTATAATATTCATGAGACGCTTATGCTTCCCAAAGTGGCAGGGAGGAACCTCTTTATTTCTTCTGATTACACTGGAAGAGAGAGTGGACAGGACCCAGGACTTTTCAGAGTAGAGTTAATGATTCATCTGTTTGTGAGATAGATAGGGCTTGAGTAGTGACTGTCCCTTTGGGACATATTTTTGGGGCAAGGTGAGAGGCAGCATGCTTCATTCATGCACAGTGATTGAGGTAATTGAATAATAGATTATATGCTGCAAACATTATAAAGCACTATAAGCCTTGTTATGTCAGCTGCTAGATGTCATATGTATATATTATACTGTATTCAGTTTCAATATGTGTGTATGACTAATATTTTCATTAATAGATTTTCTTACTACAAATATTCAATAACTTTAAATTTGTATCATCTGATTTACAAATATCTCTTCATTGTACATTCATTCATAAGTAGACTGAAAATTTATAAATTTGAGATGGGCAACTCAGCTCTTCACAATTGGTGAAGGCTAATATACTGGTTATTTAGCTGTTGTCTTTTATCTCATCTCTAAACCTACCCTTCGATTATCTGCTTTGTGATGCTTGGGCTGTTGTACTCATTATATTAATATATAACTCAGTCTTAAATATAGCTTATGTGTACTATCGTGAATTTGGCTTTTAAAAATTCTAACATTTAGTTGGGTACAGTTGCTCTGCCTGTAATCCTAGCACTTTGAGAGGCTGAGGTAGGAGGATTACATGAGCCTAGTAGTTAAAGACCAGCCTGGGCAACATTAGGACACACTGTCTCTATAAATAATACAAAAATTAGCATGGTGAAGTAGGTCCTATTATTGGCCACATTTTGCAGACTAGGAGACTGAAACACACAATGGTTAGGTAACTCCCTGGTAGCTGGGATTACCAGTGCACACCATCACGCCCAGCTAAGTTTTGTGTTTTTAGTAGAGACAGTATTTCACTATGTTGGCCAGGCTGGTCTCAAACTCCTGACCCCAGTTGATCTTCCCGCTTTGGCCTCCCAGAGTGCTGGGATTATAGGCATGAGCCACTGTCCAAGACCCAGAAATGTGATATTATCATGACTATATAACTGTAAGTGTTAAAAAGCATCAGAGATGGAAAACTCCTCAGTAATTTGTTAATTAGGTAGACTCTTTGATTTTCTGTTAATTAGGTAGTCTCTTTGATGTTCGTTTTTTTTCCCACATAATTCTTCAACTTAGGTGCTCAAGTCAAATGGATAGAATTAAGTTAAAAACCTATTTAAGCATATAAACTATACTATTACACTAATAGGTAATGTTACAGTGATAGGTGTATATTAGGAACTAGGAAATACTTGACTGGTGATTGCTGCCCATGTTTATGGATGTGTAGTTTATCTGGTCCAACATCAGTTTTCCACATCTCAAATACACAAACCCTGGATTTCTAAAAGCTGCTAATTAGAGCATTGGTACTTGTAATGATTCATGCCTATTTCCCAGTTGTGGTGCAGCAAGTAAGTCATATTTTAAAAGAGCCAATTCTTTTCTGCTTGCCAACCCTGTGGCCTGGACTGCAGCCTTTGAAGTTATGCTTCAGTGTGTCTTAAAAACATTTCCGTAGGTACCTGCTGATTATTGGACTCAGTTTGCCCTACTGTAAGGATTTTTGGACATGGTTACTTATTCTCCAAGTTTATCTTGCTACAAGGAGTGAGTGGTGTTAGAGAAGCCCATTATACCCACGTCAGTAAATCTGGACCTGGTTCAGAGTGTCACTGTTGAGAATTCTGTCTACCTCATTGCTGAACCATGGTATACTTTTTATTTTTATATTTTTATTTATTTATTTTTTTTGAGACAGAATCTCACTTTGTTGCCCATGCTGGAGTTTAGCAGCACACACAGCTCACTACAGCCTCGGCTTCCAGGACTCAAGCAGTCCACCTACCTCAGCCTCCTGAGCAGCTACGACCAGAGCTGTTTACCACCACACCTGGCTAATTTTAAATTTTTAAATTTGTTTTGTAGAGATAGGGTCTCCCTATGTTGTCCAGGCTGGTCCTGACCTCCTGGCCTTAAGTGATCATCCTGCCTTGGCCTCCCAAAGTGTTGGGATAACAAGTGTGAGCCATTGTGTCCAGCTGACTCTACTTTTTTTAAGAAAGGCCAGAGAAGCTATCCAGAACCTTAATCTGGTGGCAGTAGTAGGACAGACCTTAAAGATACAGGTGTATGTAGTGTTTGAGCAATCTCTAGAGTGCTTCAGAGAAAGCCTTGCATTCTTTTCCTTTTCTGTGTGTTTTTTGAGATTCACTCTGTCACCCACGCTGGAGTGCAGTATTGTCATCTTAACTGATTGCAACCTCTGCCTCCTGGGTTCAAGTAATTCTTGTGCCTTAGCCACCTGAGTAACTGGGACTAGAGATAGGCACAACCATACCCGGCTAATTATTTTATTTAATTTATTTTTGAGATGGAGTTTTGCTCTTGTCACCCAGGCTGGAGTGCAATGGCATGCTCTTTGCTCATTGCATCCTCCATCTCCTGGGTTCGAACAATTCTCCTACCTCAGCTTCCCGAGTAGCTGGGAATACAGGTGTGCGCCACCATGCCTGGCTAATTTTTGTATTTTTAGTAGAGACAGGGTTTCACCATGTTGGTCAGGCTGGTTTCAAACCCCTGACCTCAGATGATCCACCCACCTTGGCCTCCCAAAGTGTTGGGATTACGGGCGTGAGCCACCGCACTCGGTCTATTTTTTTATTTTTAGTAGAGATGGGGTTTTGCCATGTTGGCCATGCTGGTCTTGAACTCCTGGTCTCAAGTGATCTGTCTACCTCAGCCTCCCAAAGTGCTGGGATTACAGGCATGAGCCACTGCGCCCTGCCTCTTTCCCTTTTTAACTGTTGTTAGGTTTGAGGCCAGGCCCAGTGGCTCATGCCTGAATCCTAGCACTTTGGGAGGCAGCAGCGGGTGGATCACCTGGTGTCAGGAGTTTGAAATCAGTCTGGCCAATATGGTGATACCCCATCTCTACTGAAAATACAAAAATTAGCTGGGAGTGGTGGCGGATACCTTTAATCCTAGCTACTCAGGAGGCTGAGGCAGGAGAATCTCTTGAACCTGGGAGGTGGAGGTTGCAGTGAGCTGAGACTGCAGCACTGCACTCCAGCCTGGGCAATAGAACAAGACTCCGTCACAAGAAAAACAAGCAGTTGTTATGTTAGGAGCCTAGAATACAGATGCTATCACAATCTTTTTTTTTT
>NW_016107487.1:3292125-3294592 GCF_001604975.1 Cebus imitator | reverse complement strand
TTTTTAGTAGAGACGGGGTTTCACCATGTTGACCAGGATGGTCTCGATCTCTTGACCTCGTGATCCACCCGCCTCGGCCTCCCAAAGTGCTGGGATTACAGGCTTGAGCCACCGCGCCCGGCCCACTATCTTTATATAGAAGTGTGACTGTAACCACAATTTCTAGCGAACTTTTCCTGGTTTAACTGTTGCCATGTCACTTCTACATGATTTTCTGTCCCCCAAAATGAGGCATTGCCTTAATTCAATTGTGAAAGTATCACAAGAAGCCTATAAGGATCTTGGATCTTATGTAAAATTTGTCTAGGTCGTTCTGTTTTTTTATCTATTTTTATTTTATTTCATTTTATTTGTTTTATTTTGCTGGCCTCAAGCGATCCTCCTGCCTTGCCCTGTCGCCCAGGCTGGAGTGCAATGGCACATTCTCAGTTCATTGCAACCTCCGCATCCTGGGTTCATGCAATTCTCCTACCTCAGCCTCCTGAGTACCCGAGGTTACAGGAACGCACCACCATGCCTGGCTAATTTTTATATTTTTAGAAGAGATGGGGTTTCGCCATGTTGGCTAGGATGGTTTCGATCTCCTGACCTCAAATGATCTGCCTGCCTTGGCCTCCCAAGTTGCTGGGATTACAGATGTGAGCCACCACCTCGGGCCTAGGTGGTTCTATTTAGACTTCATTTTAGATTATAAGATTCTTGAAGATCTATTTTTTTTTTTTTTAATGTTTACTATGGAACACTGTATCCAATAACCATTCAGGATTTGAACTTTGTATAGAGTTCACATTTAATTTTACTTTTGTTCCTTAAAGAAATGAGTCATCAACAGATATTTGAATAATCTCTTCTTCTTTTTTATTTTTTGTTTTTGAGCCAGAATTTCACTGTTGTTACCCAGGCTGGAGTGCATTGGTGTGATCTCTGCTCACTGCAACTCAGCCTCCTGGATTCAAGTGATTGTCCTGCCGCAGCCTCCCGAGTAGCTGAGATTACAGATATACACCACCACACCCAGCTGATTTTTTTGTATTTTTTAGTTGAGACAGAGGTTTCACCATGTTGGTCAGGCTGGTCTCAAACTCCTGACCTCAGATGATCTGCCTGCCTCAGCCTCCCAAAGTGCTGGGATTACAGGCATGAGCTACTGCGTGGCCGGCCCATATAATCTTTTTTTTTTTTGAGACGGGGTCTCACTCTGTCACCCAGGCTGGAGTGTAGTGGCACAATCACGGCACACTGCAGCCTCTACCTCGCAGGCTCTGTTAGTGCACCAATCTTAGCTTCATGAATAGCTGGAATTACAGGCCCACGCCCCCACACCTGGCTAATTTTTGTATTTTTTTGTAGAGACAGGGTTTTTCCATGTTGACCAGGTTGGTCAAAAACTGCGAACCTCAAGCGATCCTCCTGCCTTGGCCTCCCAAAGTCCTGGGATTACAGGCGTGAGCCACCATGCCCAGCTGAGTAATATCTTAATTGCAATTGACCTTAAATGAAATTTTAGATTACATGCTTTTTCTTTTTTTTTGCTTCAAACTCTGAGCAAGGGTGGCTATTCTGAGTTAACCTCGGACTTTTACATGGAACACCAGACAGAGAATAGGAAAGCTTTTTTTGTATACTCATTATTTGTTGTGAAGCAAACCAATTTAAGAACATTTTGCAGCAACCATGAGAAAGGGTTAAATAGGAAAGGTTCTGCCCTGTAAGAATTATAGGGGAGAGAATCTTGTCTTTTTTTTTCTTTTTTGAGATGGTATTTTGCTCTTGTTGCCCAGGCTGGAGTGCAATGGCGTGATCTCGGCTCACCACAACCTCCGCCTCCCAGGTTCAAGTGAGTCTTCTTCCTTTGCCCTCTGAGTAGCTGGTATTACAGGCATGCACCACCACACCTGGCTAATTTTGTATTTTTAGTAGAGATGGGGTTTCTCCATGTTGGTCATGCTGGTCTCGAACTCCCGACCTCAGGTGATCCACCTGCCTCAGCCTCCCAAAGTGCTGGGATTATAGGTGTGAGCCACTATGCCTGGACAGTTCTTGTCTTAATATCCACTGTTGGATGGAGAAATAGATACTCTTCTTGTCCAAGTATTCATATAACCAGAAAAATCAATCAAATTGCAATGTGCACATACCCTATGAGCCAGCATTCTGCTTTTGGGACTTTATTCTACAGCACTTCTCACAGAAGGTTGTAGAAATACACATACTGACGTGTTCATTGTAGACTTGTTTTATTTTTTTTCTCGGAGTTTGCCTGGCTAATTTTTGTAGAGACGGGGTTTCACGATGTAGGCCGGGCTGGTCTCAAACTCCTGACCTTAGGTGATTCACCTGCCTCGGCCTCCCAAAGTGCTGGGATTACAGTTGTGAGTCACCATGCCTGGCCTAATCTGTCTACCTTTATAGCTGAGACTTTTTTCCTCTAATTTTTCTTTCTTTCTTTCTTTCTTTTTTTTTTTTT
>NW_016107487.1:3288330-3292040 GCF_001604975.1 Cebus imitator | reverse complement strand
ATATATACACACACACATTATTATTATTATTTTTTTTGAGATGGAGTCTTTCGCTGTTACCTAGGCTGGAGTGCGATCTTGGCTCACTGCAACCTCCACCTACCGGGTTCAACCAATTTTCATGCCTCAGCCTCTCAAGCAGTGGAATTAGAGGCATACACCACCATGCCCAGCTAATTTTTGTATTTTTAGTAGAGATGGGGTTTCACCATGTTCCTCAGTTTGGTCTCAAACTCCTGGCCTCAAGTGATCTACTGGCCTTGGCCTCCCAAATTGTTGGGATTACAGGCATGAGCCACCATGCCCAGCCCCTTTTCTCATATTTTCAAGTTTTCTTTCTCTTTTTTCGGAGGTGGAGGTCCGTGGGCTAAATCTTTTTTTCTAGCACATCTAGTGATATTTTGATTTTGCCAATCATGTTTTAAAATTTGTTTTATGAACACAGTATCTTCACCAGTCACTTTAATAAATTGAATTATTATCTTCACAGTTCTGTGTTGTTGCCTAATTTGTTTCTTCAAGTTCAGTTGTTGATTTTTTGTATTTATCTTTTGTGCTGTAGGCTGTTCTCCAGTATTAGATGATTCATAGCTATCTATTCTTATTCAAAACCAAGGTAGCAAGGCTGAATGGGAGCTTCTGTTTTTTCTTTTTTTTTTTTGAGGTGGAGTCTTGCTCTGTTGCCTAGGTTGGAGTGCAATGGAATGATCTTGGCTCACTGCAACCTCCACCTCCAGGGTTCAAGTGATTCTCCTGCCTCACCCTCCCAAGTAGCTGGCATTACAGGTGCCACACCCAGCTAATTTTTCTATTTTTAGAAGAGGCGGGGTTTCACCATGTTGGTCAGGTTGCTCTTGAACTCCTGACCTTGTGATCCACCTGCCTCTGCCTCCCATAGCGCTGGGATGACAGGCGTGAGCCACTGTGCCCAGCCAGCTCCCTTTATGTATATTTTGGTCTTTGTTTCTTTTTTCTCTTTTTTTCCTTTAGAACCAGGGTTTCTCTCTGTTTTCCAGGCTGGAGTGCAGTGGCATGATTCATGGCTCACTGCAACCTTGAACTTCTGGGTTCTAGCCATCCTCTTACCTCAGCCTCCTAAATAGCTGGGACTGTAGGTGCCAACCACAATGTTCAGTTAATTAAAAAAAAATTTTTTGTAGTGACTGACCTCCCTAAGTTGTCCAGGGTTGTCTCTAACTCCTGGCTTCAAGTGATCCTCCTTCCTTGGCCTTCCAAGTCACTGTGCCAGGCCTGGGCTTCGTTTCTTAGTTGTTTTTCTTGTTTTAATTGTATTAGGGAAAACCAGCAATGCCATGTTTAATAGTATTGTAGATAGTGGCCATTTGTGCTCTTCTTAGTTTTTTCTTCTTAGTCTTTCTTGAACCTGGGAGGCAGAGGTTGCAGAGACCTGAGATCCTGCCACTGCACTCCAGCTTGGGGGACATAGCAAGACTACGTCTCAAAAAAAAAAAAGTTGTTTTTCAGGTCCCATGAATTCCAGCAACCAGTTTCAAGGCCCCCACAAGGAAACGAGGTCAGCAGAATTCAGCTTCTTTATCCCCATTTCATGACTTCACCATATAATTCTTCAAGCAATCAAAAATCTCAAAACTTTGGCCCACTCCAAAAGCCTTAAAAACCCCAGCTCCAAACTCCCTGGGGAGATAGATTAGACGTTTCTTCCAACCTCCTTGTTGGGGGACCCTACAATTAAACCTCCTTTATCAAATGTCAGATGTCATGTTTGTTATCAAAATTTTCTGAAAATCTTTCTTCTGCTGATGGCCCCTCAGATTCTCTTTATTATGGTTTAGGTTCTTTTTTCTTTCCTTCTTTTTTTTTTTTTTTTTGAGATGGAGCCTCTCTCTGTTGCCCAGGTTGGAGTGCAGTGGTGTAATCTTGGCTCACTGCAACCTCTACTTCCAGGATTCAAGTGATCCTCCCATCTTACCCTCCCAAGTAGCTGGGATTACAAGTGTGCACCACCAAGCCCTGCTAATTTTTTTTTTTTTTAAATTTTAATATTTAATAGAGACGGAGACGGGGTTTTGTCATGTTGGCCAGGCTGGTCTCAAACTCCTGACCTCAGATGATCTGCCCACCTGGGCTTCCCAAAGTGCTAGGATTACAGGTGCGAGCCATCATGCAGTGCCAGGTTCTTTTGTTTTAAATTTTCTTCTTCTTCTTTATTTTTTGAGACAGAATTTTGCTCTTGTCACCCAGGCTGGAATGTAATGACATGATCTCAGCTCACTGCAACCTCTACCTTCCAGGTTCAAGTGATTCTTCTGCCTCACCCTCTCAAGTAGCTGGTATTACAGGCACCTGCCACTGTGCTCGACTACTTTTTTTTGGTATTTTTTAGTAGAGATGGGGTTTTACCATGTTGGCCAGTCTGGTTTCGATCTCTTGACCTCAGATGATTTGCATGCCTTGGCCTCCCAAAGTGGTGGGCTTACAGGTGTGCGCACCTGGGCATCTTCTTATTTAAAAGGCATTTCAGAAAAGAGGAGATAAACACATTGGCTTTGCCTGTCATTTAATTCATTATTCTGTTGAAACTGAAAATATTACTCCACTCTCCTCCCTGCACTGAGATGCTGTGAAACTGCTTTCATTCAGCTAGCTCACTGAATAAAAATACCTTAGAATCCTGGGATTTATTTCTTTATGTCTATTTTTAAAACTGAGTTATTGAATATTGACAGAACATTTCCATCCTTTTTCAAAGGCTGTAATTTGAAATTTTTTTTGGTTTATGTTTTACCTAGAACAATTAGTATTTGAAGGAAAATTTTTCTCAGGTTGTCCTATATGTCAGAAACAAATAAATAAATGAACATAATGTATTTTATGTATAAGCAGAATTTTATTTATTTTTTTTTAAGACTGTGTCTTGCTCTGTTGCCCAAGCTGGAATGCAGTGGCATGATCTTAGCTCACTGCAACCTCTGCCTCCCGGGTTCAAGCGGTTCTCCTGCCTCAGCCTCCTGAGTAGCTGGGACTACAGGCACCCGCCACCATGTCCAGCTGATTTTTGTATTTTTAGTAGAGATGGGGTTTCACCATATTGGCCAGGCTGGTGTCAAACTCCTGATCTTGTGATCCGCCCACCTTGGTCTCCCAAAGTGCTGGGATTACAGGTATGAGCCACCATTTTTTTTTTTTTTTAAACAAAAAACATTTGAAATACTCGGCAAAGCAATAGTTGGTAGATGGGAGTAGATTGGAATAGATTGCCAGAATGAATTTATGTATTGCTGTGATTAGAGGTGGTATACCCAGTTTAGTTAAATGCTCGATGCAACCTGGGATCCAAAAGCAGTGGATGAGGGAGCAATCTCTTTTGTTGTCAGGATCACAGAAAACTGATGACATGCCCTCTTGCTTTTAAAATTTAATTGTTTTTGGTAGTGTAATTTTGATAGTTTAGTTTTCCAATGAGCACAGCCAGTCAATACTCTATGAGACAGCAGGTTGCAGCAAAGAAGGAGGTTTAATTGTAGGGTCCCTGAACAAGGAAGTTGGAAGAAACCTCTAATCTATCTCCCCAGGGAATTTGGAGTTGGGTTTTTTTTTTTTTTTTTTTTCCTAGACGGAGTTTCGCTCTTATTACCCAGGCTGGAGTGCAATGGTGCGATCTCAGCTCACCGCAACCTCCGCCTCCTGGGTTCAGGCAATTCTCCTGCCTCAGCCTCCTGAGTAGCTGG
>NW_016107487.1:3283390-3288090 GCF_001604975.1 Cebus imitator | reverse complement strand
TTTTGAGAGGTAGTCTTGCTCTGTCACCCAAGCTGGAGTGCAGTGGTGATCTCGGCCCTCTGCAACCTCTGCCTCCCAGGTTCAAGTGATTCTCGTGCCTCAGCCTCCTGAGTAGCTGCGATTACAGGCACCTGTCACCACGCCTGACTAACTTTTTTTGTATTTTTAGCAGAGATGGGGTTTCACTATGTTGGCCAGGCTGGTCTCGAACTCCTGACCTCAAGTGATCGGCTCTCCTTGGCCTCCCCAAGTACTAGGATTACAGGCATAAAACACTGCATCCAGTGAAAAACAATTTAAGTGATCCTTAAATAAAAGCCTTATGATTCTAATGTCAGAGATCCTGTCTGTGGGAACAGTGGGCTCCTGAAACACTTGATCTCTGATGTTAGAATCAAGACTTTTGTTAGTGTCTTGTGCTACATGACTTTGAGTAACAGGGAAATGGACCGAAGTGCAGCCTGATTAATACTTAATTGTAACTATATTTCTGACCATAACCTGCATGCAATTCTTGTCAACCTTGTGGGGACAGCTTCAGTGGAAGTAGATGTATAATATATGATTCAGAAATCAAAATATATAAACATGGAGTATACAATATAATGTCTCACTCCTGCACATTCCCCCTGGTCTTCGGTGTTTTTTGAATCTTGGGTGTACTTCCAGAAATACTCCATGCACGTAGAAGCAAGGAGGTATATATGTTTGTATGTCTTAAGTTAATTGTGGAGTAAATTATGTTGCCTTTATGCTGTACTTTTGAAATGAAGTATCTTGGTGGTAGGTCCCTATTGGATCATAAACATCTGCCTCATTCTTTTTTATTGCCATGTTATATTTCTAATTTGTTTAATCCTAACTAATGGGTATTTGGTTCTTTTAGTCTTTTGCTTTTAAAAAAACTGTACTACAATGAATAAACTTTTGCCTAGGTCATTTGGCTTGTGTGATTGTGAGTATATCTGTAAAATTATACCAAGTAAAGTAGTTGAAAGTATCTTAATTGTTACTTTGTATTTATTTCTTCATATTTCTCTATTGGTCAAAGCAGGGAGGTTCAGCTGAAAGAATTTGTAAATTTATGTCTATTGAGACTTTTTTCCCTACTTTCAGAGAAAACAAACCATTTTTAATGGATATGTTTATTGAAAAATAAATAGTAGTGCTAACTTTTAAGTATATAAGTAATAACATAGAACTCTATTGTGGATTATTAGTCTGTCTTCAATTTGGCTGTGAATGTTAAAAGCTTATGTGGAATCTTTAAAAAAATTGGTTTTCTTTCTGCTCATTTCATTGTGTCAGTATTTTAAAGTGTTAATGCTTTTGCAGTTTTTTTTTTTTGTAATCTATACATAAAATTTGAATTAGCCAAAGGGTGCTATTGATGCCTATGGTAGTGCTCCTTAATAAATGAAGTTAACATGAGAAAGTAAGTTAGAGTGCTTAGGTTCATAAGATTGTTAGTAGGAGGAAAAGTCTTACACAGCTTAGCATTTTACCGTCTACATGCTTAGCATGCTCTTTTTGGAAAATGTGTGTTTATACTATATAACCTTTCCTTTGAATTAATTGTTTAACCCCTTTAATGGCTGAAGTAGTTTTCTCCAGCCAGAATCACAGTGCGCAAGAGCACATTTGGGTTATATGCAAAGTGTATGTATCCTATGTATTGTCTCAAGTGTGTGTGTGTGTTCGAGACGGAGTCTTGCTCTGTCACCCAGGCTGGAGTGCAGTGGCACAATCTCAGCTAACTGCGACCTCTGCCTCCCGGGTTCAAGCAGTTCTCCTGCCTCAGCCTCCCAAGTAGCTGGGATTACAGGTGCCCACCACCACACCTGGCTAATTTTTTTTTGTATTTTTCGTAGAGATGAGATTTCCCTATGTTGGCCAGGCTTGTCTCAAACTGCTGACCTTGTGATCTGGCCACTTCAGCCTCCCAAAGTGTCAGGATTACAGGCATGAGCCACTGCGACCGTCCAATTTTTGTATTTTTAGTAGAGATGAGGTTTTGCCATGTTGGCCAGGCTGGTCTCGAACTCCTGACCTCAGGTGATCTGCCTGCCTTGGCTTTCCAAAGTGCTGGGATTACAGGCGTGAGCCACCCTGCCTGTGTATTTTTAATTTTTGCAGTACATAGTGTATATATATTTATGTGGTACATAAGATATTTTGATACAGGCATACGATACATAATGACATCATGAAATATGGGGAATCTATCCCCTCAAGCATTTATATACTTTGTGTTACAAACAATCCAGTTATATTCTTTTAGTTTTTTTATTATTATTTTTTGAGATGGAGTCTCAGTGACCCAGGCTGGAGTACTGTGGTACGACCTTGGCTCACTGCAGTCTCTGCCTCCTGGGTTCAAGCAATTCCCCTGCCTCAGCCTTCCAAGTAGCCGGGATTACAGGCGCCCACCACCATGCCTGGCTAATTTTTGTATTTTTAGTAGAGACGGAGTTGCACCATGTTGGCCAGGCTGGTCTCGAACTCCTGATCTCAGGTGACCCATCCACCTTGGCTTCCCAAAGTGCTGGGATTGCCGGCATAAGTCACCATGCCCGGCCTCTTTTAGTTATTTAAAAATGTACAATTAAATTATTATTGATTATAGTCACCTGCTATACTATCAAATACCAGGTCTTATTCATTCTTCCCAGCTGCTGTTTTGTACCCATTAACCATCCCCACCTCCCTCCAAGTACTTGTGTTCCACATGTTGTGGAACCTCTGAGGGATTTTCCTGGTGGTCAGAGTGATTCATTTGACATCTTGTCCTGGAGAGGAGGATCTTTCCGATATCTATTGTCTTTATGGAACATTTCACTTTCTCCTATAAGAGACAAGAGTGGTCAAGAGAAGGATATTTTTCCTCCTTGATTCCTCTTTGATAGCTTCTTTCATATTTGTTATCAAATATTCAAAATCATGCTGTCTTTGCTACACTCCACATCCCATGGATGGAATGGGCATCCCAAAGCACAATTTGTCAATCATTTTTCTACAGAAATCTATTAATTGATCTTATAAAGCCCAAACTTCTCTTCTTGGCTTTTCATTTCTCTACTTTATCTACACAAACAGATGTTTCAGGCTGGTGTGTGTGGCTTCTTTTAATTTTTATTTGTGAACATCTGTTAAAGCAGTATTAATAACAGATAATACATCTTTGAATAGAAAGACTTAAACATTTCCAGATTTATTTCTCTTTGTCTTTTTTTTATTTTTTATAATACAGAGGTCCAGGGTCAGGTTTGATGGCTCATCAAGCCATCAAACCAACATGGGTTTCACTATGTTGCCCAGACTGAACTTTTATATATTTTATAGAGACAAGGTTTCTTCAAGGAGACAGGCTTTTTCCTTGAAGAGGTCCTTTACATCCTTTGTTAGTTGTATTCCTCGGTATTTTATTCTCTACAAAAAGTACAAAAGTTAGTGGTCCCAGTTACTTTGGAGGCTGTAGTCCCAGTTATGCCTGTAGCCAGTTACTCGGGAGGCTGAGGTGGGAGGATCACTTAAGGCCAGGAAGTGGAGGCTGCAGTGAGCTGAGATCACGCCATTGCACTCCAGCCTGGGTGACAGAGCAAGATTCTGTCATTTAAAAAAAAAAAAAAAAAAGTCCATAAAATCATATTCTTTCACTTAATATATGCAATCTCAAATGTTTCTTACCAAGATATAATTGATAAAACCATAGTTCATTAATTCCATAATGTAGAGCAGTGGTTCTCAACCAGGAGTGATATTGTATCCCAGGGACTTTAAAAATTTGGACAGTTTTGGCTTTAACAAGTGCATTAGGGAGTGCTACTGTCTTTCACTGCATAGAGGCCAGGGATGCTGCTAAACATCCCACAGTGCATGAGATGGCCTCTGCAACAAAAAATTTTCTGGCCCAAAATGTCAACCAGTGGTGCCGAGGTTTAAAAAACCTGATATACAGAGTCATTGTACATAATCCTTGCTCGCTTGGTGTAGTATTCATGCAAATTTATGTATTTTAGTTAGGATTCTCTCTTTATTAGTCTGTTTTCACACTGCTGTAGAACTGAGACTAGGTAATTTATAAGGAAAAGAGTTTTACTTGACTCACAGTTGTGCATGGCTGGGGAAGTCTCAGGCAACTTACAGTCATGGTGGAAGGGGAAGCAGGCATGTCTTACTTGGTGGCAGGAGAGAGAGAGATAGAGGAGGGGGAACTGTCAAACAGTTAAAAAGCCATCAGATTTTGTAAGAACTCACTATCGTGAACAGCATGGGGGAAACCGCCCCATGATCCAATCACCACTCACTAGCTCCCTCCCTGGACACATGGAGATTATGGGGATTACAATTCAAGATGAGATTTGGGTGGGGACAGAGAGCCAAACCATTTCACCCCCTTTCATTTTAAATTTAAATTTTGTTATTTTTTAAAAGTATGTGGATATGGCTGTCTAATAATATCCAAGGCAGTTATTTGCTTGGTTCCCACTCTAGTCATTTTCAACTCCTCTTGACAGTAGCTTCTGCATTTATACCATTCTTACATCCCTACTATTTATTTTTCAGTTTTAGGAATTTACCTTAGCTTCTCTCTTCCCTATTCCCTTTGCCTTCTGTTTCTAATATTATTACAACTTTAGTTTAGCTTAGTAAACCATCTTTGTATTTTATGGACATGTCAGTATTAAGTATTCTTTCTT
>NW_016107487.1:3279641-3282379 GCF_001604975.1 Cebus imitator | reverse complement strand
TTAGATAGGCTTGGTGGCACACACCTGTAGTCCCAGCTACTAGGGAGGCTGAGGTGGGAGGATTGATTGAGTCCAGGGAGTTGAGGTTTCGGTGCGCTATGATTATGCCATTACACTCCAGCCTGGGGGGCACAGCAAGACCTTTTCTCAAAATAAATAAATAAATAATAAAAAAAAGAAAGTCTACAGGCAGAGGGGAAATGACCACTAATTGTGGTCACTAATAAATGACCTCTTTCATTTATACAAATATGCGCTAGCTTCAGATAAAAGAAATATATAATCTGTATGTACATTTTTACATATGTTTTTCAGTCTGTAGGATTATACTGGACATACTGTTAAGCAAGTAGCAGATTCCAGGCTGATCGGCACCTGCTGTTGAATGTGTGACTGTGTTTTGTTGTAATTATTTATTCACATGTCTGTGTATCCCAGCACTCTGCACAGTCTCTGAAACAGATTATACTTTGAAAACCTTTTTGAATATCTGTGGAAAAATAGATTTTCATTATAGCAATTTTGTACTCCTTTGTGGTTTTGTATAGGAAAGTAGTACAAGTGGATTATATGGGCCTGGAATGATCTTTGTGTTGTATCTTTGAAACACTTCATACCATGCTTGGGTATCTTTATTATTTAAGGATTAAAATATCGTGCATGACATGATTAGGTTCTTTGCTCGAGACTCAGTATAAATTGCCTGTGGTATTTGTATGCAGAATTTGATAATAGTTCCTTTAGGTGGGGATTAGCTTAAAATTTACCATGTTTTTATCTATGAGCCAAGATTTGTTTGGCATAAAGGAAACGAACGCTTTAAATCTTTTTTTAAACCCCTTTTATCAACAACTCTTGGCATGGTACTGTATGTGTTAATTACATATTCATATTTACTTCATAAAATAATTCTGACTCAACCTTTTACTTTGTTAGCTGTTAATATATGTACATGAAAATTTTAAATGTTAGATTTTCAATTTGGGGAGATGTACAGTAGAGCTATATTAAAGAAAAATTTAAAACTTAGATCACCTATTATCCTTTCATCTTTGTATAAAAACTACATTTCCAAAAATAATTTATATGTCATTATAACCAGTGTTTATTTTCTAATATAATTATGAAAATAAAGGTTTTTAAATTTAAAATCTTTTGTTATTTCAGACCATATGGAAGAGACTTAAAGTATGCTGTATTGTTTGTTTGAATTTTCAGTGTCTGTTAACCCTTAAAAGTCAAGTGACTACTAAAGACAGTAGTATTGGCTGAGCCCAGTGCAGTAGTGTTTATAACCAGTCACAGATTTCTTTGTTTCTTCTCTACTCTCACTATTTCATTTGACTAGCCTTTAAAAAAAAAGTATCTATTAAAATAAAATTTAGCAGGTTTTACTCTTCCCCATTAAAACAAACCTGACTTTAGAGAACTTATTTTTTTAAGTGATTAAGTATCAAATGTTAGAAATATTGCTTTGTCGGCTGTTAATGAGGGGAAAAAAGTAAGCGAAAACTATTTTTAGTAACCCCATTTATTAAGCATATTACATGTGTGAGCACATATTCACAGGTCATAGATACTATATGGCAGCTGTAGATGTGCTAATGGCAGCAGAGCAGTTTCCCTTGTTGCAATTCTGACCATTATGAGAGCATGTCCTGTAACTGTTACCTTTTCTTTCTTTCTTTCTTTTTTTTTTTTTGAGACAGGGTTTTTTGCTCTTTCGCCTGGGCCGGAGTGCAGTGCAGTGGTACAAATACAGCTCACTGCAACCTAGACCTCTGGGCTCAAACAATCCCCCCAACCCAGGTAGCCCTCGGCTGATTTTATTTTTTTTTTAATTTTTAGTAGAGTCAAGTTCTTGCTGTGTTTTCCAGGCTGGTCTGAAACTCCTGGGCTCCTTGTTCTACCTCGGCCTTCCAAAGTGCTGAGATTATAGGTGTGAGTCACTGCTCCAGGCCCAATTGTTGACTTTTCAGTTTTGTTAATGTGTGCTAAAGTGATGTTAATTTTTTTGCTTCACTAATCTACTTGAATAAAATATGTTAGAAAAAAAGAAAGCCTTTATAAACACTTCCAGTAATCATGTTAGAGATTTGACAGGATAACATGGAAATACCACATGCTCACTGAGAAAGCTTTCTAACCTACAGTGATTACCAGAAAAAGACATTTTTATAAGGGAATTTTTTTTTTTTAATTTAAGGAACATAGAGTTGCAAAATGTTTAGCAAACTGTAACTTTTGACCAATGTGTTAGCACTTTACTTTTAGTATTTTATTTTGCTTTTGGTAATTTTTTTCTTTGAATTGTATTTCACTCCAGTGATCCAACAGCAAGCTTTTCTAGCTGCTGCTGCTTTTTTTTTTTTTTCTGAGATGGAATCTTGCTCTGTCGGCCAGGCTGGCGTGCAGTGGCATTATCTCGGCTCACTGCATCCTGCCTCTTGGGTTCAAGTGATTCTTTTGCCTCAGCCTCCCAAGTAGTTGAGATTACAGGCATGTGCCACTATGCCCTGCTAATTTCTAGCTTCTTATTTAATGTATGTGTGATATATTTGTTTTTGCATGTTGGCTTTTGGAGATGTCTTGATTTTTGTTTAGAAAATCAAATGATGTAGGCGGGGTGCGGTGGCTCACGCCTGTAATCCCAGCACTTTGGGAGGCCGAGGCGGGTGGATCACGAGGTCAAGAGATCGAGACCATCCTGGTCAACATGGTGAAACCCCGTCTCTACT
>NW_016107487.1:3260821-3279571 GCF_001604975.1 Cebus imitator | reverse complement strand
AACCCAGGAGGCGGAGGTTGCGGTGAGCCGAGATTGCGCCATTGCACTCCAGCCTGGGTAACAAGAGTGAAACTCCGTCTCAAAAAAAAAAAAAAGAAAATCAAATGATGTGATGACATTTTAAAAAAGCATTGTAAGCCCTGACCAGTATCTGTAACTTGAATAATCTTCGAAATGCTCCTGTCAGATTTATACTAGCTATGCTGATTTTTTTTAGGCTGGTTAGGCTCATTTTGAAAGTGCTTGTAATAAATCCCTCTGCCTGCACAATCTCAATTTTTCTCAGAGGCTAGACAAGCCTTATAAAAATAGACATTAGTTTCTTAAGTCAGATCAAAGGTAAGTGCTGTCAGACCTCAAGGTCCATGAATCTGTTGATGTTTATTTTGCCTCCTGCTTTATAGAAAGCTCCTAGTGTTTAAATTTTAACTAGTTTTTAGAGTAAGTTCAATAAAGATAAATTAGTTGTATCCTGATATGAATGTGTATTATTTTTAGGTTCTTAAATGTAGTTGGTGGCTGCTCATAAAAACCTGAACATTATTTAGGCATTGGTTTGTGTGGTGGTGTCTTTGTCTGAGCATCCCTTGTATAAAATTACCTCATAATATCTATTTATAGGTTCAGAAACTGACTCTTAGTCTAAAGATCTCATTTTGCTCTTTTTTTTTTCCTAAGTAGAAACTACCTATAAATTATTGCATATTATTAGAATTTATTGCCTAACGCAGTAACTCCAACAGGCTAGCCTCTTAAGAAATGCCTATAAAGACAGCCTTATTTTATAGGTTACCCGACACCAGGATTGTAAAGTGGGTCTAAATAGCTTGAAAAAAATATATATTCATAACTGCCATGTAGTTTCTTAATACCAGTCCCACATTCTTAACTTAGTATTTCTCATCACTGAGAAGGTGAGGTGACCTTTGTTACATTTTTTCTTTTTTTCTCTTTCAACAGGGGAAAGTGCAGTGTTGCCCTTCTGAATGAGACAGAATCAGTATTGTCATATCTTGATAAGGAGGTAACTCAACAATCATATTTGTTTTATTGTTTTCCCCCCTTTATTTCACATGAAGCTCCTTCCTTGGAATTTATTTCTTTTTGTACGAAAGTATTATTGCACTATTATATTAATAACAGTATAATAGTAATAGTGTAATGACTAGAATGCATTTGGGTAAACTTGATTTTTCTGGTTAACTGAGATCAGAGTAGGAAAAACTGTGTCTGGTTTTTAGTTGGTAATGAAAGACATTATAGAGAATGGTACATGGATTTAGTTGATAGTAGATGAATATTTTTGACTTTATGAAATTAATGCTTTAGTGTGCTTTGGTTCCCCTTTCTGTTTTGTTTTTGTTTTTATTTCTTGAATAAATGCTTTTTCTTTTAGACTATTTCCAGATGAGATTTTACCTTTGTTGGTCTGCTTTCTGGAATCCTAATAAATTTTGTCACTTAAAAATATTTTTCACTAAACCTCAATTAAGAAACATAGTTAACAAGTTGAAATAGAGCATACACTTCATCGAAGGGAACAAATTCTTGTAAACAGAATATTCCACAGTCTGCATAATTTTAGGTGACATTTCAAGCAACATTATCTGTATGATGGGAAAAATATTTCACTGTCAGTGATGCTTCAGTATTTAATCTTTATGATTTTTTACGTTTCCCCCAAAAGCTTTTATTACATATATGTATTTTTAATTTTTTTGTTTTTAGAGACAGAGTCTTGCTCTATCCCCCAGTCTGGAATGCAGTGGTATATTCTTGGCTTACTGCAACCTCCGCCTCCTGGGTTCAAACAATTATCTTGCTTCAGCCTCCCGAGTAGCTGGGATTATAGGCGCCCGACACCATGCCTGACTAATTTGTGTGTCACTAGTACAGATGGGGTTTCATCATGTTGGCTAGGCTGGTCTTGAACTCTTGACCTCAGGTGATCTGCCTTCCTCGACCTCCCAAAGTGCTGGATTTACAGGTGTCAGCCCTGTGCCTGGCCTGTATTTTCTTTTTTTTTATTTTTAAGGGACATATTTTCTTAAAAAACAAAAAACAAAAACTTATACTCCAGTGTTGTCCCTTTATCTTAAATGAAGAAAATATAATAGAAAAAATTTGATGCAATCATTCAGAACCCACTATACATCAGAAAACCTAATAGGAAATAAGAAAACCAATGGGAAAATACATATTCAAAGCAGAAAAAAGGCCAATAGACTATATAACTTACCTTTGTAAAATTTAAATGATAGGCTTCTGTCATTAGTCTGTCCAACAGAATAATGGATAATAATATGAATAATGATAATGCTCAGAAATTAGCATTATTTCACAGAAGCAGAAAAAGGCATAACATTCAATGCATTTCATTGTATGACATTTTTTTTTCTTTTTGAGATGGAGTCTCACCCTGTTGGCCAGGCTGGAGTGCAGTGACACACATGATATCAGCTCACTGCAACCTCTGCCTACTGAGTCCAAGTGATTCTCCTGCCTCACGCTCCTGAGTAGCTGGGATCATAGATGCCCCCCACCACACCCTGCTAATTTTTGAATTTTTAGTAGAGATGGGGTTTCATCATGTCAGTGGTCTTAAGCTCCTAACCTCAAGTGATCATCCTCCTCACCCACCCAAAGTGTGGGAATACAGGCATAAGCCACTATGCCTGACCACATTATATTAAATATTTTTTTAAGTGATTTCTTTCCCTTCTAATTTGTTGTTAGAAAATGGTACATGTTATGGACTTTAGTAGATGAAAATTAGGAAAGATCTCTGGAGGTTTCCCCCATTTGCTTGATTTGTAAACTCTTCGTTCTTTATTAATCTTATGAATAGGAACTGACCTGGCAATGCAGTAAACTGTTTTTTTTTTTTTGGGCAGTTGGGGCAATTTTGAAAAAATAAAACTGGTTGTATCATATACTTTATTCAATTTGAAAGATCCTTTTTGTGATTTTAGATTTACTGCTTTATTTTATTGACTGATTGAGACAGGGTCTCAATTTGTCACCTAGGCTGGTGCAGTGATGCAGTCTCAGTTCACTGCAGCCTCAACCTCCTGGGTTCAGGTGATCCTGCCAGTGTGGCCTCCTGAGTTGCTGGGACCATAGGCGTACCTCACCATGCCCAACTAATTTTTGTACTTTTTGTAGAGACAGGGTTTCGCCATGTTGCCCAGGCCAGTCTTAAGCTTCTGACCTCGGGTGATACTCCCACTTCAGCCTCCCAAAGTGCTGGGATTACAGGCATGAGCCACCTCTCTTGGCCTATATTTATTTTTGTTTTAGTTTTTTCCTGTCTCAAAACCTTGAGAAGGATATGGTACTTTATTACAAGATCATTCTTAAGAAATCCTTACTGCTTTTTAATCATATTAAAATATTGAAATTGGCAGAAACAGAAAGTCAAATACTGTGTGTTCTAAGTGGGAGCTAATCAATTGGTAAACATGGACATGGACATACAGACTAGAATAATACACATTAGAGGTCAGGCGTGGTGGCTCATACCTGTAATCCCAGCACTTTGGGAGGCTGAGGTGGGAGAGAACAGGAGAGGTAGGAGAGGTCAGGAGATCAAGACCAGCCTGGCCAGCATGGTGAAACCCCGTTTCTACTACAAATACAAAAATTAGTCAAGCGGTAGTGGTGTGTGCCTGTAATCCCAGCTAATCAGGAGGCTGAGGCAGGAGAATCATGTGAGCCTGGGAGGCAGAGGTTGTGGTGAGCCAAGATAGCAGTACTGCATTCCAGTCTGGGTGACAGAGTGATTCTGTCTCAAAAAAAAAAAAGAGACATTGCAGAGGTGTGAGGATTGAAAAATTGCCTATTGGGTACAATGTTCACTATTCAGGTGATGGGTATGCTGAAAGCCCAGACTTTACTGTGATACAATGTATTCATATAAGAACTCTGCACCTGTACCCCCTAAATATATAAAAATTTAAAAATAAAATACTGAGGACCGGGCGTGGTGGCTCACGCCTGTAATCCCAGCACTTTGGGAGGCTGAGGCGGGTGGATCACGAGGTCAGAAGTTCAAGACCAGCCTGGCAAAATTGGTGAAACCCTGTCACTACTAAAAATACAAAAATTAGCCGGCCACACTGGCACGCACCTGTAATCCCAGCTACTCGGGAGGCTGAGGCAGGAGAATCACTTGAATCCTGGAGGTGGAGGTTGCAGTGAGCTGAGATCACGCCACTGCACTCCAGGCTGGGTGACAGAGTGAGACTCTGTCTTAAAAAAATATATTGAGATTGGCATAGTTGAAGATGGTAACCCAAAGAATAACTTTGTAGTCATCCTTTAGATTTACTGCTTGATTTTAACTCTGTGTTCTTGAAATTGGCCTATATGGAATCCTTTCTTTTTTTTTGCACCTACTATTATAAACCAAACATATTTTGAATATTTTCCCATATCAGGACATACAAATCCAAGGATTTTAAGCAACTTAAATGACCCAAATAATCATTTCACCTTATTACATTGTAGAGTATGGCAAGCTTCTGTTTTTATTGGAGTGCCATGCTAACAAGTGACCTGAAGTATTTCTGCTTTTAAATCTGATGGTGGCTGGGCATAGGGATTCATGCCTGTGATCCCAGCACTTTGGGAGGCTGAGGCAAGAGGATTGCTCGAGCCTAGCAGTTTGAGACCAGCCTGGACAACATAGTGAGACCCTGTCTCTATTAAAAAAAAATAAAGAAAAAAATCCGATGTTGAGCCTGTGGCAATGACTTCAGTTACTGAGTAATAATATTTATTACTCATGTCTGTAAAGCAAAACAGAAAATCAAACAATTCTGATTACCATAGTGACATCCCCTGCAGTTTTGTTAAGCTGGTGGTTTTACCTATTCCTACAGATTTTTTCTTTTCCTTAGATAGCATTTTAACAGTATGCATAAATTGTCATGTATTGGTATCCCCCCAACCTTTTTTATTTAACAAGATTTTTGTTTAAATCTTTTTTTCTGACAGTGAGCAATGAATAAAATAGAGCACAGAATTTCTCAGTGGATGGAAAAATTCTGTTTTTTTTCCCTTTCCCTTATCAAAGTATGTGGGAGAGTTCCCACATGGGAGAGACTTTTATTGTCTGACAGATTATCTTTTATTTGTAGTTTGCTTGGCTGGGGCTTGGTAAAGTTCTGATAGTAGGGACAGGTCCTTCCAGGATATAGTACAGAGAACTGGGCAGCAGATGACTTTCGGATCATAGTGGGAAGCAGAAGACGAGATTTTGATGGTTCACATCATCTCTAGTGATTATGCAGAATTCATTAAAGGACTGGCGGCCAGGTCATTTTACCCGTTAGGCTCAGAAACAAGGACATGTGAGCTTCGTAAAGGAGGATTGGAATTTTGGTGTGTATGCTGCTGGTGAGGGTGTATATAGCTATGTTTGTATATCTGTATATTTATATGTATGCCTCAGTACTTAAAGAACTGCAGAATTATAGCTAATACATGTTTAAATACCTATAAAGTGGTATTATTATAACAGTAAACCACATGTAAGTTCAACTCTTGTATAGTTTAATGTGAGATATATATATACCTTTTAATATTTTGAATATAAAGTGGGATTGACATTGCAAAAGTAAGAGTACCTGGTATCTGTGAAGTCTTCCCTTCTGTTTGGTGTGGACTTTAGAGGTTTATAAGATCATTTGATTTTAGGTGTCTTACCTTGGAGCTATGGTTTCATTTTGCTAGGTTTTGAAACTCTGCTTTAGAGAGCAAATAGTTTTCTTTTAGACTAAAACAAATAATAGAACTTTATAATATACTTTATTTCAAGCTGTTTCTTTTGGCTTGATTTAATTTTGCACTGTTTTACATGATGACAGTAACACCTTGCTCTCCTTAAAGATCTATGAGTTTATTAATGAAAATGAAATTTTATATACTCTCTGGGGTTTATGTGTTCATTATAGCGACACTGATTTTAATGCTTCATAAAAAGTAGAAGGAATTAAATATACCTACGTATTTTGTCATATTTTTCAGGATACTTTCTTCTACTCATTGGTCTATGACCCCTCATTGAAAACGCTATTAGCTGACAAAGGTGAAATCAGAGTGGGACCTAGATATCAGGCAGACATTCCAGAAATGCTGTTAGAAGGTATGTTTTTCTGTGGGTTTGCAGTTCTGTGAAACAAATAGATCTTGAAACTCAAATGTACATATTCTCATGTAGAAGAGACAATGTTCAGGCAAAGTCTAAAAGTTCTAAGCACTTGCAATTTTACTGTTCTTTGTAAAAAATAAAAAAAAAAAATAGCGGGGCACGGTGGCTCACGCCTGTAATCCCAGCACTTTGGAGGCCAAGGAGGGTGGATCACTTGAGGTCCGGAGTTGGAGACCAGCCTGACCAAGATTGAGAAACCCCATCTTTACTAAAAATACAAAATTATCTGGGCGTGATGGTGCATGCCTGTAATCCCAGCTACTGGGGAAGCTGAGGCAGGAGAATCGCTTGAACCCAGGAAGCAGAGGTTGTGGTGAGCCGATATAGCGCCTTTGCACTCCAGCCTGGGCAACAAGAGTGAAACTCTGTCTCAACAAGCAAACAAAAAAGCAAACAAACAGAGATGGGTCTCACTATGTTGCCCAGGCTGGTCTTGATCGTCTGGCCTCAAACAGTCAGCCCACTGTGGCCTCTCCAAAGTGGTATGGCCTGGCCAGCACTTCTAATTTTAGAAGCAGAAAAATACTTCATTTTAATGTACTTTGTTTTATTGTGCTTCATATATGTCTAGTTTTTTAAAAAATTGAAGGTTTGTGGCAACCCTGTTGAGCAAGTCCTTTGGTGCCATTTTTCCAACAGGATTGTGTCTCTGTGTCACATTTGGTAATTCTTGCAACATTTCAAACCTTTTCATTATTATAATATCTGTCAAGTGATCTTTGATGTAACTATTGTAATTGTTTTGGAGCCTTGAACCATGCCCATATGAGAGGACAGACTGAATTGTTGATACTATGTCTTCTGAGTGCTCCACTGACTGTCCCTTTCCTGCCTTCTTTGTCGCTCCTGGGGTCTCCCTATTTTATGAGACAAAACAATATTGAACTTAAGCCAGTTAATAACCCTCCAGTGGCCTGTAAGTCTTCAAGTAAAAGGAAGAGTAGCTTCTCTCTCACTTGAAATCAAAAGCAAGGAATGAAGCTAGTGAAGAAGGTGTATCAGAAGCCAAGACAGGCCAAAAGCCACGCCTCTTCCCCTAGTTAGCCAAGTTGTGAATGCAAAGGAAAAGTTCCTGTAGGAAATTAAAAGTGCTACTCTGCACTCCAGCCTGGGTGACAGAGTGAGACTCTTTCTCCAAAAAAAAACAAGTTTATAGAATACAGTGTGACACATTACCATTATAAGCCTTAAAAAATGTCATCCTGTTAAAAAAAAAAAAAAAAAAAAAAAGTGTTACTTCAGTGAACACATGAATGATAAGAAAGCAAAACAGGCTGGGCACAGCAGCTCATGCCTATAATCCGAGCACTTTGGAGACTGCAGCAGATGGAGAATCACTTGAGACCAGGAGTTCGAGACCAGTTTGGCCAACATGGTGAAACCTCATCTCTACTAAAAACCCAAAAACTGCAAAAACTGACCAAGTGTGGTGGTGTGCGCCTGTAGTCCTAGCTACTTGAGAGGCTGAGGCAGGAGAATCCCTTGAACCTGGGAGGTGGAAGTTGCAGTGAGCCAAGATTGTGCCACTGCACTCCAGCTTAGGCAACAGAGTAAGACTGTCTCAAAAAAAAATAAAAACAACAGCCTTACTGCTTTACTGCTGATACCATGGAGAAAGTCTTAGTGGTTTAGATAGATCAAACCAGCAATAACATTTCCTTAAGTTAAAGCCTAATCCAGAGCAGGGCCCTAACTCTCTTAAATTCTATGAAGACTGAGAGGTGAGGAAGCTGGAGAAGAAAAGATTGGTTCGTGGGTTTAAGGAAAAAATTCTTCACTATTACACAAAAGCTCAAGTAGTGCAGCAAGTGCTGATGTAGAAGCTGCAGCAAGTTATCCAGATCTAGCTAAGATCACTGATGAAGGCAGCTACACTAAATAACAGATTTTCAATGTAGGTAAAACGGCTTTCTATTGGAAGAAGATGCCATCTAGAACTTTCATAGCTAGAGACAAAAAGCCAATGCCTTCAAAGCTTCAAAGGACAGGCTGACTCTCTTGTTAGAGGCTAATGCAGCTGGTGACTTGAAGCCGTTGCTCATTTACCATTCCAAAAATCACAGAGACCTTAAGAATTATGCTAAGTCTGCTCTGCCTGTGCTCCATAAATGGAACAACAGCTTAAATGACTGCACCTCTGTTTACAGCATGGTTTACGGAATATTTTAAGCTCACTGTTGAGACCTACTGCTTAGGAAAAAGGATTCCTTTCAAAATATGACTGCTCATTGACGATGCTCCTCATCACCCAAGAGCTCTGATGGGGATGTACAAGGAGATGAATGTTGTTCTCATGACTGCTAACGCAACATCCATTCTGGAGCCTGTGGATCAAGGAGAAATTAAATTTGGTTTTTAAGAAATAACATTACTTAAGGCTATATTTGCAATAAATGATTCCTCTTATGGATCTGAGTATTCAGTTGAAAACCTTCTGGAAAGGATTCACCATTCTAGATGCCGGTAACAATAATTGTAATTGGTAGGAGGAGGTTAAAATATTAACATTAACAGGAGTTTAGAAGAAGTTGATTCCAACCCTCGTGGATAACTTTGAAGGGTTTAAGACTTCAGTGGTGGAAGTAACTGCAGATATAGTGGATATAATATGCAAAAGAACTACAATGAGAAGTGAGCCCTGAGATGTGACTGAATTGCTACAATCTGATGGTAAAACTTTGATGGGTGAGTAGTTGGTTCTTACGGATGAACAAAGAAGGTGGTTTCTTGAGATGGAATCTACTCCTGGTGAAGATGCCGTGAACACTGTTGAGATGACAGTGAAGGATTTGGAATATTATATAAACTTCGTTGGCAAAGCAGTGGCAGGGTTTAAGAGGATTGTCCCTGTTATTGAAAGAAGTTCTACTGTGGGTAGAATGCTATTGAGCATCCCATGCCACAGAGAAAAAAAATTGTTGAGACTTGCTCTGTTGCCCAGGTTGAAGTGCAATGGCATAATCTTGGCTTACTGCACTCCCTGCCTCCTGGGTTCAAACAGTCCTTGTGCCTCAGCCTCCCAAGTAGCTGGTATTACAGGCATGTGCTACCATGCCCAGCTAATTTTTTTTTTGTAATTTTAGTAGAGATGGGGTTTCACCATGTTGGCCAGGCTGGTCTTGAACTCCTGACCTCGGCCTCACAAAGTGCTGGGATTACAGGTGTGAGCCATTCGCCACCCCGCCTGCCTCCCACCCCGCCTCTCACTGCTGGCACTTTTGGAATGTTTTAAACAGAAACGAGGAATGCATTTCCCTTTCTTCAAGGCCACTTCTGAGTGTTTATTTTTACATTTTATAACTTGGTAGTTTTCTTTGTGAGTATTCATCTCTAACAAAGAAAAACAGATTTATAGATTTTATTGAAAAATACCATATTTTTCATCATAAATGTAGAAGCCATTTTGGACTCATTTCACCCTGAAGCATTAAGTGTATCTAGAATGTTTCTTTACACTTGTAATCAGGCAACTGAGTAGGTGCAAGGTTTAAAGAATCCTCCTTTTTTCTTTTTTTTGAGATGGGAGTGAAATCTTGTTGCCCAGGCTGGAGTGCAGTGGTGCAATCTTGGCTCACTGCAACCTCCGCCTGCTGGGTTCAAGCGATTCTCCTCTCTCAGCCTCCCGAGTAGCTGGAATTACAGGCACCCGCCATCAAACCCAGCTAATTTTTGTATTTTTAGTAGAGATGGGGTTTCACCATGTTGGCCAGGCTGGTCTCAAACTCCTGACTTCATGTGATCCACCCACCTCGGCCTCCCAGAGTTCTGGGATTACAGGTGTGAGCCACTGTTCCTGGCCATCCTTCTTTTTTCTAATGACTATATTTTTGGGGTAGAAGGAATAGGGAGACCAATAGGTATACCAGTAATTAAACCACACTTGAAAAACATGGTCATTGCCATCATAGAAACTTCCATATGTAGCTAGTACCTGAGTGCGGGGAAGTTAAATAGTAGAACATATCATATTCAAGAACAGATGTTTAGGATTTGCTGGAATCCATTCTTCCCAACCCTTTTAATACTTCTGAGCGGGTACATTTCCACCAGTGGCCAGATTCTAATTTGCATTGGCATGGAATGTGGAACTGGAATTAATATCTTGGGTAGGTGGCAGCAGCAGCACTCTGCCAGGATACGTTACAGGCTTGCTTCCTTTGTGAATATGTCTTGATAGATACTAAGAGATTGTTGTGGCATTTGTCTTGCTAGGGAATAGATCTTTTTGTGGCTTTTTGATTTTTCAGTTTGTTTATGGGTACCTATCACCTAACGAACTCTAGAGATGTGAAAAGAAGAGTATGTAGTTTACAAATGAAAGTAAAGGGATCTTTTAGATTTTACGTCTTTCACTGAGTTGTAATAAACCACCTAGAAAATTTTCCATAAAAGAGATGAGAAGTTTTGAGTCATTATTTAAATGTATTATAACATTGGAATTTTAAGAAAAATGTGTTTTACATATTAAACTTAAATTTTTAATGGTTAAAATAACCTTAAATTATTAAACTAAAATGACTTGGTTCACAAGTTTGGGCACATCCTGACTATGCTGTTTTAATGGAGTGATTTTGGGGAAATGATTAACTCCTTCCAAGTTCCCATTTCTTTCTCTTTAAACAGGGAATAATAGTGTATGTAGAACAGCATATTGTTGTGATGAGCAATGAAGTAACTCTTGTCATGCAGTTAGCACAGCACTCAGCTGTTACAGTCCTCTCCCCCTGGCCTCTAGTACTACTCATTTAATAGCTGTTATTGGCCAGGTGTGATGGCTCACGCCTATGATCGCAGCACTTTGGGAGGCCAAGGCAGGCGGATCATTTGAGATAAGGAGTTCAAGACCAGCTTGACCTACGTGGTGAAACCTCATGAAAATACAAAACTTCGCCAGGTTTGGTGGTATGTATCTGTAATCCCAGCTACTTGGGAGGTAGAGGCAGGAGAATAGCTTGAACCCAGGAGGCGAAGGTTGCAGTGAGCCTAGATTGCACCACTGCACTCCAGCAAGGGTGACAGAGTGAGACTTCCTCTCAAAAAAAAAAAAAAAAAGGTTGTTATCACCAATCAGGAATTTTAGGAGGTGTCTCTCTTTGAGTGGTAAAGAATTAAATTAATCTATCTTTTGTTACAATGTATGCACTTAAAACTTGTATTAACTCATATTCTGTTGGCAAATAGGAAAAAGCATAGAGTGAAAATTGTGTCAGTTCGCTTGTGGCTTTCCCCGGCAATAAGGGAAACAAGTGTTCTCACAGATAAGGAGAGTTTAAGAAAGAGCAAGTGGAAATTTTTACAAAAGTGTCTTCCTTTGATTTAAGTAGCCTGAAAATGATTTCATTTTATGCTGATTTAGTGGCCTGAAAATCTGAGGCACTTTCTACTATGTTAAAACTATATGGGGAAGCTTTGAGTTATAGATGAAGAGACTATGAAGGAATTTCCTCCAGGGTTTGGGGGCAAAAATTGCATTTTGGATTTGATTTTTAATTTATTTGAAGCTGTATAAAGAGACCTACAGCTCAGTGAAAGAAGCATGAGTCCAGGGTTTAAGGAGATAAAAGATCAGCAGACCTTTATGCTTGGTACAAATGGCAGTAGAGATTTAATTGTTCTTGTATTTTCATTATGATTGCTACCTTTTTTGGAATGCTCTGTTTACCAAGTTTCCTAGGTTTTGGGAGTTTTATCCTATTTTTTCATAGACCCTATTACTTTCAATTGGTAGTTTTGCAGAATATGAATTTCTTAACAATGTAGTGGATGGTAGTCAACTTAGAAACACTGACCTGTCATAATTGTTTAAGCAGATACTGAATGCCATTAAATAAAACAGTAATTTTCAACCATAGGGCAATTTTGTCCTCCAGGAGAATTAGACGATATGTAGACATTTTGGTTGTCATGTAGAAGAAATAGAGGTGGGAAGGGGTACCTAATGGGGAGAAGCCAAGTATAAAAATTTATAGGGACATAGTAACCATTCAGTAAATGCTAGTTAATATTTACATAATTATAATACCATGTAAATTTTCAAATAGAAATGATTATATGGTCTGGTCGATTTGTATACATTTGATTGTGTTTGTTTTTGTGGTAGTACATACAACATCATTTTGATTACTATTGCCATATATTATAATCTTATCCAGTTGAATTAATCCCTTCCTTTATTTTAGAACTATTTCATTTGCAGATATTCAAAACATTTTACATCTGCTCCCAAAACCAAATTCTTTTATGGCCATGCATCACTTAAAGACAATGATACACCCTGATAAATGTGTTAGGTGATTTTGTTGCTGTGCGAACATCATAGAGCGTACTTCCACACATCTGGATTGGTACAGCTTACTAAATACCCAGGCTGTATGGTGTAACCTATTGCTCCTAGGCTACAAACCTGTACAGCATGTTACTATACTGAATACTGTGGGGAATTATAACCCAATAGTAAGTATTGTGTATCTAAACATATCTAAGAATAGAAAAAGTATTGTAAAAATACAGTAAAAATATAATAAGTGGTGCACCCACTGTGTAGGGCACTTACCATGAATGGAGTTGGCAGCACTGGAAGCTGCTTGGGGTGAGTCAGTGAGTGAGTGGTGCGTGGATGTGAAGGACTAGGACATTACTGTAGACTGTATAAACACTGTATACTTAGGCTATACTAATTTCTTTCTTTCTTTCTTTTTTTTTTTTTTTTTTTGAGATGGAGTCTCAGTCTGTTGCCCAGGCTGGAGTGCAGTGGTGTGATCTCGGCTCATTGCAACCTCCCCCTCCTGGGTTCAGGCGATTCTTCTGCCTTAGCCTCCCAGGTAGCTGTGACCAAAGGTGTATGCCTCCACACCCAGCTAATTTTCTTTTATTTTTAGTAGAGATGGTGCTTCACCATCTTGGCCAGGCTGGTCTCGAATTCCTGACCTCTTGATCCACCCACCTCGGCCTCCCAGAGCGCTGGGATTACAGGCGTGAGCCACCGTGCCCAGCCAGGCTATATGCTAATTTCATTTAAAAATTATCTTCAGTAATACATTAGCTTACTGAACTTTTTTACTTTGTAAGCTAATTTTTTTTTTTAAACTTTTTGACTCTTCTGTAATAACACTTGAATATAAACACGATGAGACTCGAAGAAACAGATGATGAAGGTTTTTAATACCACCATTCTGAGGTTACTGAAAGAATAGGGAATTGGGGCCAGGCACAGTGGCTCAGGCTTGTAATCCCAGCACTTTGGATTTGGAGGACTAAGGCTGGCGGATCACTTGAGGTTGGGAGTTCGAGACCAGCCTGGCCAACGTGGTGAAACCCCATCTCTATTAAAAATGAAATAAGTTAGCTGGGCATAGTGGCACATGCCTGTAGTCCCAGCTACTTGGGTGGCTGAGGCCAGAGAATCACAGGAGGTCGAGGCTACAGTGAGCTGTGGTTGTACCACTGTACTCTACAGAGGGAGACCCTGTCTTAAAAAAACAAAAAGTCTGGGTGCGGTGGTTCGTGCCTGTAATCCAAGCACTTTGGGAGGCTGAGGCCGGTGGATCACCTGAGGTCAGGAGTTCAAGACCAGCCTGGCTAACAGGGTGAAACCTAAATATACAACTAAAAGTACAAAAACAATTAGCTGGCCGTGGTGGTGAGCACCTGTAATCCCAGCTACTTTGGGAAGCTGAGGCAGGAGAATCGCTTGAACCCAGCAGGCGGAGGTTGCAGTGACCCGAGATCCTGGCATTGCACTCCAGGCTGGGTGACAGGAGCAAAATTCTGTCTCAAAAAGAAAACAGATTAGGGTGAGGGGAGGTGATGGCACAGGTTTCCGGAGAGCAAGGCAAGCAAGGCTGCATGGCTGCATTTTTATGTAGATGAACCTCCAAGGTTATCTCCAAGCTGCCCTCAGAAAGGTGTAGCTTGGGATGAAGTGTCTATGTCAGACCGTTGGTCTCTTTTTCCTGTATATTAGTCTTTCTTAGATCGCTTAAGGGGGGCCTCAGAGAACTCCTGTTTGCATCTGCTGTTTACTAATGTAGATTTCCTCTACATAGGCAGATCTCCTCCCATAAAAGACAGCCTTTCAGGGCTAGCTACCCTTGTTGTGTTTGTTGATCTCAGAATAGCTGTCTGGAAGTATGCCAAAGAAGTATATTTTGAGGTGTAATATTCTGGTTTGACCTTGCATCATGATTTTTATTTTAGAAGTGGAAACAGGATCTCCCTTTGTTGACCAGGCTGCTGTTAAACTCCTGGCTTCAAACGATCCTCCTACCTTGGCCTCCCAAAGTGCTGGGATTACAGATGTGATCCACTGCGCCCGAGCCTTGCTTTTTTATTTACTCAAATCATCTGATCTTCCTTTGAAAATTTTGAAATTTCATTATATAAAATCTCCGATTTTATTTCCTAGTGTTTATATTTTCATTGTCCAAATGAATGTGACTTTAAAAAATTACAGTAACTTATTATTCTTTTGAGTCATAACTTAATACATTGGCCAGAACAATATTGAGCAAAAATAGTGTTAAAAGACATCCTTGTGTGACTGAATTACATATAATATAAAAAGTGTATTACTCTGATAGCTGGTGCAAAGAAAACGTGTTGTATTTGGAACGAAGAATGTTTCCAATTGCCTAGGAAAGGACTTTTAGGAATCCTTAATTCTTCAGAGTATTTGAACAATGTTTTGTGCTCAAAATTCTTAAGAAGTACTTTGTCAGTATTTTCTAGAGATTTAAAAATATAACTGGAGGGTTAGGGCTAACATTTAAAATAGTTGCTGGGTTTACATTTATTCAAAATTAAATGAAGCAAAAATAGAAAGCTATATACAATAACATTTAGTTGGGAAATACATCTGTAGGAATTTAGAGGTTAGGAGAGATGGTCATGGTCTGTGTTTTTTGATGATGTGGTACTTGAGCAGATTGGAATTGCCCAGATTATCATAAATGGAGGAGGAAGGGGAGATTGTTGTAAAGACTGGCATGACCATTAAGATGGAATTAATCTTGGTTCAGTTTCTGGTTCATGCCATTGTTCCCAAGGCCATTCCAAAGATTGCTGCTTGCTTAGCTGAACATTTAGTTATAAAAATTCTAAATAAGTTCATTCAAGAGCTTTTTAAAGGTTTTTTCCATGTGAAGAAGTGATCAAACTGATATGAATGTAATTATTTGGTTTATTCAAAATGAGAGTCTCCACTTAGTTTGGAATGATTGTTTAATATAGAGAATTTCTATATTTATTTGTTGTTCTTGCCATTTTTCTTCTCATCCCATGGTTGTGTATGTTTTTGGTGTTAGTATAAATGCTTTCAAGAGTGTTTTATTATTGTTTACAGTGAATTTATTTAGAATTCTTCTACTAAGTCTTATTTCTGCTATATGCTGAGACTGTATGGGTAGAATTAAAATGTATCAATTTAGCTGACTTGAATTTGAAAAATAAACAATAATTGTTGTCTTACGGTAGGGAGTATATAACAGAAGGGGCTTAAAACTGAATAGCATCATCATTTCTTGTGTATTACTTCAAATGTTTTACCATTACTATCTGTCCTTACTTAAATTATTTTTTAAAAGACATAGGTTAATTGTGTCATTCTCAGTTTCATGTGCCTTGTAACTTTTTGATTTTTAACAGCCCTTAAAAATGAACCTAATGTTGAGTGTCTTAACATGCTAAGAATTGTAAACTAAACAAAGAATGAAGTCCTTTCAAACCTTAGATCTTTTTGGCCTAGTTCTAGCTCTGCTCTGCTCTGCTCTGCTTGTGTCATTTTATATTGGGGTTGGCAGTTGGCTCTCTGGTTACCTGCCTTTGAACCAGGGACAGACTTGGCAGCTCTTCAACCTAACAGCAGTGGCTTGACTTAAGAGGCCTGCTTCTGTCCCCTCATTTCCATTGATACCTGCTTGCTCCTGTACTAGGTGGCGCATAGCCTGGGTTTGTCAGTCATTGGGGAATGTTCGGTTTCAGAGTATTATGTCAGCCATTGGAAGTCCTAATGTTATAGATGCAGTCATCAAAAGCAAAACAAAGCCAAAAGCAGTCCTTATCATTAAAGAGCTCTTATCCTAGTAAGAATCCATAGCTATAAATAAAAATTCTATTGGCTCCCAGCTACTTTTCATTACCATCATTTGTCCTAACATTGACTGTTGCTCAATAGTTATCTCTTCGTGAGACATTCTAAAGCAGAGCATTCGGCCTTATTGTCAGTCTTTCTCTCAGCCTTCACCTCGTGTTTGTGCACCTTTTTTTGTTTTGTTTTATTTGAGACAAAAGTCTTGCTCTGTCACCCAGGCTGGAATGCAGTGGTGTGATTATGGCTCACTACAGCTTCGACCTCCTGGGCTAAAGCAATCCTTCTACCTCAGCTTCCTGAGTAGCCAGGACTATAGGCATACACCAGATGCTCAGCTAGTTGTATTTATTTTTTGAAGAGATGAGGGTCTTACTCTATTGCCCAGGTTGGTCTTGAACTCCGGGTTGGTCTTGAACTCCTCCTGCCCCAGCTTTTCAAAGTGCTGAGATTACAGGTGTGAGCCACCATGCCCAGCCTCCTTCTTTCTTCTAATGCTAATGTTATGAATGAGTACAGCTCACAAAACTTGAAATCTATACCCTACACCCAGTCTGTCACTGATATTCCTAAATCTCCTCTCTTTGTGCTGTATTACCAATCTCATTACCATGTTTCAGCCCCTCATTACTTATGAGGAAATTCTTAAAGGAGGCTGATAATGACTGTCTGTCTTTATCAGGTATCTTTGCAGAGGAAATTATAAACCATGGCTAGCTTTGAAAGTTGAAGTTTGGTTCTGCTCTTGTCATTCCCTTACCAGAAAAAGGAAGGGCTTCTCAATTACCTCCAAATAAAATCTCTTCAAAATATCTGAGGCCAGGTGTGGTGGCTCATGCCTGTAATCCCAGCACTTTGGGAAGTCAAGGTGAATCATGAGGCCAGGAGTTTGAAATGAACCTGACCAACATGGTGAAACCTCGTCTCTGCTAAAAATACAAAAATTAGCCAGGCGTGGTGGTGGGTGCCTGTAATCCCAGCTACTAGGGAGGCTGAGGCAGGAGAATCTCTTGAACCTGGGAGGCAGAGGTTGCAGTGAGCCAAGATCTCGCCATTGCACTCCAGTCTGGGTGACAGAGTGAGACTCCATCTCAAAAAAAGAAGAAACAATCTATGTAGGATTTTCATAATGTGTCTGTAACCCACTTCATTAGCTATCTTCTCTCATTCCATACAGTACTCCAGACATTATGAGCTGCTTTTCTATGCCATTTTAATGCTTCACAACTTTGTTCATGTTATTTCTTTTCTTTTTTTTTTTTTTAAATCTTCTTCCCCTGCTAGTACATTCATACCCTTTAGTTCTTAGCAGAAGTGCCACCTCCTTCATGACATTGTTTCTTAACTAACTTGAAATGATTTCTTTACTCTTCAGATTCTTATGCTTTAACTATTAATATATGTCTCTTATGCTAATTATTTGATTTATGTTATAGGTATTTATGCATAGTTTAAGCATCTTATGGAAGTGCTTTCTTTCTTTTTTTTTTTGTCACCTAGGGTGGAGTATAGTGGTGCAACCTCGGCTTACTGCGACCTCCATCTCTTGGGTTCAAATGATTCTTGTGCCTCAGCCTCCCAAGTAGCTGGGATTACAGGTGCCTGCCACCATGCCTGGTTAATTTTCGTATTTTTAGTAGAGACAGGATTTCTCCATGTTGACCAGGCTGGTTTCAAACTTCTGGCCTCAAGTGATCTATCTACCTCGGCCTCCCAAAGTGCTGGGATTACAGGTGTGAGCCACTGTACCCAGCCTGTTGCTTTCTCTTTCATTTTTATATCCCTTATCATGGTGCTTACTATCTCTCACATACAGGTACTCCAGAAATAAATGTTAAGCACTAAATGAAGATACCGTGAGGTTGGTTTGGATTCATTATCATCAGTGTTCACTTTAATGAGGTGTTGTACATCTGTGCCTGAAGAATGTGCCAAAACTATGAGCCTTACCTTACACATAAACATTTCTAATACTGTGGTGACCATTGTCATCAGTGGCATGAGACAGTGCGCCTTGTCAGTAACAAGACTCCATTTTATTTTTATTTTTTTGGACAGGAGAATCAGATGAGAGGGAACAGTCAAAATTGGAAGTTAAAGTTTGGGATCCAAATAGCCCACTTACGGATCGACAGATTGACCAGTTTTTAGTTGTAGCGCGGTAAGTATGAATATGGCATTATTGAGTCAAGAAATTTCTTTATCTAAAATAATTTATATGTATGTGTATTTTTATTTCTTTGTATTCTGCTTTTCCCCCTGTGATTGTATTTTATGTAGGAAAGTTTAATACATTGTACTGTTTCCTAAATTCATTATTAATTTCTGTTTTAAATGAAAATATTGATTTTTTTACTGATTAAGAAAACAGGAAAGTATAAAGAAGAAATTCTTTTTTTTTTTTTTTTTTTTGCTTTTGAGACGGAGTTTCGCTCTTGTTACCCAGGCTGGA
>NW_016107487.1:3253110-3259929 GCF_001604975.1 Cebus imitator | reverse complement strand
AAAAAAAAAAAAAAAAGAGAATGAATGGGACAGAATTTTATTTTTATTTTAAAAATGATAACAGTAAATGATGCTCATGGGGGAAATTGCCACACAGCTGAAAGTAAATGAGATGATCATAGTATTGTAACTGTGGAAAATTGGGGGGGGGAAAAAAAACCCTAAAAGTACATCAGCAATTGATGAATGAACTGAGGTATACTCATATAGTGAAATATAACTTTATAGCAATTGAATGAATTAAAGCTGTATGTAGCAAAGAGATAAACATCACAAATAATGTTGAGGGTATATACCATGTGATCATTTATGTGCATACAGAGTAATTATTTATAAAATGTTTGCAGTGTACAAAACAACGCTTTATTTCATTAATGATTTTTAAATACATTAAATGGGTATATATATTATATATATTTGACCTAGAAGTATATATAGGGGACTTGTAACAAATTTATAATATTTATTTTTTAAAAGAATGAACCAAACATGGCCAAATATTAATAGCAGATAGATCTGGATAGTGGATGCAACAGTCATTATGTTATTGTCTGATTTTGTGTTGAATTTATTTCATAATACAGAGGAAAAAATCATCTTGGCTCATCCTTATACATCAGTGTTCATAGAGCCAGTCTCCATGGACCGTCATACGTTTTATTGGTTGTCAGGTATTTGGAGTCCAGAGCCCATTACCAAACTACTAAGTGATTGGATGGAGACACTTGATGTGCATTGTTGGGAAGGGGCCAGTGTTGTGGCCCCTTGTAGAGTATGGAATACTGGTCTAGAGTCTCCAGACAGACTCTCTAGTTTGGGGATTGGTTAGGAGACATTGCAGTTTTCAAATTTGATTTTTATCTGTTTTTTCATTTTTCTGATTGCTCAGGGCTGTATGTTTTCTTCTCCCTCAGAGCCAGTGTGAAGGACACCAAGGAGTTGGTTCCTATTTGTTTTCAATATTTGTTTTAAAAAATAATCTTCTAGGCTAGGCATGGTAGCTCATGCATGCAATCCCAGCACTTTAGGAGGCCAAGACGGGAAGATTGCTTGAGTCCAAGAGTTTGAGACCAACCTGGGCAATACAGTAAGACCTCATCTCTTTAAAAAAAAAAAAAAAAAGGCTAGGCATGGTGTCTCATGCCTGTAATCCCAGCACTTTGGGAGGCCAAGATGGGCAGATCATCTGAGGTCAGGAGTTCAAGACTAGCCTGGCCAACATGGTGAAACCCCATCTCTACAAAAATATAAAAAAAATCAGCTGGGTGTGATGGCAGTTGCCTGTAATCCCAGCTGCTTGGGAGACTGAGGTGGGAGAATCACTTGAACCCATGAGGCGGAGGTTGCAATGAGCCGAGATTGCACCATTGCACTCCAGCCTGGGTGACAGAGCAAGACTCTGTATCAAAAAAAAAAAAAATCTTCTAAATACAAATTAAGACGACAGTCAAATACCACTGCCAATCCACCAGAATGGTTAAAATTTTAAAAACTTACAGTGCTAAGCATTGATCAAGATTTAGAACAATCAGCACTCTCATATCTTGCTGGTGGGGGTGTAAATTGGTACAGCTCCTTTGGAATACTGTTTGCTGTCATCTGACACACATATCTCTTAAGTTTCACTCCTAAATATCTATACAGCAGAAATGCATACATTTTTGCACCAAAAGATACGTATACAAATGGATTTATGGCACTATTCATGGTAACCCCAAACTGTAAACAACACGGAGTATCTGTCAGCAGTAGAGTAGAGGGGATGAGACACAATGTCATGTAGCAGGGAAAATGAGTGAACACAGCCGTAGCTAACAACATGGATGAATCCACGAACACAATTTTAATCAAAAGAAGCTGGACATAAAGTCCAGCAGTGTGATTCTATTTGAGGAAAATGAATCTGTGGTGCTGCAATTCAGGGTGGTGGTTCCTTGTAGAGAGGAGCTTGAGGAGCCTTTGGGTTGTGGTCATGTTCTTTCTTGAACTGGATCTTGGTGGCATGCGTGTGTTCACTTTACAGTAACTATATGTACATTGTGTACTTTTCAACATGTGTTGTATTAAAATGTTTATAAAATTTCTTCCTTAGGGATCAACCACAATGGCTCATGCCTGTAATCCCAAAACTTTAGGAGGCCAAGGCGGGAGGATCACTTGAGCCCAGGAGTTTGAAACCAGCCTGGGCAACATAGGGAGGCTATGTCTACAAAAAAAATTTTTTTTAATTAGCCCCCAAAAAAAAAAAAAAATAGCTGGGCATGGTGGTACATGCCTATAGTTCTAGATACTTGGGAGACTGAGGTGGGAAGATTGTTTGAGCCCAGGAAGTTGAGGCTGTGGTGAGCTATGATCACACCACTGCACTCCAGCGTGGGTGACAGAGTGAGACACTGTCTCAAAAAATAAAAATAAAAAAAATAAAAAATCTCTTCCACAGCAAGCATGTTTAAAACACAGGCAGGAAAAGCAGTGAGCCTTCATTTTGTGCTGTGTGTCTTAAGGTTAGGGTTTCTTACATATTGAAGGGACTTCTAAATCACTAAAAGCAGCATTATGGTAATTTCTTTTTAATGAGATTTCAGTAGAAATCTATTTCATGTTGAACCCTCACAGGAAGGGGTCGCTACAGTTAATGATATATTGGGGGGAAAATGTTACTGGGTTTTACAATTTGGACCTAGAAGTGGTCAGAACTTGATTTGCTGTAATAGTCAAATTCTGCAGCTGACTTTTTATTTTTTGAACCAATTTGAATACCAAATGTTTTACTCCATGACATTTTGTAGTAGAGCTTCCCTTTCCTTCTTTTTCCCTCCTGCATAGGCTATTTTTTCTTGGTTTCATGATAATGACCTGTTTATAGTAAATTGGCTTGTCAATTATTATATCTTATAGAGTGAAAATTCTTTTTATTATTATTTGATTCTCAAACATTCAGAAACTTGTTTTTGTCTTTTCTTTTACAGTTTTTTATTCACTATCCAAATGTGTTTTAAGAAACATTAAAAAATAAAACTCAGATACTTAATTCTTCCTTATTGTGTTTCTGGTTTATTCAGTGCTGTTGGGACATTTGCTAGAGCCCTGGATTGCAGCAGTTCTGTGAGGCAGCCTAGTTTGCATATGAGTGCTGCTGCAGCTTCCCGAGACATCACCTTGGTAAGACTCTCTTTGAAATCTTGTAGTTATTTATCCTGTTACTTGTTTAATTTTAAAGCCATTATGGCAATATGGTAGACTGGGAGCTTTCGGGCTCTTAGCCTTCCTGACTGCTAGGTTGATTTGGCTTGGTTATTTGGTTAACTGGGTTCTGATATCACTTGGGTTCTGATATCATTTGTTTGTGAGTTGAGTTTTTTTGTGTCTGTTCTCTAGAAAGAGGGGCTTTTTTTTTTTTTTCTTCCTTCCTTCCCTTCCTTGCCTTCCTTCCCTTCCTCCCTCCCTTCTTTTTTTGACAGAGGCTCACTCTGTCATCAGGCTGGAGTGCAGTGGCGCGATCTTGGCTCACTGCAACCTCTGCCTCCTAGGTTCAAGTGATTCTTGTGCCTCAGCCTCTTGAGTAGCTGGGATTAAAGGCACACACAACACCACCCAGCTAATTTTTGTATTTTTAGTAGAGATGGGATTTCACCGTGTTGGCCGGGCTGGTCTCGTACTCCTGACCTTGTGATCCACCTGCCTCTGCCTCCCAAAGTGCTGAGATTACAGGTCTGAGCCATCGCGCCTGGCCAGAGGGTATGTTTTGTTACATAATTTTTATTACATTACAGTTTCTATCTTTTTAAATCTATTTACTTTTTTCTTTTGGTGGTAAAATGAAACGTCCTATACTCAGTTGAATTTTACCATTAATGGCAGCGGTGGCCAGGCATAGGACCTGGCACTTAATGCTTTCTCTGCACTCCAAAAAAGTGGACCTGTGAGTTTTTTTGCTGATTGAAGTTACTTACTGTATTTGATCCCTGTTTCCCCTTGTGATAGGCATGGTAGGATGCTCATTTTACAGATGAGAAAACTGAGCTTTGATGAGGTTATTTCACCAGTATTCATTACATATAATAAAAGTTTCCGTATTGTTTGCTAATGAAATGAAATATAATATAGGTTTTTAACCTTCTCATTATAATGCCAGTTTGAAATGCTTTTCATAAAATATTTATTTTGATAATGTAAGAACTCAGAGGAATGCACATCAGATTTGTTTTTTATGCTTTTAAAAACTTTTAATTTTTTCTTTTTTAATAAAGACAGGGTCTTACTATGTTGTTGCCCAAGCTGGTCTCGAACTCCTCCTGGTTTCAAGCAGTCTTCTTAACCTTGATGTCCCAAAGTGCTGGGATTACTGGTGTGAGCCACTGCTTCCAGCCTTGTTTCTTATGCATTCTGTGTACTTCTGTACAATTATAGATTGTGACTAAATCTAAACCCTTTCCTTTTCCTTTCTCAAAGACCAGAATTGTTTATAGAAGAAAGTTTTATTCTCTTCTTTGGGACATTAATATTTTACCCCAATTTTAGCATCTCCAAAATGGGTTTGTGTTTTTAGTTGTTTAGAACTTTGAGAATATTTTATCAAGAGAAGCAAGAGTACAGATGTCATGTTTGCAAGAACTTTAAAAATCAGATATTTCACTTTGGGAAGCCAAGGCTGGTGGATTGCCTGAGCTCAGGAGTTTGAGACCAGGCTGGGCAACGTCATGAAACCCCCATCTTTAAAAAAAAATACAAAAAATTAGCTGGGCGTGGTGGCAGGCACCTGTGGTCCCAGCTACTTGGGAGGCTGAGGTGGGAGATTGCTTGAGCCTGGGAGGCAGAGGTTCCAGTGAGCTGAGATCATGCTCGTGCCACTTGCCCTCTGTCCTGGGTGACAGAGTGAGACCAAAAAAAAAAAAAAAAAAGCAATAGATATTTAAACGAGAACTATGTGAAATCTAATCACCACCTGTATGTATTTTTCCTGGGCAAAATGATTTTTGCTCAATTTAAAAATTAATGTGTGTCTGTTACGAAAAATTGAAAAATAGTTCAGCAGCAGCCAAAAGAAGCTTTGTTCTCATTACCCAGAGTAGAATGTCTTACTATTTTGTTTTCTTTAAGCCCTTTTTAATGCATTATACATAATCATAATAGCAAATTACAGAATAGGACAGAGGATAATGTAATAAAACTCCACATAAGCCCAGCTAAAGCAAATGTTAATATTTTAGTTCTTCAGATTAAAAACAATTTTTTCAACCCTTGTGGTTAATGTCGAAGTCTCTAGTATTCCCTTCCTAGTCCTACTTCCCTTCACCTCTTACCTTCATTTAAGCAGCAGCCACTAGAACAGATCTGCTATGTATGTAGTCTGTGTTTTTATAGTTCTATTATGTATTTATGTATCCAAAACAACATAAATATTATTTTGCATGTGCTTAAATTTACTGTGTAACCCTTGCCATTTGCCCACTGTTGAGATCTAGGCATGTTAATAAGTATATACACAGTCATTCATTTTAACTATTTCTGTATTATTTCTAATATTTTTTCATATAATACTATACATTATTTATTCTGTTACCAGTGAACATCTGGAGTGCTTTCAAGACATTTTTCTTTTACTGTGTTGTTCATAATCCTATGTTGAAAATTTCATACATATCCCTTTGTGAGCATGTGTGTGAGTTTTTAGGCTATAACTAGAGCTATATTTATATATATATAAATTTGTATATTTCTTGTGTCCTATTTTTTTCTAATAGTTTTAAAGTTTTCTTTATATTTAGGACTGTAAATCTATGTAGAGTTTAATTTTGTGAATAGAGTGAGGTAGGGATCTAATTTTCCCATCATATATTAAATTAATTGTCCCAATATTTGTTTCTTCATGATTTGTAATCCCCCCCTCCCCCCCCCCGCTTTTTTTTAAGATGGGGTTTCACCATGATGGCCAGGCTGGTCTTGAACTCCTGACCTCAGGTGATCCACCCACCTCGGCCTCCCAAAGTGCTAGGATTACAGGTGTGAGCTTTGTAATGCCCTTTTGTCATATTTTAAGTTCCTAGATATACTTAGGTCTGCTTATAGACTTTTAATCTATTCTCTTCTGTTTCGTTGATCTATTTTTATTTTTCCCTGTACAAGTACCACATCTTAGTACATTTTGGTAACTGATAAGACAAGTCTCATGTAAACTTTCTTTTTAACACATAGTTGAGGTCATTTAAAACAGTTTTGTTCCCCCCCCTCCTTTTTTTCCCTAACTATATGTTATAAATACCTTTTTAAAAATCATTGTAAGAACTCAGTTTTTCCCTAATGTTGCATGATCTTATATGGGTAAACTATTATTTATGTAACCAGTTCCTTGTAGCTTAACACTATTCTTATGAGATACTGCTCCTCAGATTATAACTGGGGATGTGGTCCCTGCTTGAGTGCAAGTGGAAAGGCTTGTTCCTGAGATGGTGGAGAGTTCTGTGGCAGCTGGTCTGACTTGCCTGAGGTACAGAGGGCCTGTGTGGGCTCTTGGTTCACAGCTGCAGCAGCTCTCTGCTTCCCACTGCTGGTGAATGTGCAGGACAGCAGGTGAATTTCTTTTGGGAGAGGGCAGTTTTAAAGGTTTGGTATTTGTTGTCAGTGAAGGTGAGACTTTTAAAAAAAGCATTTTAAAGAGGATCCTACCTATATACCTTAATTCGTTGAAACATTATTTTATGGCCAAGTACACTGGCTTATACTTGTAATCCCAACACTTTGGGAGGCTGAGGCGGGATGATCACTTGAGGCCAGGAGTTCGAGACCAGCCTAGGCAAAATAACAAGATCCTGTCACTAC
>NW_016107487.1:3251777-3253060 GCF_001604975.1 Cebus imitator | reverse complement strand
TTCAACAGGTTGGTCTATATACCATTTTTTTCTCAGTCCCAACCTACTTAAATATAAATATAATTTTTTTTTATGGTGAAAAGATATACATATATTTAGAATTAGCCAGCTGGACTCAGTTTAGATGATCCCGATTTTGTTGGCAACATCCAAAGCATCGTAATCAGGAGCCAGTCGAACATATGCCTTCTTCTCTCCATCAGGCCGAATCAGGGTGTTGACCTTGGCCACATCAATGTCATAGAGCTTCTTCACAGCCTGTTTGATCTGGTGCTTGTTGGCTTTAACATCCACAATGAACACAAGTGTGTTGTCTTCTATCTTCCTCATGGCAGACTCAGTGGTCAGCGGAAACTTGATGATGGCATAGTGGTCCAGTTTGTTTCTCCTGGGGGCGCTCTTCCGAGGATATTTGGGCTGCCTCCGGAGTCGCAGTGTCGTGGGCGACGTGCGGATCTTCTTTTTTTTGTGGCTGTGGTCACCTTTCAACACTGCCTTCTTGGCCTTTAAAGCCTTCGCTTTGGCTTCGGCTTTAGGAGGGGCAGGAGCTTCCTTCTTCGCTTTCGGCGCCATCTTGTGAAAAGGGTCTCCGACGCTTTTTTTGTGTATTTTCTTTAATACTTACCTTTTATGCTCCTTCTAGGAAGTTACCTTCCCACCCGTCAGTGCTTTTTATGTCTTCTGTTTTATTTCCATTCATGCTTAGTAATTTTGAGGCCCAATTACTTTGTTATCACATATATTCTCTCTAGTTATTTATTACTATAATTATTTTCTAAAGCAGAAGTAGGCTCAGAGGCTCAGGAAGTCATGTTTTGTCATGTTTGTGTAGCTGGTTTCAGAGATAGGGTTTGGATCTGTACTTGATTCCTCCTGAGTAGTTATCTCTTCTCCGTCAGATTACCTCTCTATCCACCCTTCTGCCTCATTTTTGTTAGAATGGCTTGGATTTAAATATTGTTATTGTTGTCTTTCTTTGAGGTAGCACTGAGGAAGATGTGTTCTTTTGTTTGCAACGTTTAAATGCTGTGGCTTCCTCCTCATCCTGCGCTAGGTTCAGCTTTACTTAGACTCTAAAATCCTGAGGCATTTATAAAAATGAGTGGTATGGGTAAAAATTAATTATTAGTATGCTGATAATGAGTTTTACAAATTGTTTACCAAAAAGAACATATGAAAGGCTCATAGGTTGTTTTGTGCCATTAAATGAAAATGGATTAATCATTTAGTTGAATTTGGGGAGCCAAATTCTTACTTTTCTTTGAGTATTTATGCTCCTATTC
>NW_016107487.1:3247411-3251697 GCF_001604975.1 Cebus imitator | reverse complement strand
AGAGTTTTGCCCTGTTTCCCAGGCTAGAATACAGTGGTATGATCTTGGCTCACTGCAACCTCCACCTCCCAGGTTCAAGTGATTCTCCTGCCTCAACCTTCTGCCTTAGCCAGTAGCTGGGATTACAGGTGCCCACCACCACTCCCAGCTAATTATTATGGTCTTATTCTCATCGCTTTAGCACCTTCTTTTATTAGGTGATGAAACCATGGATCTGAAGGCCTCCTTCAGAGGCCTGCAGAGAGGGCAGGGTTGTGGAATTGCTGAAACCTGGTAGCCCTTCCTAGGTGATTTTCTTTGTGACTTTTCTTCTGAGGATTGCAGTAGGCTATCAGCATTCCTAATCTGATATCGATTTATCCAAGACAATTTATGCCACTTGTCAAATCACTAATAATGTATTGGGAACAGGTAAGTAAGCTGCCTGCACATCAGTAGTTCTTACTTCCTCATTTGGAATCTGTTATGAATATAGTTGAACTATGAATTTCAAACACTGCTAATCTAAGATGTATAAGATTCATAATTGTTAAAAATATTGAAGCCATGGAGGCCTTATAGATTTCACCCTTGTTTTATTCAAATATAAGGTGTATTTTATACAATATACAAAGAAAAATAACGGGCCGGGTGCAGTGGCTCATACCTGTAATCCTAGCACTTTGGGAGGCTGAGGCAGGTGGGTGTCCTGGGGTCAGGAGTTTGAGACCTGCTTGGCCAACATAGTAAAACCCCATCTCTACTAAAAATACAAAAATTAGCCAGGTGTGGTAGCAAGTGTCTGAATCCCAGCTACTGGGGAGGCTGAGTCAGGAAAATTGTTTGAACACGGGAGGGGGAGGTTGCAGTGAGCCGTGATCAAGCCACTATGCTCCATCTTGGGTGACAGAGCAAGACTCCGTCTCTCTCTCTATCTCTCTCTCTCTCTCTCTCTCTCTCTCTCTCTCTCTCTCTGTCACACACACACACACACAGAAAAAAATAGGTTTACAATACCCACATTGATCCCTTCCACCGTCACCTCCATGGGAACAAAATTTCTTGGAACCAAGGAAATCTTGAATTGTTAGTAAGTAACAGTGCATTAGTTGCTGGAAGTTCTAGCCTGTGACTCCCTGTTTGGTGGTGTTGGCCAGAGCAAGGTCTGTACCCTCCTCGCTTGAAGAGCAGAATGTCACAAGCATTGTTAGGGAGATATCACTGGAACAAAGCCTTAGCCCTGGCAAAGAGAAGATACTGGCTTATCTCTTTGCCTGGACTTTGAAGACTAAATAATTTGGGGGAGGAGGGGCAAGAATAAGAGAAAAGAAGTTTTTGAGTTAGTTGTTTGGACCCTGATACACCTTTTAGGGAAGACTGTCTTACAGGTTGATGAGCCCAACGGAAAAAACAGTAAATTGTATAATATAAGGACTCACATTTAATTGGTGACAGAATCAGGACTAGAAACTTAGGTTGCCTAATGCCAGGTCTGGTTCTGAGAAAGGCCAAGCTGTGTCGATTCAGGAGGGAGGAAATTGTGTCCTGGAACACCTCTGATTTCTATGTTATATCTGATCTTTTAAAAGTGTAACTTATTTTATTTTGCTGTCTCCTACCTTATATCCTTTTAGTGCTTTTAATTGCATGTAGGGTAAAAACTTAGATCATTACTGTTATTATAGTCAACAAAACTATTGAGTTTTGCCTGGCATCTGTCTATAACTCCTTTGCCCATACCTCTCTGTCCTCCGGGCCCCAGCCAGGCTGTATCTTACCCTTGGTTTTGTGTCTTGCCACAGGACTTGCATGTTCAAGTCCCTTTCCCTAGATGCTGTCATAGCCCCACATAGTTAACTCTTTTTAAAACCAAATCTTGGCTAATCCATCAGTTTAGGGCAGGTTGCTTTGTGGTGTGCTCTTGTAGAGAGTCAGGTCTGTAATTAAACACTCATTTTTGTGATTTTTTTGTATCCCTTTCTCTCCTTCCCATTCCCTAGGTACCAGCTTGTTACATCCCTTAGTATAGTTATTGCATCTGTTTTTTTCCTGCTATTGAATTCTCAACACCAAGCATAGTGCCTGGCCTATATATAGGTGTTCACTAAATATTTGAGAATGAGTAAATTAGCTTCTTTCTCTGGGACATAGGTTCTTATTGAAATAGGTCATTGGAATATATTGTTTCCATTCCTTTGTTTTAGCATTTTAATGTTTTATAGAGAGCATCACATCACTAAGAGTAATGTGTATATGTGTATTTGAATTCTAATTTTATTATATCTCCAGGGCTGTACACACAGTCTGAACACTATGAACTGTAGAAAGATTTAAGCATACCATGCATGCTTTTGAAGAGATGGGATCATGCTATGTTGCCCAGGCTAGATTTGAACTTCTGGGCTCAAGCAGTCTTCTTACGTCAGCCTCCCGAGGAGTAGCTCGTGTTACAGGTGTGTGCCACCATGCCCAGCTGTGATGCACTTACATTTTGTGTTATATGTATTTTACCATAATTTCAAAACTTCTTTTCACCATTTTTAAGTGTATTAAGTAGATTCACTCTGGCATTTCACAGATTCACATTGTTGTGTAACTATTACCACCATCCATCTCTAGAATTTCTTCATTTTCCCCAAACACAAACCTCATCCCCATTAAACTTTAACTCTCCATCTCCCCTGCCCCTAGCCACTACCCTTCTACTTTCTGTCTCTATGAAATTGACTGCTCTCAGTATCTCATATAAGCCTTTTGTCACTGGCTTATTTTCACTTAGGATGTTTTCAGGGTTCATTAATGCTGTACCATGTGTCAAAATTTCCATTAAAAAAATATATATACATATATATATGAAGGGTCTTGCTGTGTCACTCAGACTGGAATGCAGTGGCGTGATCATAGCTCACTGTAGCCTCAAACTCCTGGGCTCAAGTGATTCTCCTACTTCAGCCTACCAAGTATTAATAGCTAGAACTACAGGCATGTGCTCCCACTCCTGACTAGTAATGCTGACTAATAATGCATTGTATGTATAGACCACATTATGTTACTTTATCAGTGGACACTTGAGTTGCCTCTGTCTTTTGGCTATTGTGAATAACCTTGCTATGAACAAGGGTGTACAAATGGAGACATTATTTGTGATTCTTTATTTTCCCCCCTCAATCTATATCTCATGTATGATCCATGTAGCCCTGTACAAGTTACTTAACCTACCTTTGTCTGAGTTTCTTCATCAGCAGTGGTAACAATAATAAAACCACTTGCTCTGTTTCAGGAAGGTTATAGATGGGCAGGAAGAGGGAGTACAGCCATACTCTTGAGTTGCTCATATGTGTAACCAAGGATTCAGACTCTGTGGAACTGCAGTGGCTCCTCAAAGTAGAGACAGTTAGAGTTCCTCTGGTGTCTTTGGGTTCTGTGGGGGGCTTACAGCTCTCTGCAATATTAGCTGCCCAGATTGGCTGGAAGACAACTTACTGATTTATTCAGCAGTTTATGTACCTTTATTTTAGGTAATGTTTGCAAACATTGGGCGCCTCTGGCTCTTGAGGCCTCATAGAGGCCCTGGCCTTACTGGGAGTGAAATCAGGCAATGCCTCAGATTCCTGAACAAGACCCCTGGCACCTCTTTCCAGCCTTCGAAAAAGTTTGTCTCTGAGTTCTCAAGTGACATCAACTTGAGGATGAATTGAGATAATTACTTGTAAAGTGTTCAGAGTAGTATCTGGCACAGTGTCAGAGCTCAATAAATATTAGTTGTTATTGTTGAGAAGATGATGACAATGAGGCATTTGTCTTTTTTACTCATAATCTTTGTTAAGTCTCATTTACTTCTGATTTTATAGCTTTATTGATTGTCTAAAGGGTATTTTATCATGCTGTATTTATTATTTTAGTAGATTATCAAGTTTGAATATGGTCATTAGGCTATGATTAAGCAACCATACCTTTTCATATAATTGTTACAAGAAGTCACTGTAAGAGTTAAAAGTGGTAAACAAAGGCTGTTAATATAATCTTTTATATAATCTTCCCCTTAAAACAAGCTACAATTTTTACAATAAAAATTTCCCATCAAGAATAACTTAGAAAAAACAATTTATTTTTTGGATGAGAGAAAATTGACTTAACAATATTATTATTCTTCAGATATTAATGCTTTTTTAAATGACTAGCCACCAGTCATGTGCTTCATTCTGTTTATTCATGATTCTTGTTTCATTTAGGGCCTTGTGGGTACTGGGGATTGGGGTAGTTTAGAAGCCACAGCAGAAAATACAGATTTTTTTTTTTTTTTTTTT
>NW_016107487.1:3244879-3246814 GCF_001604975.1 Cebus imitator | reverse complement strand
AAAAAAAAAAAAAAAAAAAAAAAAAAAAAAAAAAATCTAGACTTCAAAATGGGCATAAAATTGATGGGTTCATATAACTTTTAAAAACTTATGATGGATACTATTCATGTTTCTAAGGCTATAAAATCAGAGTTAATACTAATGGACTAGCACTGTAGTAAAAAATATGAAACACGAAATTTTTCTTCCTGCTAAATACATCTCTTAAGGCAATAATAGTCTACAATACACACACATCTTTTTGTTGATGATCTATTACAGATGAGTGTGGAGACGCTGCAGACTCTCCTAGGAGAATTGTTTGTGGTGTTATGGTCTATTAATCCATCTTTTTCTTTTAAATTTAAGCTTTAATGAGTTTCTTTCTTTTTGGGGGGTAAATACGGCCTTTTACTTTACTTTTTCTCCTACAAATTTCACACAGTATGTAGGAAACATCAGAAAATCACTATAGATTTGAACTTGGGAGAAATAGAGAATTGTTTTAGCAACTTTGTTTAGGATGATTGGTGGAAAGATTTATATTTATAAGTATGAGTTAATGGAAGGCTTGTGGTTATAATTTCTTAAAACTGGCTGGGCCTGGTGGCGTGAGGCTGAGGTGGGTGGATCACCCGAGGTCAGGAGTTCTAGACCAGCCTGATCAACATGGTGAAACCCCATCTCTACTAAATACAAAGAATTAGCCAGACATGGTGGCACATGCCTGTAATTCCAGTTACTTGGGAGGCTGAGGCAGGAGAATCACTGGAACCCACGAGGTGGAGGTTGCAGTGAGCTGAGATTGAGCCATTGCATACCAGCCTAGTCAACAAGAGCAAAACACCGTCTCAAAAAATAAAAATAAAATAAAAATCTTAAAACTCTGTATTTTGTGATAATACAAAAATAGTACAAAGACTTCTTGTATTCATCTTGTCCAGATTCCCCAGTTGTTACCATCTTTACCACATTTGCTTTATTATTCTTCCTATCGTCCAAAGACACAAAAATTACAGAATTTAGTTTAAGCATCTAATTGGCTTTCATTTATTCTATCTATAAAGTAGAACAAGTGTTCTGATGAGCTCAGCAGAGGTGGTTGGCTTTATAGACGGAAAAGGGCAGAAGAGAAGCAGAAACAGGGAACAAGGAGCAGATTGTTTCAAAGCTGCTTTCTTTAAAATAGAAGGGACTTCCTTATCATGGCTACTCAGATAAACTGGCCCCTTCTGTTTGGCTGCTATGAATCTAGGTACTTCACAAGTAACTGCCTTCTTGTTTGATCTGCTGGGGCCTAGTGCAGGAGCCCAGTCCAAAATAATTGCCTCCCATAAACACTAACACTATTTACACATTATTAGTTCTTAATAGTTTGAAAGTAAATTTCAGAATAAATGTCCCTCTACTGCTAAATATTTGAGAGAGCATTTCCTTAAAAGAAAAAAAAGGAAATTCTCATGTATTAGTTCAGTATAATCCTCAGACTCAGGAAGTTAACCTTGTTACAGTACTACTGTCTAATCTGGAGACTTTATTCAGATTTGTTAGTTGTCCCAGTAATGTTCTTTATGGCAAAAGAAAAAAAATTCTTGCCAAGATCTTCTTGTGAATCACTTAGGACATTTAGTTGTTGTATCTTCATAGTCTCCTTCAATCCTGAATGATTCCCTAGTCTTTCTTTGTGTTTTATGACCGTGGTATTTTGAAGAGTGCAGGCCGCTTATTTTGTAGAATGTCCTTCGATGTGAGTTATGGTTATAATTTGATTTATAGTTAGAATGAATTTTTGTTCTACTTAAGTGCATTTTGGTTGTTTCTGTCTAGGAGAGTATGTATTTCCTTGTAAATTTTCAGATTTGTTAATATAATTTTTACAACATTTTTCAAGTAAACAAATTGCTATATTTGTAGTTACAAGTAGGTATTCCTGTTATTGTTTATATATATCACATG
>NW_016107487.1:3238359-3239534 GCF_001604975.1 Cebus imitator | reverse complement strand
TTTTTTAGACAGAGTCTTGCTCTGTCGCCAGGCACCAGGCTGGAGTGCAGTGGCTCGAGCTCAGCTCACTGCAACCTCTGCCTCCCAGGTTCAAGCAGTGCTCCTGCCTCAGTCTCCCAAGTAGCTGGGACTACAGGAATGCACCACCATGCCCAGCTAATTTTTGTATTTTTTAGTAGAGATGGGGTTTCACCATGTTGGCCAGGATGGTCTCGATCTCTTGACCTCATAATCTAACCGCCTTGGCCTCCCAGAGTGCTATGATTACAGGCGTGAGCCACTGTGCCCGGCTCTTCTGCTTTTCTTTAGGCTTACTCTAATATTCTTTTGCTAGCTTTTTAAATACCTTTTAAAAATTCTTTACTTTTCATGATAAATATTTAAGATTGTAAACGTCCCTCTAATTATCACCTTGGCTGTAACACATATCTTTTAGTATGAAGTATTTTTATTATTTGGTTCTAAATATTTGCCAATTTGCCTTATAATTTTTAATTTAACTTGGAAGTTAATTTAGAAGGAAGTGTGGCTCCTATACCTATTTGCCTTTGAGGATGTGGTCAGAGAACATGTGTGCTACCAATTTTTTTCATGTCCTGAGATTTCCTTTAGGGCCTGAAATAGGATCCTCCCCAGTATTTTGCTCCCTAGGTCTTACTGACTCTGGCAGCATCAAAGTCTGATTCTTGTCATATTAGACTAGTAAAAAGGAAACTTGCTGTTTGGCTCTATTTCAGCATGTAGCAGTCTAGAAAATGGTAAAGGCCAAGGTCAGTGTGGAAGCTCAACTATCGCACTTTTCAGAGGGATCATCACCTCTCCTTGCCTGTATTGGTTGTTCTCCAGTGTCTTCACACAGTTGCTTTCATATATTTGTCTGGTTTGTGCCAAGAGTCACAGCCAGGTGGCAATACATTTTAATTATGCTCTTAGTAAGTTTGGAAATGACATCTAGGATCATGGGTTCCCTGTGGCCTGTTGTCCTTTGTAGCTTTCTTGTGATGATAATTATAAAGAGTCAGGTATGTTGGTGTACACCTGTAATCTCAGGTACATGGGAGGCTCAGGTGGGAGGATCACTTGAGGGCTTGAGGCCAGGAGTTTGAGACCAGCCTGAGTCAACATAGTGAGTCCTCCTCTCTATTTAAAAAAAAAAAAAAAAAAAAAAAAAAAAA
>NW_016107487.1:3231013-3232528 GCF_001604975.1 Cebus imitator | reverse complement strand
AAAAAAAAAAAAAAAAACAGTAACCAAAAGGTGTAAGTACACATAAGAACATGGCTCAGGGTGTCTTTTAGGTTGATTTGATTGAATGCCAGTTAAGTCTGTTGTATGAGGGATTTTGTTTATGCATTAAAGCAAAATTGAAAGTGAATGGTACTTTTTTTACATATAAAAACCTTTTTTTTTTTGAGATGTCATCTGATTCTGTCACCCACACTGGGGTGCAGTGGCACAGTCTCAGCTCACTGCAACCTCTGCCTCTCCGGTTCAAGCAATTTTCCTGCCTCAGCCTCTCAAGTAGCTGAGATTACAGGCACGCACCATCATGCCCAGCTAATTTTTGTACTTTTAGTTTTGCCATGTTGGCCATGCTGGGCTTGAACTCCTGACATCAAGTGATCCACATGAGAATTTATTATAATCTTCCTCTGCTTGGGAAAAAAACCATATGGTCATTAATTTTTAAATAGATATGATATTTGGAATGCTATAATTTATGCAGGAGGTATATATGTGAAGTTTTTGTGAAAGTGTAACTGAACGAATCAATAAGGATGACCCTCGATTTACAGTGGTTCAACTTAACAATTTTCGGGGTTTTTTTTACAATGGGTTATCAGGGTAATAAGTGGATTTTTGACTTACGATATTTTCAACCTATGATGACTTTGTTGGGATGTAGCCATAAGTTGCAGAGCATTTGTAGTTAGTACTGAATACAGTATATGTGTATCAGTTAGCTGTTGTCATAATACTGCATTTTAGGTTGGGTTCCCTGGAAGCAGATTCTGATAGCAGTTTTTATGTGGGAAATTTATTAGGGATTACCCTTGGGATCAACACTTGTGGAATAAAAGGGAAGGAGGCAGGATTGGTTAGTGGGAGGAGGTGGATACAATCCAGTGAAGGCCTCAACTGACTCCTGCTGATTTGGGCCATCCCAAATCAGGGTGAAAGTCTGGGCCTTCACAGCCCTGCATTATTGGATGCAGGTTGCTCCAGGAAGGGTGTGTGGTCTTTCATGATGAATCATTCTTGTATTGAAATAATTCCAAAAAAGATCAGCAGCTGAGGCCTGTCTTGTTCACAACACTTCTGGCAACTAGGTGAATTAAGTTCTTTTTTTCTCAAAGAGGAAAACGTATCTATTGCACTGCCCAAATTTCAGTGTTATCTATATATATTTGTATATATATTTATATATATAAACAAGCATTGATTTATATATTATGTATAATATATAATAACAAGCATTGATTTCTGATACACTCATCTGCAGATTGTCTAGGATTCTGCTGAGCTAGACTGGGCTCTGATGTAGGTGCCAAGCTATAGGTTGGGTCCAGATCTGCTCCATGTATCTCTCATCCTCCATGGACAAAACTCAATAGCATAAGAGGGCAAGGCCAAATGTGCAAACACTTGTCAAGGCTCTCTCTTATGTCACATGTGCCAACATCCTATTTGCCAAGCAGGTCACATGGCCAAGCCCAACATCAGTGGAATAGAAGAATATTC
>NW_016107487.1:3224404-3230323 GCF_001604975.1 Cebus imitator | reverse complement strand
AGGCTGGCGTGCAATGGTGCAATCTTGGCTCACTGCAACCTCCACCTACTGGGTTCAAGCGATTCTCCTGCCTCAGCCTCCTGAGTAGCTGGGACTACAGGCGCATGCTACTACACCCAACTAATATTTTTTATCGCCCCCCCCCACTCCAATTTTTGTATTTTTACTAGAAATGGGGTTTCACTGCGTTGGCCAGGCTGGTCTTGAACCCCTGGCCCTCATGATCCATCTGCCTTGGTCTTCTAATGTGTAGGGATTACAGGTGTGAGCCACCACGCCTGGCCTCAAAATTCTTTTCATATTTTAAATTGAGGTATACATATGGTAACATATATACAGTGCCCTACACTTTGTTACACAGCTTAAACATTTTTACTTAATGTATATATTGTTGTGATCACCACTAGATGATAAAGAACATTGCTAGTATCTCAACAGCTTCCCTTCTAGTCCTCTCCAGTTAGGTAATCACTATTCCGCCTTCTCTCACAATCGATTAGTTGTTCATTTTTTCAAACTTCTCTGGCATTTTCAATTTTTATTATGTTATTGATAAACAACATGTCTTTTGTCCTGTGTCATGTTACTGTATCTTTTCTTAGCTTATATACCCTACATTTTCTCTACTGGATTTTGTCTCTTCTGTTATAGAAACTGTATTCTTGTAAAGCTCTTAAGGGTAAGATTAGACTACATAAAGTCCATTCAAAAGAAACTTCTGTATGTATCAGAAACATGGGGTTTATATGGACTTTTGGCACATAATGTGATCCTCTTGATTTCCTTTGTGAAGTTGATCAGTTTCAAAGGAATTATTTCCTAGTTACTCCACAGTGTACACACCTGATGAGTGTTTACTTTCTACACATACTGATCAGTACTGTAGTCTTCCTTTGGTCTGTGGTATAAATGTGGGCTTTGGAGGTTTCATATCTCCTGGTCAGCAGTAATTTCTATGTATTCTTTCCCATTTGATTTGGGACAGTCCAGGAGCTCTTCCTCTGAATGCAAATGGTTCCTTTAGTGTTCAGGAACACAAACTAAATGCTAAAGAATAGAACCTTTGAAACAATGAATATAATCATTTTTTGTCACAGTCACTTTATGAAGGCTAATACTACTTTGGTTCTTTGAAGCCTTAATCGGGTAATAGCCCATCATCATTTTAAAAAGTACCCATAAAAAAAGCAATTTCATTCATTTAGCGTGAACACAAAACTGAAAATCCATTCATGCTTTGAGTGGTTGGTGTAGTATCAGCTGAGAAAAATGCACTTAATTCTGTGACTGGTTTCAGAGCACCTATTAATTATAAAAATTTCTTTTGGCTGGGTGCAGTGGCTCATGCTTGTAATCCCAGCACTTTGGGAGGCCAGCCTGGGCAACATGACAAAACCCTGTCTCTACTAAAAATACAAAAATTAGCTGGGCATTTTGGCATGCACCTGTAGTCTCGGCTACTTGGGAAGCTGAAGTGGGAGGATCACCTGAGCCCAGGAGGCAGAGGTTGCAGTGAGCTGAGATCACACCACTGCACTCCAACCTAAGCAATAGAGTAAGACCCTGTCTGAAAAAAAAAAGAGAAATTACTTTTGAGGAATTTTAGCATTTTTGAATATCATTTACTCTTTTAGTTTTGTCATTTATTGTAAATTCAGAAAGTTTAAAAAATAATTGTTTATAGGATTATTAGCTGTAAAGGTCCCTAAATGCTATTGATCTTTCTTTTCATTTTCATGAGGTCAGTTATTAAGAAACAATCACAGTAGTCCTTCCTTTCCATGAAGGGATATATTTCAATACCCTCAGTAGATACCTGAAGCCAAGGATGGCACTGAACCAGGCTGTTTTTTCCTCTACACTATACTTAACATAAAGTTTAATTTATAAATTAGGCATAGTAATAAGATTAACAAGAATAATTATACCATTACTGTTAATGGTATAACAATATACCATTATAAAAGATACATGACTGTGCTTGATATGGTTTGGCTCTGTGTCCCCACCAAATCTCATCTTGAAGCTCCCATAATGCCCACATGTTGTGGGAGGGATGGCGGTGGTGGCAGGCGGGGGGTGGGGGTGGCGGTAATTGAATCATGGGGGTGGATCTTTCCTGTGCTGTTCTCATGATAGTGAATAACTCTCATGAGATCAGATAGTTTTATTTTATTTTTATCGATATGGAGTCTCGCTCTGTTGCCCAGGCTAGAGTGCAGTGGCATGCTGTCGGCTCGCTGCAACCTCCGCCTCCCGGGTTCAAGTGATTCTCTTGCCTGAGCTTCCTGAGTAATTGGGATTATAGGTATGTGCCACCATGTCCGGCTAATTTTTTGCATTTTAGTAGAGATGGGATTTTGCCATGTTGTCCAGGGTGGTCTGAAACTCCTGAGCTCAGGAAATCTGCCCACCTCAGCCCCAAAAATTGCTGGGATTATAGGCGTGAGCCACCGCACCCAGTCCTGATGGTTTTAAAAATGGGAGTTTCCCTGCACAACCTCTCACTTTGCCTGCCACCATCCACGTAAGATGTGTCTTGTTCCTCTTTGCTTTCCACCGTGATGTGAGACCTCCCCAGCCATGTGGAACTGTTAAGTCCAATAAACCTCTTTCTTTTGTAAATTGCCCAGTCTCAGGTATGTCTTTATCAGCAGCATGAAAACAGACTAATACAGTGCTCTCCCTCTCTGTCTCTCTCACACACACAAATATCTTATTGTACTACATTCATCTATTTTGAGACTGTGGTTGACTACGGGTAAGTGAAACCTTGGAACGTAAAATCACGCATAATAGGGTCTACTATATTATTTTCAGAGTTGATGTAGAAGTGTGTACAAATATATACTACAGCTAAACTGCACAGTCTGGTGAGGTTAGCTACCAGATTTAGCTGACTCTGATATTTGCAGAGCAAAATCCGAAGAACTAAGATCAATTCTTGGTGATTTTTTTTTTTTTTAACCTCTGCTACAGGAGAGTGAGAGGAAATTCACTTGAAAGTTGGAAGTCATTGTTCCATGGTTGTGACACATACAACAAAAGACTACACATGGCCAGTGGCCTTTGCTGTGATTATAATTAGGAAGTTGATCATGAAATCCCTACTTTTGTTTTGTGAAATCCAGTGATTTTTTTTTTTTTTTTTTTTTTTTTTAGACAGAGTCTCACTCTGTTGCCCAGGCTGGAGTGTGGTGGCGCAGTCTTGGCTCACTGCTACCTCCACCTCCTGGGTTCAAGCAGTTCTCCTGCCTCAGCCTCTGGAGTAACTGGGATTATGGGTAACCACTACCATGCCCAGCTAAGTTTTATAGAGACAGGGTTTCACCATGTTGGCCAGGCTGGTTTCTGACTCCTGACCTCAAATGATCTGCCCACCTCACCCTCCCAAAGTGCTGGGATTACAGGCGTGAGCCACCGTGCCTGGCCCCGGTGATTGTAAGTGAGATGTCAACCATTGTTAAAGCAGTTAATTGCTGTACCTAAACATGTCTACATGTTCAAAATATTGCCTTTAGCCCTGTGAACAAATCCATAATCTATATCCTTATCAATATCGTAGTTAATGCATCACTGTGTGTGTGTGTCTGTGTGTATGTATATATGTATATACACATACATATTAATGCATACTTTTGCTAATAATGTTTTCACTTTAATAGATGTTAGTTGATATTTGAGCTCTCCTACAGTCTCCTAGCAGATAGTGAGGGATCACTTAAAATCTATTTTAAAAAAATACAAATAAGATCTTTCACATACATTCTCATTTGACCCTCACAATAAGCCTGTGAGGTAGGCAGCACAGATATTCTTCTCATGTAACAGTCAAGGAAAGTGAGTCTCAGAGCAGTTAACTGATGTGGTGCCCCAGGTTCTACAGTTAGTAAATACTTTGTATTAATATCAGTTTTTGACCTAAAACTTCAACACCCAACTTACCCTCATGCTTGCCTTATTTTCAGAAATAATGAAGGTAAAATGAATTCAAGGCTAGAAAAATGCTTTGAGAGAAAAATCACTGTAATTATACTTAGAAAGTATAATTTTTCATGATATTATGGCTCTCTCCCCTTCACATCCCAACTTGTATGTGAACCCCAGATTTTATATTGCCTCTGTTCTGTGCTTCACTAAGCAACTAAATAAGGCGGGGAACAGTGTGATTCTGTTTAAAGTTATAAACGTTACAGTTGGAGTAACTGCTATCATTAAGCAAATTGAAAACAGCACAGAAAGGCCAATGTGCAGCTAGGCTTCACTAAAGCACAGAGCAAAGCAAGGCAAGATTATCAGATAGGGCATGATAGCCTAGAAGGAAAACGTGGTGTCAGATTTCTGACTGGCACGCACAGTTACGTGGTAAACAAAAGTTTTTTGTTCCACACTATATAAACAAGAACGGAAGATTCATGGGAACCCATGCAGAAGCATCTTATGTCACACATACCTCTCCAGCTGCCTACAGGGAATATAAACAATAGTGTCATCGTCATTTTAAAGAATGGCTGTACCTGTGCTCATTTTTAAAGCTACACCAAGGATTACCTCCATGCTAAACTTCATTGGCAAAAATACAACCAGTACCGTAATTCTTCATCAGACTAATAAGCAGAATATCTTTTAAGATGATGAATTAAATGGCTGTGTTTAGTTTTTTTTCTTTCTTTTTTTTTTTTCACTTTGGATTCTTCTGCTTTAAGACTCTAAACAATTTATATTGAGTATTTATAGATGATTCTAAGTGTGTTTATAATAATAAAGTATGATAGGTGAATGTAATGTATTAAAAGAATTCTATAGCATCTAGCTAGAAAAAATTATATAATATACAAACTATTCAAGTTATAGAAACCATTTTTTAGCGTCTTTTCAACTGAGAAGAATCCTATCCAGCACACTTCTCCTGAGGTGGTTCATATTTATCTTTCATTCCTGTCAATTCTAAGGGAAGCAGTTCTATTTCTGGATTTTCTGGGGTAGCAGCTCCTAAGTGATGTGTTAAAAAAACAAAGCAGTATTAGGTTTCTCTGGTTCTTTTCGTAAGGCTACCAACACCTTTGTTCAGCACCTGGGACCTCTAAGCACCTCTAGAACTGCTTGATCTTGAAGTTAGCAATGTTCTAATGGGCCACAGTGACGGTTGCAATGGCCTAGCTGGCACCTGAGACCTTGACTGGTGGCGGGCTTGGAGTGCACTACTTATGCCAAAATCTAAATTTTTAAGATTTCTGTTGGCTGGAAGGAAATAGACTCTTTTGTAGCTACCCTTAAAAAAAAAAAAAAAAAAAAAAGAGTTCTATTGTTGCATAGAAGTGGTGCTATCCCCATTTCTGATTTTTTTAATAAATAGGAGATACTTTGTGTGAAAGGTGCAAGACTTGAAGTTCGTATGTTAGAAAGTCTGGGTGGGGTTGAGAGGTGGGGAGAAAAACAGAATTAGTTTTCACCTGGGCAAGAATGAGATCACTTTGCCAACCAAATCTCTGTAGCACCCATGTGCTAACCTGTGACATAGGCAGAGCTGATCATGCTGTTTTTCAGTTTTCCTGTTACACATACAATTACATGTATGTATGTGCTATGAATGACTCTCTTTCCAGTAGGAAAATAAAATCAAATGTTTCTCAAAACTTGAAGTTTTGGAACCCAGTTATTCATTGTTCAGATTGGAGGAAAATACCTTTAAAAAAAAAAAAAGAAGACTGAATGCAGTGGCTTATGCCTGTAATCTCAGCACTTTGGGAGGCCATGGCAGGTGGATCACATGAGGTCTGGAGTTCGAGACCGGCCTGGCCAACATGATGAAACCCTGTCTCTACTAAAAATACAAAAAATTAGCTCAGTGTATGGCAGATGCCTGTAATTCCAGCTACTCAGGAGGCTGAAGCAGGAGAATTGCTTGACCCTGGGAGG
>NW_016107487.1:3220718-3224328 GCF_001604975.1 Cebus imitator | reverse complement strand
AAAAAAAAAAAAAAGCCAGCAGGGCATCACTCTGTTGCTCAGGCTGGAGTGCAGTGGCATGATCTCAGCCTCGACCTCCCCCTGAACTCAAGTGAATTGTCTCATCTCAGACTCCCGAGTAGCTGGGATTACAGGCAATGTGCCACCATGCCTGGTTGTTTATTGTTGTTGTTGTTTGTTTGTTTTGGTAGAGACAGGGTTTCACTGTGTTGCCCAGGCTGGTCTTGAAGTCCTGGGCGCCAGCATTCTGCCCACCTTGGCCTCCCAAAGTGTTGGGATTATAGGTGTGAGCCACTGTGTCTGGCCAGAAAATGCTTTTTAAGTAAGCTAGACCTAAGTTACTTTTTGCAAAAGTAACCTTGAGCCCAAGAGTTCAAGGTTACAGTGACTATGTGTTCTAATCTATCTTTTTTCCTTTCAAATTGTGCTTCAACTCACTCTCCCTCGAAACATATAAGAAACCCATAATGGCCTTGCTGTTTCAAGCAAGCTTGGCCATTTTATTCTTTGTCTTCTAAAATCTCAATCAAGTTACCATATTAACATGAATATGTAATTTTGTTTTGTTTTGCTTTTTCTGTGCAGCCTGTTTATAATTTTGTCTTAAACATTGCACTCTGCCCCATTGTTTTCTTTCCACCTTAGATACATGATTCCTTAACCTGACCTAAGAAGATATTTTTCTCACTCTCTTATACATAATCTGTATATTTTCCCCTGGTTAAGGATGGCCGTGCTGTACCTTGCCCAATAGCTGAAGTGACTTTGATATTTTTATTATTTTAATTTTTTTTTTGCATTTTTTTTAATTGCATTTTAGGTTTTGGGGCACATGTGAAGAAGGTGCAAGATTGTTGCATAGGTCCATACATGGCAGTGTGATTTGCTGCCTTCCTCCCCATCACCTATATCTGGCATTTCTCCCCATGCTATCTCTCCCCAACTCCCCACCCCCTATTATTTAAATTTTTATTTTTTGAGATAGGGTCTCACTCTGTTGCCCAGGCTGGAGTGCAGTGGCACAGTCACAGATCACTGCAGCCTCAACCTCCTGGGATCAAGCAGTCCTCCCAGCCCAGCCTCCCAAGTAGTTGGGACTACAGGTGTGCACAACCAGGCCCAGCTAATTTTTTGTGTATTTTTGTAGAGACAGTGTCTCACTATGTTGCCCACATTGGTCTTAAACTCCTGGGCTCAAGTGGCCCTCCCACCTTGGCCTCTCAAAGTGCTGGGATTACAGGCATGAGCCACCATGTCTGGATAGACTTTCAAGGTTACAGTGAGCTATGATTATGCCACCACACTCCATCATGGGTAACAGAGCAAAAGCCTATCTCAAATAAATAAATAAACAAAAATAAAAAAGACCTAATCCTAGCACTTTGGGAGGCTGAAGTGGGAGAATCATTTGAGCCCAGGAGTTTGAGATCAGCCTCGGCAACATAGTGAGACCCCATATCTACATAAAATTAAAAAATTAGCCAGGCATAGTGGCACATGGCTGTGGTCCTAGTTACTCAGGAGGCTGAGGCAGGAGGATTGCTTGAGCCCAGAAGGCTGAGGTTGCTGCTACACTCTTGCCTGGGAATAGAGGGAAATGAGAGAGACCAGCCTGGCCTCTCTCATTTAGCTGAGATTGTGCCACTGCACATGCTTGTTGTCCTAGTTATTCAGGAGGCTGAGGCAGGAGGATTGCTTGAGCCGGGAAGGTTGAAGCTGCTGCGGTACTCTAGCCTGGAAATAGAGGGAGATCCTGTGCTCCCGTCCCCCAAAATAAGGGTACAAGTCAACATTTTCTAAAGCAATAAATGATATCCTAAATAATTTTTAGTAATTTGTTTAAAATTTTGTTAAAATATACATAAGTATATTGTTAATTATATCATTTTATTGTTTCTATTCTTAAATAATGTAGCATGTTTGCATTTCTGGTTGATATTTTCTGTTCATTTTGTTTCTTTTCTTTAGTTTCATGCTATGGATACATTGTATAGACACAGCTATGATTTGAGCAGTGCCATTAGTGTCTTAGTACCACTGGGAGGACCTGTTTTATGCAGAGATGAAATGGAGGAATGGTCAGCCTCTGAAGCTAGCTTATTTGAAGAGGCACTGGAAAAATACGGCAAAGACTTCAACGATATACGGCAAGATTTTGTAAGTAGAAAATTATGAGTAAAATAAAATGTTGAGATGGGAATATTCTCTCTGTTTTAGAAATCTGGTAAACCTTACAGTATTCATTTAGCAAGCTTGTGAGTTAGTAATTTTTATCTGCTCAAAGTAAAATGAAGGTCAGTCTTTTTTTTTTTTTTTTAATTTTTTTAATTTTTTATTTTTTTAAAGCTAGTCAAGTGAAGCAGTGGAAGTAGAGAAGGAACAAAGAAATCTGTAACTGGTTGTGATCAATTAGTTGTAAACACCACTGCACTCGGACCAGCCGAAGCTCAGTCTTATAACGGGAGAAACTGTTAATTGTTTGGAGGAGTGATTAAGTAATTAAGTAATTGTATCAAGCCAGGCGTGGTGGCTCACGCCTATAATCCCAGCACTTTGAGAGGCTGAGGCGGATGGATCACAGGCCAGGCCAATGTGATGGAACCTTGTCTCTACTAAGAGTATAAAAAATTCGCCGGGCATGTTAGCGCATGCCTGTGGTCAGAGCTACTCTGGCTGAGAAAGGAGAATCACTTGAACCCAGGAGGCAGAGTTTGCAGTGAGCCAAGATCACACCACTGTACTGCAGCCTAGGTGACGGCAAGATACCATCTCAAAAACAAAACAAAACAAAAAACCCACACAATCAGGAAGTCCTGTGTTTTTGGTGTAAACTTGGCAATATTATTTTTTCCTGTTTACCTCTCTCTGAGTTCCAATTTAAAATATGGTCAGCTCTTCTCACCATTTGCACTAAACAATCTGATCTCTGCTTTTAGATGAGTTACTCTGCTTTAAGCCTTCTGTATTTTTCTAGTTGTCTTACTAATTGTTGAGCCTGAATTTGATCTGGACCCGTAATGAAATGACCCCTGCCAAGCACAGTAGGAGAATTTGTTTTATGGGCTTTTGATCTTTGATTCTTTTTAATGATAGAGAGCAGTGGTCCCCAACCTTTTTGGCACCAAGGACCAGTTTCGTGGAACACAGTTTTTCCATGGATAGGGGGTGGAGGGGGGTTTCAGGATGACTCAAGTGCATTTCGTTTATTGTGCACTTTATTTCTATTATGATTACATTGTAATATATAATGAAATAATGATATGGCTCACCATAATGGAGAATCAGTGGGAGCTCTGAGCTTGTTATCCTGCAACTAGAAAGTCCCATCTGGGGGTGATGGGAGATAATGACAGATCATAAAGCATTAAGTTCTCATAAGAAGTTTGCTACCTAAATCCCTCACATGTGCAGTTCACAATAGAGTTTGTGCTCCTGTGAGAATCTAATGCCACAGCTGATCTGACAGGGCAGAGCTCAGGTATTAATGGGTGTAATGCGGAGCAGCTATAAATACAGATGAAGCTTCCTTCGATTGTCCACTCACCTCCTGCTGTGTAGCCCAGTTCCTAGCGGTGGAATAGGCCCAGGGGAATAGGTTTGTAGGTTTGGC